>NW_020951147.1:5031467-5054203 GCF_900497805.2 Vombatus ursinus
AAGGGAGGAAGGAGGGAGGGAGGGAAGGAAGGGAGGAAGGAGGGAGGAGGGAGGATTTATTGATCACTCAGTCCTGAGCTAAGAAGCCCTTCAGTTATCACGCCATGTGACCCTCCCAACTCTGAGAAGTCCGCACTATTCCTGTTTCTGTCGTTCAGCCCTGCCTGCCTGTCATATCTGACCCCATCTGGGGTTTTCTCGGCAGATCCTGGAGCGGTTTGCCATTTCCTTCTCCAGCTCATTTGATGGATGAGGAAACAGAGGCAAACAGGGTGAAGTGACTTGCCCGGGGTCACACAGCTGGGAAGTCTGAGGTGGGATTTGAACTCAGGAAGAGGAGTCTTGCTCGTGGCCGCTCAGCTGGGGCAGAGGACTTTGTTTGGGAAGGGCTGGTAAGAGGGAGCTCTCTAATCACTACCATTCACTCAGACGGGTTTGGTCCCGGCCAAAGAGCCAGATGGGGAGAAGTCAGCCCACGCTTGACGGCAGAAGATCATTTGTGACCCTGGCCCCCCAACTCCACACCACTCATGCTCCAGTCGTCTCTACCACTCACCGTGCCTACAGACGTCACCTGATGAAGACCCCCCTCCCCCGCTGCCCCGCAGCCCTCCGGCCTGCCCAAGCCCCCCCTGCTTCCTGGCTGTCGGCCGCTGCGGATCTCCAGGGGGCCCCGAGAGGGGCGCCCTTTAGGGAGTCCACGTGTGACCTGTTAGCGATCCTCGCCACAGAATCCAACCAGAAAGAACAGTGAGCTAAGCACGTTCCACTCCCCTTTAACACAGTCCAAGCCCGATTATCAGATCCCAGGCAGCAGCTGAGCAGGAAGTCAAAGCTTCTGAAGCCAGGAAAACCAGTCATCTGGCAAGAGAGGGCCAGAGGGAGGCCGGGCCTCCTCCGGGCTCTTTGGCCCCGGGCCTCGCTCTGAAGGGGCCCCATACATTCGCATCGTTCAAGGAAGATTCAGAAAGGAAAGAAACGCCATCCTGAGATGAGAGGCGCCCTGGTCAAGCCCCGCCATGCCAAACCCATGCCAAGCCCATGCCAGGCCACCTCCGGCCTCCCCTGCATCCCTCCGAGGGCGGACCTGAGCGTCTGCCGTTGGCCTGCCCGGAGGGTCGGTCCTCAGGGCCCCTTTCACCTCGGCAGGGCCGCGGGCGGGCACTAGCAATCCTGGCTGAGCAAGGGTCAGAGCCAGCCGCCGGGTAATTGCGTCCTCCACCCTTCCCCGGAGGAGCCCTTCCTCGCTGGCTGGGGGGGCCGGCCTGCTCCCCCAACACCCACCAGCTTCAAAAGCCGGAGACGGCCCCAAGGAACAGGCCTCGGGGCCCCCCGGAGCCGGCGGGCCAAAGAGGCGGACGCCGTCTGTGACGGGAGCTCCAACACACAGGCCACTCCTGCTGGAAGGATGCGGCGTGGGTTACTCAGGAGGAGGGCGATGCCCCTCGGGGCAGCTTCCAAAAATAAACCAGCAGCCTCGCTTCCCCCCAGCGCCGCTCGCGCTCACGGGGGGACAGGAGGGGGCTTTCTCCCAAGCGGGAGACGCGAAGGGAGGCGGGGGCGGCGGGGCGACGGAGGAGCGCTCCGCAAAAGCGCTGCGGGGAGCATAGCGGACACCTGCGACCCTCCCCGGCCGGCCGGGGGGAGGGGGCGGGGCACCGCTCCAGGGGTGCCCCCGTCCCAGCGGCGCCGCTCGACGGTTCCCGGGGCGGGGGAGGGGCTCCCCTCTCTTCCCTGGGGCCGGGGGGCGTCGCGCGGCCGACCCTTAGCCAGCGCCCGGGCGGACGGCGCGGCGCGGAGGGTCCCCCGACGGGGCGGCCCGGCACTCACCAGGCACGTAGATCTCGCCTCGCTCCTCGTCCGGGAGCTCGCTCCAGTTGCGCTTTCCCGTGGAGATGCACGGCTTCTTCACGAGGAAAGCCCGGGGCATGGTCGCTGCCGTCCGAGGCCCGCGCCGGGGCCAAGAAGAAGGGGGTCGCGGGGCGCGCGCGCGAGGGCGAGGGGAGGCCGAGCCGGCCCGGGCGCCCGAGTTCGCCGGCCGGAGCGCGACGAGCGGCCGCAGCAGCCAGACCCCGCGCCGGTGCCCGTGCCGTGCCCGGCCGTGCCGTGCCGCGCCGCCCGCAGGAGGAGGGTCAAGGGCAGGGGAGCGGTGGCGGCGGCTGAGCGGCTCCCTGGGCTCTGGCGGAGCCGGCGGCGCGGCCCGGGAAGTCTTAGGGCGCGCTCTGACCCGGCCGGCCCGACGGGTTCCCACTTTATTGGCTTGCTGCAGCGCTCCGGGGCGTGTGTGTGAGTGTGTGTGTGTGTGTGTGTGTGTGTGTGTGTGTGCGTGCGCTTGGGGTGGGGAGGGGAGGGAGGGGCCGGGGCCGGGGTGCTCTCATCTAATTAACCCGGCCAGGCGTGGGGCGAGGACGGCGCATGCGTTGAGAAATAACGGTGACAAGTCACCTAGTGGAGTTACCCGCCGAACCGGTTCCCCCGGCGCTGCGGGGGGCGGGCCGGGTCACCGCGGGGCGGGCAGGGGGCGGCCGAGTTGCCCAACGCGGGTTTCGGAAGGAAGGAGCCCGGGGCGGCCGGGGAGCAACGGGCCGGGCGCTGCGTGGCCGGCTGGCACGTCGGGGTGGGGGCGGGGAGCGCGGGGGGCGCGGCCCTCGGCGGCCTGGAGCCGACGGGGCGGCGGGGAGCGGGGCAGAGGGCTTCGCGCCCCGCCCTGCCCTGGCCCAGACGCCGGGGCGCAGCCCACACTCGTTAAGCCGAGCCCCTCTCTGGCGCCGTCGGTCCGTGGAGCTCCAAGCGCTCAGAGGGGGCGAGGACGGGCGGGGCCGGCGGAGGAGACACCCACGGGTCCCTGGCCCCTGGCCCCTGGGCGGCGGGCGGAGGATGAAGGAGCCTTCCCGTCTGGCCTCCCAAAGGAGAGGGTTCGGCTGGACGGCCTTGGACGTTTTCTGCCCCAAGGGCCCTCCCGGCTCTGGCATTCCGTGCCTCGTGTTCCGGTTCATTTTCCTAGAGCCCCGAACCTCTAGCGTTCCCTTCTTTCGAGCTCCTTTGCGCCGTGGCTGCCCCCCAAACCCGCGCGGAGCCCCGGGCCTCCCCCCACCCCACCCCCGTAGCCAACCCTGACTGTCCCGGCCCCTTCCTCCTTCCATTGATTTCTTATGTGACTAGACAAGTCTCTGCCCCCTCGGAGCCTCGGTTTTCTGTCTTTAAACGGTGCGCGGATGATGCCAACAAAGGTGTCGATGTTCAGGTCTCCATCTCCCTGCCCCGAAGGGAACATCTTGAAAGCAGAGACCTTTGTCTTAGACGGTTCTGCATGTGGGGCCACGGAGTGAGTGACTGAGGGAGAGGAGGAGAACTGGGCCCGGGGCTCTCCAGTCACCCCGTGGGACACTCGGACCTAGAGCCCACAGGGACATTAGCCATCATCTTGTCCAACCTTCTCATCTTCCAGATGAGCAAACTGAGGCCCGGAGAGGCTAGGGGTTAGGGACAGACTGTCGCCTCTCCAGCCTTGGCCCTGGGTTCAAACCCTCACTCAGCCGCTCATTGCTGATGAGTTGGGTGACCCCGGGGAAGCCTGGGTTTCTTCATCTGTAAAACCGGGCCAGCAAAACCGGTGCCACCTCCACACAGGGCAGGAAAGTCAACGGCTCTTTATCTGGAAAGTGCTCATTATTATTTGCATATTAGGAGAAGGCTAGGAGAGCAGTGGCTAACCCAAAGGACCTCGTGACTCACTGTGGAATTTAGGGCACCAGCAGGAGGGCATCCATCTTTGGGGGTGGGGGAGATCTTCAGGGCCCTTCAGCCCTCACACCACCTGGGCCTAGGCTGCCTTCTGAGCTCACCTCAGTCTTGCCTCCCACACAGGGGTGTGTGCCCAGGCGCATACACTGCCCTCAGGTAGAAGGGCTGACCCATCTCTCTGACCAGGCCTCTTGCTAGATTTCTCCTAACCATCACCAGCCGTAGTGGGGTCAAGGTAGCATCAGGCCAGAGGAATGATAATAGGCAACACTGACTTAGGGTTTTGAGGTTTGCAAAATGTGTGAGAGACCCTCACAACACCCCTGGAAAGTAGATGCTATTATCCCCATTCTACAGATGAGGAAACAGAGGTTACCTAGCTAGTAGGCATCTGAGGCAGGATTCAAACTCAGATCTTCAAGAAACCCAGCCCAGCCTTCAGCCCAGCCTTCAGTCCAGCTAACTGCTCCCAAGCCAAACTGACTTGGGCAAAGTTCTGGGACCCTTCTCACTTCTGCCCCCCATCTCTGTCTCTGTCTCTGTCTGTCTCTGTCTCTCTCTGTCTCTGTCTCTCTCTGTCTCTGTCTGTCTCTGTCTCTGTCTCTCCCTCTCCCTAAATCATAACTGCATTTTGTGTCTTGCATTGCACCATCTTCTCATTTGATTGTCTTAACAATGAAAAAGCACCAAATTGGGAATCAGAGGACCCCAGTTAAAATCCTGGCTCAGCTACTTAACACCAGCACCTTGTTAAGTATTAACTAGGTGCCAGGCTCTGGGCTGAGCACCAGGGATACACACTGAACACAGACACAGTCCATGCTCTCCAGGAGTTCCTGTGGTATACCACGGGAGGAGAAAACACAACAGAGTTCTGTGGCAGGGTGGAAGGCAACATCCAGAGATCTAGAGAGGGCAGCAGCAGGGCAGAGGGTAGGGCCTGGTCATGCCCCATCTTAGCAAAAGCATCTTATGTATTGGCTACCTGCTCATTGGAGGGGTGTGAGCAGCCACATGTGCCCTGCAGAGAGTGGACCCCAGGCCCACAGCCATTGGGAAGACTTCATAGGCAGAAGTTGGACTGGGGCCCCAGGAGGAAGGGGTCATCTCCGGTCATCTCTGCCCTCCAGTGGCTCCCTGGCAGGCTCTGGGTAAGGGTGGACTTGGGAACTCACCAGCCTTCATCTGTCTAATGAGGTGGCTGGACTAAATCACCTCTTCCATCCCGAAGTCTGTAAACAACCCTGTGGGGCTAGATAGTGCAGGTAGTATTTTGTTTCACAGATGAGCAAACTGAGGCTAGAGAGTCAGAGGAGTAGACCAGGATCAGACAGATCCAGTGTTCTCTCCCCCTCTCTCAAATTATAACCATGCCTTGCCTCCTTAAAAACAAGGATTTTCTCTTGTCCCTGAATCCCCAGCCCAGCACCATGCCTTGAACATACTCAGTGATTCCAAGTACTGTCTGAATTGAATTGGAAGTAGCCACGTGGTGCCCCTTCCATCAATAAGTCCCTGAGGATTCAGTCCAAAGAGCACCAATGAATTACCTAGCAGGGACTGTGCCAAGGCTGGAGATAAAAAGCCCCGAATGCAAGTCCCTGCCTTGAAGGAGCAGAGAGAAGTGTGTTATGTACATGGATAAGGGAACGCAAAGCAAGTGTATTGGAGGCATGTGGGGAGGGGGGAGGTAACGTGGTCAGCATCTTCTGTGTCTTCAGACTGGAAAAATCAGGAGCATAATTTTTTTTTCTTTTTTTGGAGGCAGTCAAGGTTAAGTGACTTGCTCAGGGTCACACAGCTAGTAAGGTTGAACCCTGGTCCTTCTGATTCCAGGGCAAGTGCTTTATCTACTGTGCCACCTAGCTGCCTCAAGGAGCATAATTCTTGCCCTCAAGAAACTTCCAGTCTAAGATAAACATGTGGTCAGAGTCTGGAGCTTTTCTCCAATGCACACGGGTGCTGGAGGCTGGCCCTGCACAGTGTGGCTGCTACATTTCCCTCATTGGCTTATTAGGGCTATCAGCTGCAGGATTTCTTCTCTTTTTTTCCTTTTTTTCAGTTATCGAGCATTTTTTTTCTTTCCCTCCCGTTTAAAAAAAGAAAAAACCAAAACCTTTGTAAGAAAATATGTATAGTCAAGCAAAATAAATTCCTCCATTAGCCGGGTCCAAAAATGTACACCTTTCAATCTGCATCTTGAATCTGGGGTAGCACACTTTGCTATAATTTTTGAACAGGGCTAGTGTTTGGAGTTTGGCTTTTTTCTGCATATTTATCATGAAGGTCTTATTTTTTTTTAATTGTTCAGCAGTGTTGGGCATATGGGAGGCAGAGATAATAAATGCTTGTAAAAAAGAAATACATTTTAAAGAAAAAAGAAAACCACCTATTTTTATCATATAACCATTTATCATTGGTGAATGACTCTTATTCTTTTTTTTAAATTTTTTAAATTTTTTTATTTTTAGTTTTCAACATTTACTTCCACAAGATTTTGAGTTCCAAATTTTTACCCATCTCGCCCCTCCCCCCACCCCAAGATGGCATGCCTTCTGAATACCCCTTCCCCTAGTCTGCTTTCCCTGCTATCTCTCCCCCCCTTCCCCTTCTATTTTCCTGTAGGGCAGGATAGATTTCTGTACCCCATTTCCTGTGTTTCTTATTTCCCAGTTGCATGTGAAAACATTTTTTTAAAACATGTGTTTTTTAAACTTTGGGTTCCAAATTTTCTCCCTTCCTCCCTCCCCACCCTCCATCATTGAAAAGGCAAGCAACTCAATATAGGCTATACATGTGCAGTTATGCAAAACGCTTCCGTAGTAGACTTGCTGTGAAAAACTAACTCTATTTCCCTTAATCCTCTCCCACCCCCCCATTTATTCTATTCTTTCTTTTGACCCTGTCCCTCCTCAGAAGCATTTGCTTCTGATTACCCCCTTTCCCAATCTGCCTGCCTCTCTATCATCCCCCTACTCTTTTGTCCCCTTCCCCTCCTGTTTTCCTGTAGGGTAAGACAGATTTCCATACACAATTGACTGTGTATGTTATACCCTCTTTAAGTCAAATCCTATGAGAATAAGATTCATTCATTTCCTCTCACCTTCCCCCAGTTCCCCTCCACTGTAAGAGCCTGTTCTTTTCTGTTTTTTTGTGAGATAATTTACCCCATTCTACCTTTCCCTTTCTCTTTCTCCTAGTATAAACCTCTCTCACCCCTTAATTTTATTCTCCAGATATCACCCCTTCATCTTCAACTCACCCTGTGCCATCTATCTATCTATCTATCTATCTATCTATCTATCTATCTATATCTATATATATACATACATATAATTTTTTCCCTCCAACTACCCTAATACTGACAAAGATCTCATGAGTTACAAATATCATCTTTCCATACAGGAATGTAAACAGTTCAACCTTAATAAGTCTCTTATGATTTCTCATTCCTGTTTACCTCTTCATGTTCCACTTGAGTCTTGTATTGGAAAGTCAAATTTTCTATTCAGCTCTGGTCTATTCCTCAAGAATGGTTAAAAGTCCTCTATTTCACTGAATGACCATTTTTTTCCCCTGAAGAATTATACTTAGTTTTGCTGGGTAGGTGATTCTTGGTTGTAATCCTATCTCCTTTGCCCTCCGGAATATTATATTCCATGCCCTGTGGTCCCTTAATGTAGAAGCTGCTAAATCTTGTGTTATCCTAATTGTGTTTTCACAGTACCTGAATTGTCTCTTTCTGGCTGCTTGTAATATTTTCTCCTTGACCTGGGAACTCTGGAATTTGGCTAGAATATTCCTAGGAGTTTTCCTTTGGGGATCTCTTTCAGGAGGAGATCGGTGGATTCTTTCAATTTTTATTTTGCCCTCTGGTTCTAAAATATCAGGACAGTTTTCCTGGATAATTTCTTGAAAGATGATGTCTAGGCTCTTTTTTTGATCATGGCTTTCAGATAGTCCAATAATTTTTAAATTCTCTCTCCTGGATCTATTTTCCAGGTCAGTTGTTTTTCCAATGAGATATTTCACATTGTTTTCTAATTTTTCATTCTTTTGGATTTGTTATACAGTGTCTTGATTTCTCATAAAGTCACTAGCTTCCAATTGCTCTGTTCTAATTTTTAAGGAAGTATTTTCTTCAGTAAACTTTTTGACTTCCTTTTCCATTTGTCCAGTTTTGCTTTTTAGGGCATTCTTCTCCTCATTGGCTTTTTAGGACCTCTTTTGCCATTTGGGTTAGGCTATTTTTTAAGGTGTTATTTTCTTCAATATATTTTTGGGTCTCCTTTAGCAAGCTGTTAACATGCTTTTCATGATTTTCTTGCATCACTCTCATTTCTCTTCCCAGTTTTTCCTCTACTTCTCTTACTTGCTTCTCAAAATCCCTTTTGAGCTCTTCCAAGGCCTGTGACTGATTCATATTTTTCTTGGAAGTTTTGGATGTAGAAGCTTTGACTTTGTTTTCTTCTTCTGGTTGTATGTTTTGATCTTCTTTGTCACCAAAGTAAGATAATATAGTCTGACTCTTTTTGTGCTACTTGCTTATGATCCCAACCAATTACTTGAGTTTTAAACTCTTTGTTAAGGTGAGAGTCTGCTTCCAATGTGGAGAATGTACCATCCCAAGCTTTGGGGGTTTGTGTAGCTGTTTTCAGAGATACTTCTAGGGACCTGAAAAGCATCAGTTCTTCCAAGGTGCTATGATAAGGGGCGAGGTGTTTCCTCTCCACCACCACAACAAGCCCCACCACGCCAGTGCTCCTCCTCACTCCAGGACCACCCCTCAGAACTGTGACCCAGATCCAAGCACAGGTAAAGCAAGAGATTCCTGCCTCAGCCCTGGCAAAGAGATCCTTGCAATCTCCCTCTGATCAGCCACTAGATTCCCCCTTAGTGTGGGCCGGAAGCTCAGAAGCCAGCCACTGCCCTCGGGGCAGCTGAGATCTAGCTTCTTCTCTCACCATAGTAACAGACTTTTCCCACTGACCTTCTAAGTTGTCTTTGGTGTTGGTGGGTTGAGAAGTCTGGAAACCGCCACAGCTGCCCGCAATTCAGTCCTCTGAGGCCTGCTCCAGTATCACTATGGCCTGTGCACCCATGTCAAACTGCGCTCCTCTCCCAGCCTGGCACAATATACTTTTCCGATCAGCCATCTAGGTTGTCTTGGGCTGGAAATTTGTTTTACTCTGTTTTTTTTTTTTTTGTGGGTTCTGCTGCTTTAGAATTTGTTTAGAGCCATTTTTTGTAGGTATTTGGAGGAGTTTGGGGGAGAGCTCTAGCAAGTCACTGCTTTCCCTCTGCCATCTTGCCTCCACCCCCCGAATGGCTCTTATTCTTATAAATTTGAATCAGTTCCTTATATAACTTGGAAATGATACCTTTGTCCAAGAAAATTTGCTGCAGCAAAAAAGTTTTTTTTTTTTTTTTCCAGTTAACTACTTTCCTTCTAATTTTAACTGTACTGGTTTTGTTTGTGCAAAACCTTTTTGATTGTATGTATTTTTCTTTTCTTTCCCCCCTGCCCTTCTCTTTACAAAGAAGAGAGTGGTGAGTGAGAAGTATGCAGCACGCTGAATACAGTTTGATGCAGTTTACATCTGCCTGGGACCCTCTCCTCTTCTCTTTGCCCAAAGCCAGTCACAGTTCCTTCCTTACCTTTCCTTTCTTTTTAAACCTCCTTTGTGATCCACCCACTGAGGTTGGAGTTTGTTTTGTTTGCGACTAATCCTTTCCTGGGGCTACCCTCCCTCTTATTCCTTCTCTTTTCCTCTCTCCCCACATCCTGAATTGAGTGTATGTCAGTATCGACCTCTTTGTGTGTGTGTGTGTGCGCTCTAACATCCTCTGACCAATTCACCTTTGACCAACCTCACAATGAAAGTGAGGTTCAAGTGATGTCTGTAACCCCCACCTCTTTTTCCTTGTTTGTAGAGTTTGTGTACCCAGATGATGTGAAATAGTAAATTTCCCTCCCATTTCTTCCCTTTTCTTCTCTGGTGTATCCCCTTTTCCCTTCCCTTTTATTTCTTATTTTAGGATTAGCAAAATATACCAAAAGTACTCCCAGACCCTTTTTTAATTCTGTCTATGATGAAGATGACGCTTTTTTCTTCTTTCATATCAGAATGTGAATGCTTCATCCTTATATAGCCCCTTCTAATTGCTCAAAAGTATGTTTCTCTTGATCCCCATATTTATATTTCAGAGTTTCTACTCTGCTCAAGCCTTTTCATCAGGAATGCACAGAAATGCTTTGTTTCATTAAAGATCCATTTTTGCCCCTGTAGGTTCACACTCAGATTTGTTGTGTGAGTCACTCTTGGTTGTAAGCCTATGTCTTTTGCCTTTTGGAGTATCCTACTCCAAGCTTTCCTCTTCTTTAATATGATAGTCACCAAATCTTGTGTGACCCAACTTCATCCTCTTTTTGGATGCTTGCAGCATTTTTAATTTGAACTGGAAGCCCTGGATCCTGGCTATGAAATTCCTGGGATTTTTCATTTCGGGGTTTCTTTTAAGAGGTCACCAGTGGGTTCTTTCTTCACCCAGTCCTCTAATAGGTTCTAAGAGGTGGGCATTTTTCATTCATGATTTCTTGAAATATGGTATATAGGTGCTTTTTTGGTGATGGATTACAGATAAATTAATGATTCTTAGATTTCCCCCCCCCCTTTGTCCTGCTTTCTAGGTCAGGTATCTTTTATATAAAGTACCTTATATTTTCTTCCTCTTTTTTTTTTTAACAGTCTTTTGATTTTTAATATTTCTTGTTGTCTCATGGAGTCATTAACTCCTGTTTGGTCTATTCTAATTTTCAGAGATTCTGTTACTTGTACTAAACTATGAATTTGCCTTCCAAATCTTTCCTCTAGTGCTCTCATTTCTTTTCTCAACAGGTGTCCTTTCATTTACAAAATTATTTTTCAACACTTGCTATATTTCTTTCAGGAATTCTAGTTGCCCTTATGGCCAAGCTGTGGGTTTTTTGTTTGTTTGTTTTGTTTTTTAGCTTTTATTTGGAGATATTGTGGAATTTTTTTTTTCTGGGTTTGAGCCTTGGGTAGCCATAACACCTCTTCATTATGTGTATCTTTTTTTGGTTAATTTTTTTAACTTTTTTTATTTAACTAATTTATTTTGCTTTATCAATAATCACTTCCATATGCTTTTGAGTTTAAAATTTTTCTCCCCCTTCCTCCCCACCACCCTCCCCAGGACGGCGCACAATCTGATATATGTTATACATTTACATTCATAATAAACATATTTTCACATTAGTGATGTTGTAAGTAGAAATTAAAACCAATAGGAGGAACCATCAGAAAAGGAAACAAAACTCAACAGAAGAGAAAAAAAATAACAGTTCGGCTTCCATAGTTCTTTCTTTGAGTATGGATAGCATTTTCCATCACAAGGCCTCTGGAGATGTCTTAGATCCTTGTATTGCCAGGAAGGGTTAAGTTTATCAATATTAGTCATCACACAACGTGGCTGTTATTGTGTACAACGTTCTCTTGGTTCTGCTCACTTCACTCCGCATCAGACCATACAAGTCTTTCCAGGTTTTTCTGAAGTCAGCCTGTTCATCATTTCCTATAGCACAATAGTATTCCATCGTATTCATATACCACAACTTGCTCAGCCATTCCCCAATTGATGGGCATCCTCTCAATTTCCAATTCTTTGCCACCACAAAAAGAGCTGCTATGAATATTTTTGTACGTGTAGGTCCTTTTCCCATTTGTGTGATCTCTTTGGGATACAGCCCTAGAACTGCTATTGCTGGGTCAAAGGGTATGCACATTTTTATAGCCCTTTGGGCATAGTTCTAAATTGCTCTCCAAAATGGTTGGATCACTTCACAACTCCACCAACAATGTATTAGTGTTCCAATTTTCCCACATCTTCTCCAACATTGATCATTTTCCTGTTTTGTCATGTTGGCCAATCTGATAGGTGTGATGTGGTACCTCAGAGTTGTTTTGATTTGCATTTCTCTAATCAATAGTGATTTAGAGCATTTTTTCATTTGACTATAGATGGCTTTAATTTCTTCATCTGAAAACTGTCTGTTCATATCCTTTGACCACTTATCAACTGGGGAATGGCTTGTATTCTTATGAATTTGGCTTAATTCTCTATATATTTTAGAAATGAGGCCCTTATCAGAGAGACTGGCTGTAAAAATTCTTTCCCAATTTTCTACTTTCCTTCTAATCTTAGTTGCATTGGCTTTGTTTGTGCAAAACTTTTTCAATTTAATGTAATCAAAATTATCTATTTTGCTTCTCATAATGTTGTCTATCTCCTGTTTGGTCATGAATTCTTCTGTTCTCCATAGATCTGACAGGTAAACTATTCCTTGCTCTCCCAGTTTGCTTATAGTATCAGCCTTTATATCTAAATCATGTACCCATTTTGACTTTATTTTGGTATATGGTGTGAGATTTTGGTCTATGCCTAGTTTCTGCCATACTCTTTTCCAGTTTTCCCAGCAGTTTTTTTTCCAAAGAGTGGGTTCTTATCTCAGAAGCTGGGGTCTTTGAGTTTATCAAATCATAGATTACTATAGTCATTGACTACTGTGTCTTGCATACTTAACCTATTCCACTGATCCACCACTCTATTTCTTAGCCAGTACCAAGCAGTTTTGATGATTGCTGCTTTATAATACAATTTAAGATCTGGAATGGCTAGGCCGCCTTCCCCTGCATTTCTTTTCATTAGTTCTCTTGATATTCTGAACATTTTGTTCTTCCAAATGAATCTTGTTATTATTTTTTCTAACTCTATAAAATAATTTTTTGGTAGTTTGATTGGTATGGCCCTGAATAAGTAAATTAGCTCTGGTAGAATTGTCATTTTTATAATATTAGCTCGGCCTACCCAGTTTATTTATTTTCCTAGTTTTACTTCCTGAACTGTGACTTTGTCTACAGGTCAGACTCTGAACACTTTCGAAGGGAAGGTTGAGACTTTGCTTGGTTTTCATCTGTTTTCTCTGAGGTCCCGTTGCTGCTTTGAGCATTAAGGTGTTGAGTACTGTGCTTCTCAAGGACTTCAGGGGCAGTGCAGGTAGTGACCAGCAGATTTCCACTGCATACTAAGCAGTGTGATTTAGGGCAAGGTCTGATCACCACCTTCCTGGTCTGACTTCTGTAAGGTCCCAAACCCAGTTTGGCTTTGGGCAACACACCTGCAGACTTGCCCCCGTTTCGCACTCTAGTAGACTACTGGTGGCCCTAGCCCCTGTTAGCTAGCTGGAAGGATGTTCATACTCAGTCATTCAGTCAATGGATATTTTTTAAGCTCCTACTATGTGACAGACACACTGCTAAGTACCAGGGAAAAAAAGATGAAAGGTAGTCCCTACCCTCAAAAAGCTCACAGTCTAATGCAGGCAACAACATGCTATGTACTACGTACAAACAAGCTACAGACAGGATACTTGGAAATAGTCAACCAGGGAGGGCCTGCATTAAGAGAGGCTGGGAAAGACTTCTTACAGAAAGTGAGATTTTAGCTGGTGTTTCAAGGAAGCTGGGAAAGCCTGGAGGAAAAGAAGAGTAGGGAGAGCTTTCTAGGCATGGGTGGTTCAGAACTACAGAACTCCTCTTGGTCTGATCTTCTTACCCTGGTCATTCAACTGCAGCCCGGATCTGTGGGCTAAATCTGCAGACCTGGGGATCACAACCTCAAAAAAAAAAAAAAAAAAAAAAAGGTCTGGACTGGCTCAGGCTAAGCCATAGTTCCATAGTTGAGATTCAGCTCCTGGACCAGAGGCAAGTCATAGTAGCTGGTGTTTATGTAGCGTTTGCTTGTGCCAGGCACTGTGCTAAGCCCCTTACAATTATTATCTGACTTAATCCTCACAATAGCCCTGGGAGGTAGAGGCTGCAATCATCCCCATTTTACAGGTGAGGAAACTGAGGCAAACAAGTGATTTGCCTAAGGTCACACAGCTGGTAGGAATCTGCAGCTGGATTTGAACTCGGGTCTTCCTGATTCTTGTGCCACCTAGCTGCGGGCTGGCTTCTGATGCTGCTTCAGCCTCAGGCCCTATCCAGGCTCCATCTACCACCTGCTCCTTATCCTTCCTGGCTGGGCCCCCTCCCCAGGGCCTGCTGGCCTCTGACTGAACCCTGTGCTGGGCCAGGCTGGTCAAATGACTTAAGGAGGTTTCTGCTTGGCTCCCCGGTGACGGTCAGTCCTCATGCTCTTCCTTGATGGCTCTACGGCGCTCTCTGCTGCCGCCATTTTTGCCGGCCCACAGGGTCTCTCGTACACTATTAGTTCAAGCCCCCACCTTCAGCCGCCCAGTGCCCGTTACTACCGCCTCAATATCATCAATCACACTATTAATTCAGCCAGCTGGTTTCTTCTCAATGTTGATTGACCAATATCAGCGAGCTTTTACAAAGGGATTTCTTGAAAAGATACAGCAAATACAGTACAAACCCCCCCCCCCCCACCCCTGCCCAACCACGTCATACTCAGATCCCTATGCTTAGGTCCCTGGGGAGAGCCGGCTCAGACACCAAAGGGCAGCCAAGGAGATTCTTCCTGCCCCGAGCTCACCTCCGAGGGCCATCGGGTGCTGGAGGAGTCACCTTTTGCTCGTGGGACACAGTGTCCAGGCTGCCTAGCCGGTCTGCTGCTGGGCTGGGTCAAGCGGGTCACTCCTCAGGGCTGGCTCCTTCCTGGGCTCAGCCGCTGGACCTCTGATGGCTCCCGACCTTTCGAGACCTCACAAGACACGGGCAGGCGGCGGCCCCTCCCAGATTCAGGCTTGCCCAGGAGGCCTGGCACTCCCAAACTGACCCCCACCACACCAACCTCTGGAACTTGAAGGGTCGTCCTTACACCTGGCGGCCAGAAAGAAGCAAAGAGATGTGGCCTTTGGTGCGTTCATTCAGGAGTAGGTCGGCAGGTAACAGCCATGGAATACCTGGGCATCATCCTCTGAGGGCAGCAGGCCTCCCAAGCCTGGGTCGGCAGCAGACAGAGCAGACCTGCATGCTCAAGGGATGGCCCCAGGGCCTGCTGTCCAGTCCCCTGATACTTGTGGAATGATAAAACACAGAAGAAGATGGCCCGCAGGGCTCTGAGAGACCCCAAAGTCATTCAAGGGAGGGGACTAGCAGGCAGGCCTCAGGGGCTGGGCTGGGAGTGAGGGAGAAGTAAGGGAAGGCCGAGAGGCAGAAGCAAGCGATGGAACCAGGGCGGATGTCCACCCTGGGTGGCCAGTGACCCTAGTCTCCAAACCCCAAATTGTAATAGGGCATAGGATGATAGCTCTAGAGCGGCAAACCTTAGAGAACGGGTCTGTGTTACAGATGGGCAAACTGAGGCCCAGACAAAACCCAGAGTTGGAATGTGCCTCGGCAACATCATCCTGTGCAAGGATTCCTTTTACAGCACAGCTCAGAAGCGGTCAGCCGGCCTCTACCTGAAGGCTTCTGACCCCATTTCACTTGGACATAGCTCCAATCGTCAGGAAGTTTTTTCTTAGGTTTTAAGCACACCAGACCACCACAGAGCACAGGACCTGGAAGCAGGGAGACCTAAGTTCAAATCCAGCCTCGGACACTCGTTAGCTGTATGACCCTGGGCAAGTCACTCCCTGCCTGCCTCAGTTTCCTCAACTGTAAAATGGGCATAGATAATAGCACCTGCCCTCTCAGAACTGTTGTGAGGATCAAACCAGATTAATATTTCTAAAGCAAACCTTAAAAAGCACGAGGTAACTGCCGGCTCCTATTAAATCTGTCTTTTTGCGGTTTCTACTTATCACTCCTACTTCCGCTCTCAGGACTAAGCATTCATTCATGGAACTTTTTTTGTGTGAGGCAATTGGGGTTAATTGACTTGCCCAGGGTCACACAGCTAGTGAGTGTTATGTGTCTGAGGCTGCACTTGAACTCAGGTCCTCCGAACTCCAGAGCCGGTGCTCTATCCATTATGACACCTAGACGCCCCTCATGCATGGAACATTTGGAGAACACATATTAAGTGCCTACTGTGTACTAAATACTGTACTAGGTGCTGGATATAGTTAAACCAAGACCAGAATATTTCCTGCCCTCAAGGTGCTTACATTTTACTGGTGATGTGTCACCTTGGGGAGGAGAGCCTGGATCCTCAGTGCATCCAAAATCACCTGGAATGTGTCCAGAGGAGGCAGCCAGGACTTGGAAGAAGGGTCTTGGGTCTGGACTGTGAACCACTGAGGAAAGAGCAGTGGGGGGAAGGGGAGGGGGAGTGATGGTCAAGCAGCTGAAAGGAAGGTTGGGGGATGGTTAGGTTAAAGACCAACCATTTCAGAGGCTTTCTAGCTCAAAGCCCCTGGGGCCCAGAGGAGTTAAGTGACTTGCCCAGGATCACATAGCATTGCTCACAGCCTGGGTCTGGGGCAGGATCAGACTTTTGAATGCCTTCCTTACCCTAATCTTACTACAGATGATAATAATAACTGTAGGGCCGCAAGGCTGCCAAAGCTTAAACCCAGGCCTCTTCCCAGGGTGCAGACACCAGCCTGGCAGGCCCTGGTCACCTCCCAGGGGGCCTACGCCAAGGCCTTCTAAGTGTCCCTGCCTCAGGCCTGCGGCCTGCGACCCATCGGCTGGCCATCATGTGACCTCCCTTCCCTTTAGTTACGAAGTACTGTTATTTTTCATTCATTGTGTTTATTTATTTACATTTTATTTATTATTTCCTTTATTTATTGAGCAAATAAAATCCAGTGGCTTCCTATTACCTCCTGAATCAAATACAAATCTTCTGTTTGGTATTAAAAGCTCTCCATGCCCAGGCCCTTTCCTACTTTCCAGCCTTTGAACCCCTTACTCTGCCCTGACCATGTATTCTGCAGTCCAGCGCGCATATGTGCACACACACACACCTCCAGACTCCACGCCTTTGAACAGCTGCTCCTGATGCCAGAGATGCCATCCTCTCCTCACTTCCTGCTTTCTCAGTGTTTTCCCGACCTCCTTCAAGCCTCCGCTCAAAGTCCGCCTTCCACGGGAGGCCCGTGCCAGATTCTCCTGCCGTGAGAGCTCTGCCTGAGATCACGCGGCCATCTACACCCTCTGGAGTGTGTCTGTCCAGGGTTACTAGCGTATCGTGTCCCTTAGCAGTGTGACATCCTCGAGGGCAGGAGCTGGGCCTGGCACATAGTACATACTCAATAAATGCTCATTGACTGATGGACCGACACACCCACTCAGTCGTCAGCCTGGCCATGACTCCATTCATGATTGAATCCGGGAGGTCTTCTGCAGGAGGAGGGCTTGGGGGGCAGATGAGCTGCGATGGAGGCTCCCGTCTGTTTCTCATTATCACCATGAATGAGGGCACCTTGAGGCCTGGTGGAGGCCCAAGGTGTTGCTTTCTGAAAGGGATTTCACAGTTAAGAATGCGTGTCTTTTGGGGGGGGGGGGGGGTGCTAGGTGGCGCTGCAGTGCATAGAACGCCAGGCCTGGCATCAGGAAGACCCGAGTTCCAGTCTGACCTCAGACACTTACTACCTGTGTGACCCTCGGCAAGTCACTTAACTGTTTGCCTCAGTTTCCTCATCTGTAAAATGAACAATGTCTCTGCCAGTGTGATAGGACTGAATATTTGTCTTTTTATTTATTTAAAAGAAATGTCAGGGGCAGCTAGGTAGTGCAGTGGATAGAGCACCGGCCCTGAAGTCAGGAGGACCCGAGTTCAAATCCGGCCTCAGACCAAACACTTGACACTAGCTGTGTGACCCTGGGCAAGTCACTCAACCCCAACTGCCTAAAATAAAATAAAATAAATGGCAACCCCATCAGCCAGGCCCAGCATTACTGTGCACACGATGCTCCAGCCCTGTTGTCCCCCGCCTCTAAAAAGGATGGAGGGAGGTGCATGTCCCCATGGCTTCTTTGGGGCCAATCCCTCTCATCTCATGACACACTGCCGCTTTTGCCCTGTCTGCCGGGCTCATCGCCGTGCACGTTGATTTTCCCTGGTTCCACTTCCTTTATTCTGCTTTTCTCCATGGCCCATCAGTCACTCAACATCCATTTATTAAGCACCGACTATGTGCCGGGCCGGGGCTAGGCCCTGCCCTCGAGAAGCTTCCATTCTAAGAGGGCAGACAACATGCAGATATGTGGGTAATCTGAAGTGGGAGGAGGGGGAGACTGGAAAAGGCCCCTGCCCTGCAGAAGAAGGCGGCTTTGAGCTAAGCCTTGAGGAAAGCCAGAGGAACTCAGAGAGGGGGGTGAGGGGCCAGAGCACTCCAGGTACGGGGGCCCGCCAGGGCCAAGGCAGGAGGCGGGACAGGGAGTGTGAGGACTTTCCTTTGATCCGGGGGGTGCCAGGGACCCCCGGGAGCTACGTCTGGGGCAGACGGGCGACGGGGCCAGAGCGATCATCACCCTTGGCAGGGGAATAAGTTTGAGGTAGAGACCCATCAGAAGGTGATTTCATCAGTCCAGGGGACAGGGCAGAAGCAGCTGGACAGAGGAGATGCCGGGGGTAGCAAGGATGGCGTCACACTTGGTGACTGGGAGGACGGGGTACGGTTTGGTTGTTTTTCAGTCACATCTGACTTTCAGTGACCCCACCCAGCGTGTTCTCAGCAGAGGTACTGGAGGGGTTTGCCATTTCCTTCTCCAGCTCATTTTACAGGTGAGGAAACTGAGGCAGACAGGGTGAAGTGACTTGCCCAGGGTCATACAGCTAGGAGTCTGAGCCTGGATTTGAACTCAGGAAGGTAAGTCCTCCTGACTCCAGGCCCAGGGAATCTATCCACTGTGGCGCCACCTAGCTGCCCTCAGGCGTATTAAGGAAATTCAGAAGTAGGGAGATTTGGGGGGCAAGGCGTCCTATCTGGGACATGTTGATTTGACATGCCTATGGCATATGGGGTTCAAGATGTCCAGGGGGGAGTGGATGACGGGAGATTAGAAATTAGCACAGGTCTAGGGCTAGCTGTAGAAAATAATTAGCATAGAGATGCTGAGGGGGAAATTGGATCATGGGAGCTGGTTAGAACGCCCAGCGAGAGACAGAGAAGAGGAGGAGGCCGGGTCAGACTCCCAGGGACACCACAGGTTAGCAGAAGACCAATGCAGTCCTCTTGGTCAGGTCGGGCTGAATGAAGGCGTGGAAGACAGGAGTCTGGCTCCCTTGGGTGGGGGACCTCCTGTGTGCTGGGGACAGAAAGAATGAGGCCCATTTTGTAAGTGTTTTGTGAGCCCCACAGCCCTCGGGAAGGACCTCGCTCTTGGTTATTATATGGGGGCTTTATGGCGCCCTTCCGCACCCCTCATTTGAAACTCAAAAGTCTTGGGGCATGTTGGTCGCCCCCATTCTACAGATGAGGAAACGAAGGGGACGGAGTGTGAGCAAGGCTATGCAGTGAGTTGTGGCTGAATCCAGGTCTCCTGACTTCTCTTCACAGACAGCCCAGGCCCCAGAAGATAGGGGGCCTGCCCGAAGGGAGCTTGGAGTCTCCTGGGGTGCCGTACTCCCCACGTCCTGGCTCCCTCCTGCCTGCCTCTGCCAGGCCCCTGCAGCAGGATCCTGGGTAAAATGAAGCGTTGGGTCGGGGTGGCCTCTGACACCCCTTCAGCACCGAATCCAAGAGGCTGGTGCCCCCCCCCCCCCCGGCCAGGCAAGGCCACAGGGGCACCCCCTGGAGCAGTGGGGAGATCTGGCTTCGAGTCCTGAAGTCCTGACTTCCTAGTTCTGTGACAGAAAGGCAAGTTGAATCTGGGCCCCACTAAGCCTCAGTTTCCTCCTCTGTAAAATGGAGATAATCTTTGTGCTGCCTGCTTCCCAGGCCTCTTGGGAGAAAAGCATATTTAACCATCAAACATCCTAAAGTGTGAGTCATTATTAAAAGGGAGATGGGCTGCAGCCTCAAGTGCCCCCCACCGTGGTTTCCTTGGGGGCCCTGGGCACTGATGGGATCTCACCTCATTAAAGGTCACACATACCGGCCACTTTCAGGTCAGCAGAGGCCCTCTGGAGCCTCAGACAGACGGGAGCGGGACAGGAAGAAGAGAAGGCAGGGGGGCTGCGGGCTGCCCTGGGACTGACCCACGCCAGCTTTCCTGCTCTGGACAAGCCACCAGTCACAAGTGGCCCCTGTCTCCCTCTTATCCGAGGCAGCTCCAGACACCACTGACTGTTTCTTCCCTAGTGGAGAGGAAGGCTGCGCCCCCGGGCTCGGTGCCAGGGCCGGTTCCAAAGGCCGTGAGCCTGGAAGTCCCCGGGAGGCTTGCCAGGGATCTACCAGAGAAGAAAACTGAGGCTCTGAAGAGGAAAGGGGCTCGAGAGAGGCAGAGCCAAGGCCTCTCTGCCAGGGCCCATGGCGTCGGCTCCTAGACCTGATGTCAAATAAAACCGTCTGTCCCAGGGCACCCCCACCTGCTGTCTCCTCTCATCTCTGGCCTTCCTCTTTCATCTTGGCTGCTAATTAGCCAGGAGGCCTCCCCACCCCCAGCCTCTTGGGGGTCATTATCCCTGTGTTATATCCAGGGAAACTAAGGCACCTAGAGGGGAAGTAGTTGGGGCTGGGGTGGGGTGAGTCAGGAGCTGAGCCAACAGCAGGCTGGGGGCCTGGCTGACCCAGAGGTGCCAGCAGACCAGCACCTGGGGACATCTCTGCTAGGTCTCTCCGCCACCCCCTGGGGACTTGCTGTCTGGGCCCCATGGGCCTTTCTTCTCCCACACTGAGGTTTCCCCTTCCCCTTGTGGGCTGCTGCCCAGGGCAGCTGGGCTGGGGTGAGGGTGAGGGCCGGTCCCTGGGAACACTAGCCTGGCCCACTTGTGCTTCAAAGCCCTGGGCTGATTACGACCAAAGGGCATTAGGGAGCAGGTTGTGGGTGCCAGTCTGTGCTCCCAGGAGTCCCCGTCCTGTAGGTTTGGGCCACTGGGACCTTCTGTCTCTCTCGGGCTTGGAAGCCTGAGCCTGAGTCTGAGAAGAATGGAGGTGCCGTCCAAAGGACCACAGAGCCCAAAGGCCTGGTCTTCACTCCCCCTCCTCCTCTGGGCGACCCTGGGCTTCTGCATCTGTCAAATGGCAATGACTAGCCTTGGCCCACCAGCCTCTCAGACTGCCGTGAAGGCTCTCTGTAACCCCCACACAGAAGGGGGTTATTGCCAGCGGCTGTCAAAGGCGCCAAATGCTGCCAACACGCTTGGAGCCCACAGCTCCGGGCTGGCACCACGCCAGAGCAAAGCGCTTTGCGCTGAGGGAGGGAGGGAGGTGTGTGGCCGGGCACCCCGGGGGGGACACGAGGTGACCTGGGGAGCTTTCTCTCACAATCTCCCTTTGCTCATCTGTAAAAAGCTGGTTGAACTGGGAGATCGCTGCCGTCCCTCCCAGCTGAAATAGCCAGGGCTCCCAAGGGCCCTCCCATGCAGGATGTGAACCCAAGTCTTCCTGACCCCAAATCCAGGACCCCATCCCGTAGGCCAGGCAGCTCTGACGTTGAGGGTATTTATTATGAGGGGTGGGAGGTCTCCAGGGCCCCAGGGTGCCCCTTGATGCCCAGGGCTCTGGCATGACCCCGGGGGCCCCTGGTCAGCCAGGCCTGTCCTCCGGCCGGGGGAAGTTGCCCCAGGAGGGGGCCAGGGTGCCCACTGCCCCCAGCCTGCCCCAGCCTGCCAGGGAGCAGAGCCCAGGGCCCAGGGGTGGGGTCCACAAGGCCGAGCCCAGCCCGCCTAGCGCCTGCAGCCCCGGCCTGACCGGTTCTGGGAGCAGGCCGGCCCGCAGACTCCCAGGTGTGGCTCTCGGGGCACGCTCGGCCCCGCCCAGGCCCTGGGTCCCAGGGGCCCGTTTCCTGGAGGGGGTCAGCCGTGGGGTCCCCCCAGCCAGTCCTGCCTGGGAGGGGGAGACAGAAGCAGGCCGGTGCTGGGGGGCAGCCCGGGGGGGCTCCTCGGAGGCGGAGGCCAGAGTTCGCGGGCCAGCGGGCGCCCGCTCCGCCCCCACGCCCGGCGGTTTCGGGGAGAGGCGCGCCTCTCCCCCCCCCCCCCCCGCTCCGGGGGGGGGGGCCCCCCCCCCCCCCCCCCCCCCGTGGCAGAGTAACAGTTACTCAGCCCCAGCGAAACCGACGAGCCGGCGCCTGCCCGGCCCCCCGCCGGGGCCGCCCCGTTACTGCCCCGCCCCCCCTCGGGCCAGCCCGTTAGGGGGGCGGGGGCGGCGCCCGGGTTTCGGTGCCGGCAGGGGCGGACGGGCGGGCCGAGTCGGGACGCCCCCGCCCCCGGACGCGGGTTCCAGTCGCCGCCCGCGGCTGCCCTCTGGAGGGGACTGAGCCCTAGGGTCCCCCTGCGGCGCTGCCATCGCCCCCCTCCGGGTTCTTGGCCCCGGCCGGGTGCCTGCCGTGCTCGCCCGCCCTCCGGGGGAAGCCCCGGGACCCCCGGCCCGGACTAACGCGGTCACGTGAACGTCAATTACCACTCGGCCCAATCGCAAGGTCCAGAGTCCCCGGAGTCCCGGTGTGGGCCCCGGCGCTCTCAGCTTCCTCGGCCTCGGCACCCCTCCCCCTCCCCCTCCCCTCCCCCCCCCCCTCCCCTCCCCCTCCCCGCCACGCCACGCCACGCCGCCGGCCGGCCTCGGTTTCCCGGGTGACTTCAGCACGCGAGGATGGGGAAGGGGCGGGGCGGGGCGGGGCAGGTCCCGCGGCCTCGGACCCCTCCTGGCGGACGGAGAGGGAAACAGGAAGGAGGACGGAGCTTCTGGGGGAGGGACGAAGCCGGCCAAGTGAGGTGTCCGGCCGTAGCACTCGGCCCCCCGCGACGCGTCCTGCCTCCTCCCCGCGCCGCCGCGGGGCTGGGGGGCCATGGGTCCGCGCAGCGCGGACGCGTGGGCCCGGGTGCTGGCGGCGCTGCGGGCCAGCCCGGCCGCCTTCGTGGCCAGGGCCGGGGCAGAGGCTCTGGCCGCCGAGCTGCTGAGCGAGCTGCGCAGCGAGAGGCTGAGCGAGCCCACCAAGGTGGGGGCCCCC
>NW_020951147.1:5054303-5072929 GCF_900497805.2 Vombatus ursinus
CCCCCACCCCCTGACTTTCTCGGGACCCTCCCCGGCCCCGGCCCTGGCGTCCGGCCTGACCCTCCTCTCCCTCCCCAGGTCTCTCTGCTGGCAGCGATCCTGGAGTTCCCCACGCAGCTGTGGCCTGACCCCACCGCAGCCGAGGCAGCGGTCTCTGCGCTGCTGGACACGCTGGCCCTCCTGCCCCCGCGGCCCGCGGCCCTCCGCCGGCCCCTGCTGCTGGCCGCCACTAGCGTCCTGGCGTCCTGCGGGGCCCTGGCTCCGGCGTCGGCAGCTACGTCCCGCCTGCTGTGCGTGCTGCTGCGGGCGGCCGCAGGCCGGGCCGCGGGCCCCGAGCAGCGAGCCGTGCGGGCCACCGCGTGCGAGTGCCTCCGGGAGCTGGAGAGCTGTCACCCAGGGCTGCTGGCCGGCCAGCTGGGGCTGCTGCGGGCCCTGCAGGACACCCTGGGTACCCAAGCCCACTGCCTGCTCTTTGTGCTAACTCTGCGCGACGCCCTCGGAGCCCTGGCCCGCGCGGGCCCCGGGGCCCCAGCGGGGCTGCACGGGCTGCTGGCGGCCAGAACCGACAGCCCCCGGGGTGGAGAGACCCAGGCCTGTGACCGGAGCCCGGACTCCCCGGGAGCCCAGTGGCCGGGGCCGTGGGACTGGAGCCTGGCCGGGGAGGACGTCCGGGATCCGGCAGCGCCTGTAGGCCGGGAAGGGGGCAGGCCAGAGCCCAGCGCTGGCCCCTTGGATCTCACCCCGCCCGAGGCCAGGGAGCTGCGGGCCGCGGTGTCCCAGCTGCTGGACGCCTCCTACCTGCTGACCCCGCCGGCCCAGGCCCAGATGCTGCAGCAGCTGAGCCAGGTGCTGAGGACCGTTCGCGGTCAGCCCCCTGCCCTCCTGAAGCCGCAGCTGGTGCGGCTGCTGGGCACAGCCAGGGTCTCCCTGCTGCACGCCGTGCTGGCCTCAAAGGATGCTTTCGGGGAGGCCCTCTTCACGGCCCAGGACGAAGCTCTGCTGCTCCGGAGGCTGGTGGGCGCTGCCCAGCACCCAGCCCTGCCGTCCCCTGCCCGCCTCTTCTGCCTCCACTGCCTCCTGCACTTCCCTGAGAACTGGCCCTTGGGGCCCGCCGGGGAGGAGGGCACCCCGGTTCTGCTCACACCCAGCCTGGCCACAGGTCTTCTGCCCAGTCTGCTGCAGGACCCCCCCGATCTCCTAGCCCGGCTTCATCTTCTGTGTCTCCTGTGCGGGGAGGAGCTCGGTGCCGACGGGCGCAGGGACTGCCAGGGCACAGAGGACCAGGTCCTGCTTTACCTCCAGGGGCTGCTGGCCAGCCTGAGGCAGGGGGCAGCTCAGCCAGGGGCCCCCCGGAGTTCAGTCACCCTCTGTTTCCGGGCCTCCTACCTGGCTACTCGCTGCTTAGCCAGTCACCCAGGGGCCCTGGCTCAGCTCACAAAGGGCCTGGCAGAGCTGTACCAAGCCCGGCCCTGCCTGGCCCCCCATTTTGTTGACCTTCTAGAGCAGGCAGGAGAGGTGCTGGCAGAGCCCCTGGGCAAAGCCCTGCAGCAGGTGGCAGTGGCTGGGGCCGGTGGGGCCCAAGCCCTTCAGTGGCATTTGCAGATTCTCACCAAGGTGGCTGGAGGCCAACCCTTGGGCCCCACACTGGGCTTCCTGTGGGCAGCCCTAGGCCAGGGTGGGGACTGGGCCTGGGAGCAGGCCCTTCTTGGGGCCTGCCGGGCCCTCCTAAGGGGGACAGACCTCAGTGGGGCCGGCCCCCGGAACCTGGCCAATCTGCTGCAGGAGCTGGCCCGGGGCCTGGATGACCCCGACAGCCGAGATCGGGGCCGTCTCTATTACAGCCTGTTTACCCACCTGTCGGGGTCCAAGCTGGGCTCAGCCCTGGGCCCCACACGCTCCACACCCATGCTGGGCTCTTCCCTGGTGGAGGAGAATGAGGGCTTTGCCTCAGCTCTGACTGTCCAGGAGGCCCAGGCCCCACTGCAGCTGAGGCGGGTTCCCCAGCAGGCCAAGGAGCCCCCCGTGATCCTGGGCCTCACAGTGGAAGCCTCTGAGATCCTCTACTCACTGGAGCTCCGCTTCCGCGTCCTGGGGCCACACTATGAGCCACTGGAGGCCGTGCAGGTCCCTTGCCTTCGCCCTGGTGCCTCCCCCAAGCTTCTGCTCCTTCCCCTGGAGCCCCGGCGTCCCTACCCGACCCTCCTGGACGTCAGCGTCCTCTACGCCACCCCCGGTGGCCTCACCTGCTACGCACAGCTGCCCAGCCTTCCCATAGCTTTTGCTGACCTCTTTCTGCCTTTGCCGCCACCTTCTCCAGAGGTGACCCACCCTCCGACCTTCCAGGAGCTCTGGGCCTCCTGCCTTCCTGGGGGAGCGGAGAGTTGCATGTGGGGCCCTTGGCAAGGTCAGGCACTAGAGACTCTGGTGACCAAGCATTGGGAGCCTTTTGTCATGTCTGCCACCCCCCCCACCAGTTACCGGGTGGCCATCCGGCTCCCCCCCAGCTCTCAGCTGTTGCTGCAACTGGAGGCTGCTGGGGAGGATGGGGTAAGGGTGGCCCTGAGGACTGATGATTGGGCCATACTGCCTCTGGCTGGGGAATATCTCCGAGGCTTGGGGGCTACTCTCTGAGGAGGGAGGGTGATCCTTGCTGGAAGACACTGGTTTGGGGAGGACAGGGGCAGGGCCAGGGGGAGGTTGGGACCCCTGCAGCTCATTCCCTCTGTTCATAAAGGCTTGCTTATTGGTGAAGAGTCCACAGTTTTGTTTTTTTTTTTCTCTACTAAAAGAGGGGTGGGTGTGGGGCTGACACAGTGTTGAGGGACCCAGCAGGCAAATGTTTACTGAGCGTTGAGTCTAGTAATCCTTCACTTAGGTGGCACAGCTGGCCATGTTTTAACAATCTCGGCTCTCTCGGAGATCACAGGAGCATAGGTTTGGAGCTGAAAGGGTTCGAGAGAGATGGTCTATTACAAGAAACACCCCGAGAGGGGAAGTGTCTTGCCCATTGTCACCCAGCTTCCAAGGCCATGCCCCCTTTCCATGACCTCATGCTGCCTCCCTAAATGTGGGAGTCAAGGGCAGGAGCACGGGATGAGGGAGAGCCCTAGTGGGCAGTCCTGAAGGGGAGCTTCCAGCCAGGAGGGCAGACCGCCCCCAAGCAGAGGAAAAGGATCCCCACAGCTCCGGTTTGCCCCAGGAAGGAAGCAGCTTTCCCCCACGTCCCACGGGAGAAGTCTCAGCAGCCTTCCCTGGGACCAGGCCTTGTGTGAACGGATGCCAAGTGAAGTGAGCAGAACCAGCGAACGATTTAGACGGTACCAGCATCGCAAAGGCAAACCGAGGAACGTTGGCCCCGGCAGACTCGGGACAAATCAGACTGCCCACTTGCTACGGGAGGGATACTTGGGGTGCAGAGGGGCCTTTTTTTTAACTTGGCCAACGGGATTATTTTCTTTGACAACGAATGTAACGTGCTGTGTTTTTCTTGCTTTCTCTGCGGATGGGAGAGAGAGAATTGCAACCGAAAATAAGTAAAATTGAATTTAAGGGAAAAAAAATGAAGCCACGCCTGATCGATCCTCCAGGTGCTTCGTGACCCCGTCCCCTTCTCAGGAAAGGCTGGGCCAGCAGGGCCTCGGGGGCTACAGTAAAAGCCCCAATCGGGCCTAGGCTTAGGAATCACGGGAGGCCTCGGAACTAGAGAAATTACAGGACGCTGCCCATAAAGCACCACAACCAGTTCCGTCTTCCCGTGAATTTCGGCCCGTGACGTCGGTGACGTCAGCGCGCCTGACTGCGGTGGACCACGGCTGCCATAGGGTCGCACGTAGAGCGCAAGCGCAGAGGCGGCGCGAAGCCTTCGGCGCGAGTTCCGAGTGCGTTTCCCGCAGCAGCGCACGCGCACAGGGAAGGGATGCCGGACGGCGCAGCCCCCGCGGTCCCTGGTCTCATCCGGCTGCAGCCGAGCTCCGTGCAAGCCGCGGCGCAGACGCTGCTGCACCTGCTGCCGTGCGAAATCCAGCACAACGGGCCCGCCGCCGTCAGTCGCTTTTTCAGCCCGGCCATTCGGCCGGGGCCCTCAGGTGCCAGGGGCATGCGCGGTGGGGCTGGGCGGGAAGGGACTACAATTCCCATCGGCCCGCGGAATAACGGGGAGGGGGTGGAGTGAGAGAGGCGCTTAGTAGACGTCATGCCTTCCATGTGCGCAGGCGCCACGAGGCCCACCCAGAATCGGAGTCAGGCTTGGCGTGGGCGGGGAAGTCCAGCCTGCTGTTTGTTCATTTGTCTGTCCCCTCAGACGAGGGGCGGGGCAGAGGAGGTGCAGAGACCGGCCCCTCCCTCCAAGGGGGGGTGGGGGGTGGGATGACGAATACCTGGTAGTCTCATTCGTTCACGAGTTCGTGCGCTTATTAAGCACCTGCTGTGTGCAGAGCCCTCCTGGAGCTCACTGGTGGGCCATCGATCCTAACCCTCATTTTACACATGGGGAAACTGAGGCCCCCGAGAAGGCCTCATGCTTATATTAGTGACAGCAGGGATTTGAACCCAGCACCTTTGACTTTGAATTGGCCATTCCCACAGACCCACAGCTGCTTCTTCTGACCCAAGTCTGGGAGGGGGTTGAGACACAAATTGACAGGACTCTGACATACAGTGTTATGATGAGGGGCCGGCACCCCGGCTCTCTGCCTCACCCTCCTCCCTTCCCTGCTGCATCTGGGAAGCCTTCCTGGAGGAGGAGTCGGCAGTCTAGGCCCAGGGAACAAGCTGGGGCACTCCCAGCGGCTGAGCACGTCCTGACCTCTCCAGGGCAGGCAGTGGGGAGCCAGGGAAGGTGACTGAGCAGAGGAGTGGCTCATTTCACAAATTGCAAGAAACTGAGGCCCAGAGAGGGAAAGTGACTTGAGACCTCCCTACTGTATTTTTTGTGTCTTTGTAGGCCCTGGATAAAGTCACTGTCCCCGTGGGGGGGGGGGGCGCGGGGAACGTGTGGTGGCCCCCTGGGCTGGGTGTAGAGCAGGGGTCACTTGTCACATGATGTCCCTGACCTGTGGTGTTCCCTCCCTGCCCCAGGGCCAGTGGTGTCCTTCAGGGGCCGCAGCCTGCATGGAGAAGAGGTGACACTGCCCTCCGGCTACATGGGGCTGGTGCTTCGGGAAGAAGACAAGTCAGAGGGGCCAGAGGTCAGTGGGCATCATGGGAGCAGGGGCCAGAGGTCGGTGGGCATCTCGGGGGCAGGGGTCACAGGTCAGTGGGCATCTCGGGGGCGGGAGCCAAAGGTCAGTGGGCATCTTGGCGGGGGCCACAGGTCAGTGGGCATTGTGAGGGTGGGGGTTGGGGGAGCAGGATCTGATGCTCCATCCCAGCGTTACAGGTCGTTCCTTATTGACTCAGGATCGGACCGTCCAGGCCATCGGTACCTTCAGCAGCTTTACCCTTTGGGGCCTGGAGAATCTCCCAGGGCCAGATGCCAGGATGCACGGAGCCCTGAACTGGCCCAGCCTGGCCACTGCTGTGAGTGTCCTAGCTCAGGGACGCCCAGCCCCTTCTCCGTGGGCCCTCTTCTATGCCCCCACCCAATGCCCATCCACCTGAGGAGACCCTAGATAGCAGTGTCTGGCCTGGGGCGGCATCCCCCAATTCAGACAAGTTTCCGGAACGCCCGTTAGCCCTCTGTGGCCTGGACTGGGGGCAGCGGCATCCGTGCAGCGAGCCACTGGCCGCCAGGGCTTTCCTGTCCTCTCTCCAGGCTCAAGCCCAGGGGTCTCCTGCAGCCCTGCCCCCACATCCGTCCTGGGTAGTGGCACCAGACCTGGGCCTGCAGCTCTTGTCTATCCCCTACAGATCCATGCACCTGTGGCTGAGGATGACTGAAGAAAGAGCTGGAGCCCGAACTTGGTGTCCATCTACACCCCACCCCCCAATAAAATTCAGTTTGGAAATTGTGTGTGCATGTGGCATCTCCCCATTCCTGGCTCCAAGGAGACCGGGGTCTGTAGAAACAGTTTATTGCCAATGGAACAAGGAAGGAGCGTCCCAGGCCGTGCCCTCCTGCAGCCCCTCTGGCTCACGCTTTACAAAAAACAACTGTACACTGCCCGCCCAGCCCCCTGTACAAAGCCCCCCGCCCAGCCCGCCCTCCCCCCATCACTATACATAGCTGCCCAGCTTTCTGTACACGTGGGCCTGAGCCCCAGCAGCCCCTAGGTGGGCAGTCTCTAGCCCCCCATCTCTTCCTCTTCCCATGTCAGTGGCTCACATGCCCAAGGCTGAGCTGAGCCCGGAGAAGGCCCGCCCTGGCCAGGGTCCTTTTCGGTCCAGCGCAAGCGGCAGAAGAGGCCCAGCGGCCATGGGGTGTGGAGAGGAGGTCACCACTTTCCCCGTTTGCTCCAGTCCTTGGGGGTGAAGTGTAGACATTTGGAGTCGATGCGCAAAAGCCGCTTCAGCATGGCCCGCTCGTGGCCGTCCACGATGTCCTCTGACAGCGTCAGGATGTACTGGCCCTTGGGGAGGGAAAGAGTCAGGTCAAGTCAACTGGGACTCAAGGAAGGGCAAAGTCAGCAAAAGAGTAAACGACATATGTCAGAGGAACTCTGGGGAAAGAAGCCCACTGAGGCACAGCTGTGAGCCGGCCCCATGGCTCTGGAGAGCATGTAGGACGAGGCCCAGAAAGTCACTGAAAACACATGTATGTGCCCTTTGACCTGGCTGTACCACTCCTAGGCCCAGCGGGCCAGGACCCCATGTTTACAGCTGCCCTCCTCGGGGGCAAAGCATCTATCCCCCCGGGGAAGGGGCTGAACAGGTCACGGGACAGGAAGCGACGTCTGGGGGTGGCCTCGGCGACACCCAAAACCACCCGATTCTCAACCACCAGTCGGGAGACGCCACCTCGGACGTGGCCAGCGGTGGGGGAAGGAGAGCGAAGACACGCTGGTGGAGGAGCTGGTACCCTTCCAGCAGGCTCTGGTCACCCGCCCCCGGAGCAGCCTCGGCATCCCCAGAGGAGTGAGCCCGCCCTCCTACCTTGTAGTAGTTGATGAGATTGAGGTACTGCAGGGTGGAGATGACGTCTTCCTTCTTGATGCTGGTGATCTCGCTGATCTCACTGTGGGGCATGGGCACGGGGGTCACGAGCCAGCCTGGCTTCCCCCACCCCCACCCCGCACCCGCCCAGGGACGGGACTCACTTGATCGTGATCTGGGGCCGCTCGCCGCTCTCCGACTTGAGTCCCATGAGAATCTCCAGGATGGTCTGTGACCAGTAGCTCCGATAGGAGAGGAGGCCGAGGTCCGAGAGGGGCTTCTCGGGGGTCCCCGTCTTCCCTTCCACCTTAGACAGCTCATAGCCTGGAGGGAAAGCGGACAGAGAAGTCAGGGGAAGACTCTTCTTCGTCTACAGCCCCCCCGGCACTGGACACTCGAAAGCTCCCCGGAAATGAGGGACACTTGGCAAGGGTCTGCGGTGCCGAGGCTGCCAGGATGGACGCCTGGGCTCTGAAGTGCCTTCATGTGACCCCCTAGTTTTACAGAGGAGGTCACAGCTCCTTCTGGGGACCCCCCCCAGGAAAGCAGGGACTTCAGGTGTGAGGAATGGCCGGCTGCTTCTGAGACCTTCCGGAGGGCACAGAGAGGGGCTGTGTCCCCCTCGTTCAAGATGCCGGCCCTGAACTAGTGCATAACGGAGCAGACCAGCTTCTCCTTACACCTGCATTTCCCGTCTACCTCAGCTCTCAGAGAAAGAACAGACGTGGCACCGCCCCTCCCCCAAAAGGAGCAAGTTCCTGCCGCCTGCCAGGCCTAGGCTGGCCCAGCACTGGCCCAGACGTCCTTTTCGTATACACTGACCCCACTCTCAACTTCCACAGCCCTCCTGAGGAAGCCCATTTCCCACAGTTCCAAGAGTCAGGCAGTTTTTCCTTCTATCGTCTGAGCCAAAATCTGTCTCCTGCACCTTCCTTGGGCGGCTCTTGGCTCTGCTTTCTGGGGACCCCACTCCCACAGGAGAACCCCTCAAACACTGGAAGGTGCTGTCCTGTTTACTCAAGGCTAATGTACTAGGAGGTGGCAGCATAGTCCCAGGACAGTTCCAAAGGCCAGCGGAACAGCAGCTGTGACCCGAGTCTGGCCAGCCTGGGGAGGTGGTGCACTCTGGTGCAGGTGAGGGGCCTTCCAAAGGCTTGCTTCAGCAGCAGGTAAAGTGCCTCTACCTGATTCCAGCTCTAACAAGAATGGGGTGCAGGCAAGAGGAAGGAGAACACTGGGGAGCGGGAGGGTACCTGAGATGTGGGCAATGCCAAGTGTGCCCACCTGCCAGGCCTGAGCCACAAGAGCTGGCTGGGGGGGGCGGGAGTCTGTGCCAGGCTTCTCCCACTGAAGGGGGCCTTTGGCGGCTGGAACCTACATTCTTGGGGAGGGGAGCCTTCAGGCCATCCTTAGGAGGACGGTCAGGAAGGACCACAAAGTGCTTTGAAAAGAAAAAAAATCAAAGTACTTTCAGAAATACAAGCCCTGTGGGAAGAAGGAATTGGGGGGGGCGGCACTTGAAACCCTCTGGCCAACTACAATTTAGGAAGAAGAGGGAAATCCTGAGAAAGAGAAGGCCTGTCTCCATCCAAAATAGACCACCCTCCCTCACGTCTGGGGCACAGATCAGGGCCCTCGTCACAGCACTCTAGGGGCCTCTCCCCAGCAGTCTGACACTGCCCACAGCCAGTGCCTGGGGCATCTTTACCTACGGAAGACAGCCAGGGAGGTGCAGTGAGCCACCCTGTCTCTGGGGCTTTCCCTTCCTCCCCCCAGGCCGTTTATTCTGGGTCACGCCAAGCCCTTTCCAAGGCCTCTCATACACCTGCCCCCCGGCCACCACCCACCATCCAGCCATCCTGGGGTTGGGGGGAACATGGATTTGGGGAAAACAAAGCTGGGAACGACATGGGAACACAATGTTAGCGCTCTCAGCTGCCAAATTCAGTGACTTCTGTCTCCTGGCTGGATACTCCTCCAGATCCTGCCCTCTAACCATTGGGGTCCCTCATGGCTGGCCTGGCCCCCTTCTAGGCTACTTCACCTGGCGGCCTCATTAGCTCCCGTGGGTTTAATGGCCGTCTCTAGGCTGAGGATTCTCACATCTGCCTTTCCTGCCCCAACCACCACTCTGCTGACCTCCCACGCCCTTTAAGACATCTCGGCCTGGACGGCCAGTAAACATCTCATACTCAACGTGTCCAAGACAGAACTTCCCCCCAGGGCCCTCTCCTGCTACCTTCCTATTAGACGGAGGGCACTGCCATCCTCCCAGACCTCAGACTCCCACCCCCAGAGTCAGCCTGGATGCCTCACCATCTCTCATCTACCACGTCCAGGCTGCTGCCCATCTCTCCAACGTGCCCCCTTCTGACCCAGCCTCTACCCTGGTGCAGACCCTCGTCCCCTCACACCTGGACTATTGCAGGAGCTGCCGGCAGAGGGGGTGGGGGGGGCCTGCCTGCCTCAAGCTTCTCCCCACTCCAGTCCATCCTCCATTCAGCCACCGAAGAGATTTTCCTCAAGCCCAGGTCTGATCCTGTCACCCCCTACTCAACAGAATTCTCTGTTTGGCCTTCACAGCCCTCCATAACCTGGTCCCCTCCCACTTTCCAGTCTTCTGACCCTTTACTGTACTCTTCTATCTGGTGACCCCGGCCTCCTGCTGCCTCCCTCTCTCTACCCTAAGCCCTATCTCTGGCCATCCCCCAAACCTGGACAGGATAAGACCCAACTAAAGCCCACCTCCTCCAGGAAGCCTTCCTCAGCCCTCTCACTTCCAGGGCCTTCCCTCTCCTTTCCTATTTACCCTGCACAGATCTTGCTGGGATGGATGCTGGTGCATAGACATCTGCATGTTGTCTCCTATTAGACTGGGAGCTCCTTGAGGACAGGGGCTCTCTTCTACCTTTCTTTGTATTCCCAGTGCTTGGCACACAGTAGGCGCTTACTAAATGCTGAGGGATCACTTTGTATCATTATCCCATTTTCTCTGTCCATGCTGTTTCCCCTCAATAGAATGCAAGCTTCTTGAGGGCAGGGACTGTGCCTCCAGTGCCCAGCACACAGCAGGCATTCAGAAAACATCCGGGGAGTGAAGCAATGACAGAAGGAACAGAACCTGGTCTCAAGCCCAGGCCCTTTCATTTCCCAGCTAGTGCTGCACTGTGTGATACTGCCCCGCCCACAGTGACCTCCTGCGGACAAGGGGAATAAAGGGGCTTCTGGGTGAGGAGTCATCCCAGAAATCCCTGACAGGTGGGACCCCCAGCACCGCCTGTGGAGGGGGCCTGCTGCACTCAGCGCGGCCCACAATGGCCTCTTCCCAACACGCATGCACAGCCCCCCGGGGCCTCCCAACACAGCAGGCAGGCCTTTGAATACTGGAAGACTCGTCCCCCCAAATCTCCGCTTCTCTAATGCCCTGGTTCTAGATTCCAGGCCCTTCATCATCCTGGCTGCCCCACTTTGGACACTCCACCTTCACATCCTTCTTAAACGGGGACCCCAAGAAATAAACCTAAGCCTCCAGACATCTGACCAGGGCCCAGGACAGAGGGACCATCGCTGGCCTCGTCCTGGAGGCCAGGCATCTTGTAGCGCGGCTTCCTCGGCAGCCCCATCTCAAGGCTGACGCCTCCAGAGCTCACAGTCACGAAGGACCCCGCCCCCAACACACACACCTTACACTCATGAGAATGATGGTTTAAATCTAGCTGCAAGACCCGATGTTCGTCCCTACTGAATTCTGTCTGATGATATTTTGCCCAACTCCGGCCTCTCCTCTGGGGCCCTGACTCTGTCCTCCAGGGTGAGAACTCTCTGAGTTCCGTGTTGTCTGCAGGCCACCTATGCCGTGATCCAAGACACCGAGAAAAACACTGACCAGCACAGAGTCAAGTTCAGATCCCTGGGGCCCTCCCCTGCAGACCTGCCAGGAAGACACTCAACCATCCGCCATTCTGGGAGAGCAGCCCTCTGGCCAGGTCTCTCTACCTCTCTCGTTGTCTACACCGCATCTTCTTGTCTTTTCTACAGGAGCAGACAGTATGCGAAAACTCATATAAACACCCAGAAAAAGGAAACAGCCCTGGTTAGGCAGGACCGCGACCTCTCCTGAACTCGCTACCTCTCTGTCTTCGTGCTCATTGGCACCTCTCTGATATGCTCAAGAGCCTTCCCGGGGATCAGTCGGACTCACTGAACTGGCGCAGACTTTGGTCCCTCCTGCAGGCAGGTCCAAACAACGTCCACACCTGCCCTTCTCCCACCCTGTCTCCACCTGCACCCGTCCTCCTCTCCTGGGGACTCTCGGGATGGAGTGCATCTGAGCCGTACTCATCACTGGACATCTGGGTTACGGCACCGCCCGTCAAACATCTTTCTCATTGGCAGAGAAGACAGGAGCACAATCAGGCATGCCTGGCTCTGCCTACGAGGAGGGGACGCCTCCTCCCCAGAAGCCCCGACCACAGCTCTCAGCACGGTCTCCTGCATCCGTGTGCCTGTCTGTCCTCTCCAGCACTGCTTCGGCTACGCCAGGTGGCTCGCGGGGGCTCACCTCCTTCTCTCCCAGCGAGGATAGGTCCTCCCTCCCTCCACATGGCCCCTTCTAACAGTACGAGGGCTAACCCTGGTGGCCGCGGCCACCTCGGCAACTTCGGCCTGTGGCCAGAGCCATGCTCAGAGCCATGCCCAGAGCCATGCCCAGCCCTGGACAGCCCGTCCTCGCCCTTCCCACACTCACTAAACTCAATGAGCAGCTTGCCGTAGCCACGCCGCTGGTATGGAGGCAGAGTCAGAATGCAGGCCACGTTGTAATCCTCTGTGGACTCTTTTTCCTAAAGGAGAGAGAAAAGGCACCGTGAGCACGACAGTGGGCCAGGGAGAGGACAGGAGCCGGGGAAGGGCAGCGCTGGGGACGACAGACAGGAAGGGATTGGGATGCCCCAGGGGCTGACCTTGGAGAAGTAGCCAACAATGTGGAAGCCCTTGCAGTCATACTCGGTCATGACGTAGAAGAGGAACGGGTCTGTGTCATAGTACAGGGTCTTGTGGTCCAGGAAACACTTGGCCAAGAGACAGAGGTTCTGGGAATAGCTCTGGGGGGAGAGAGGGGGCGGCCATCAGGACCACGCATGGGCGTGCCCAGGGCCCATCCTCGGCCTCAAGCCTCCCTGAGGGACGCCGAGCAGGTCCGTGGTCTGTCCACGCAGGTCAGGGCCAGGAATGGCCTATGGCGCTTTGCCACAGCCAAAGGCTCCTTAGCAGGGACAACTCCTCCACAGCACTGGAGGCTTCAGAGATGCCACCAGAGGGAGGACGTCCATGCAAACTCCTTGACCAGACCTTTGGTGAACTGCTGGGCCCTTTGCAAAATCCTTTTATAACTCTGGGCTGATGAGTTCAGGCAGAGAACAAAATGGTCACATTGGGGGTTCCTCCCTCCACTTGCCTCTAGGAATTTACTTGGTGTGTCAGTTTAGCCGGTATGTGTGCAAAGCATCTGGATCTGCTAATTTATCGTCCAAGGCCAGTCCAGAGCTGGATCTGCCCCAGAGGGACCCGACTGCCACCCAGCCCCACACTCCCACTTCCACTCACCTTGTTCTTACGCCCATCAATTTCGAAGAAAGAGATGGTGCCCTTGCGATAAATCTCATTGCCCGGGGGATGCCGCAGGTCACATTTGGTCTGAGGAACAGATGTGGGAAGGAAGTGCATGAAGCAGGGGAAGGCAGATGGGAGGGCAGCAGGAGCTCATCTCCACGCCATTCCATCTCCATCTCGAGGCCTCCTTGGCCCAGCGCATCTTCCCTCTGACGATCCCTGGCTCAACCCCCAGCTGCTGCAGGAGGCCTTTCCTGGCCTGGCCAGCCCAGCCCGGCCCAGCCACTTGGCTTCTCCCTGCTAAGGCTCCCTCCCACCTACTCTCTATTCATCAGCACGTAAGGACTCAAGCTCACGTCCCCAGTTTGATGGTGAGCTCCTGGGGGCAAGGACTGGGATTTTGCCTTTCTTCACTTCCCCAGAGCTTTGCACAGTGCCCGGCACATAGGAGGCACTCAGTTGACAACGGGAGGCCTGGTCACGTACCAGGTGACGCTGCAGACACTTGAGGCTCTTCCCGTACTTGAGACAGAATTCACAGAGATAGAGCACAGGCAGAGCGGTCAGCTCCTGGGGGTACGGGGAGAAGTACCAGGGCTTGAGGCGGTGACGGCCCAGCTCGATGCATTCAATGTTCTTCATGCGGGTAACGATGTCGTCGTGGCTGCGGTCGGACACCAAGCTGCCTGTCATGCGTGGGGCCGACGGGATTCCGTCCGAGCTGTCCTGGGAGTCCTGTCGGCGGCCGCAGGGCGGGGAGGGAGATGAGCGTGCCGCCCCCCCAGAACCCGGCTCCCTCCTGTCCTTCCTCCCCAGACCCACCTCATCGGTTCCTAGACAGTTGGACTTCCTCTTCCTTCCTGGCTGGGCGGCCAGGGCCCTCCGGGCTGAGCCATTCTGTGGAGACACAGGAGGGGGAAAGACAGAGTGAGCTGAGGGGCTCCTGGGCACGGGCTCAGGGGCACTGAGGGGGCCTCAAGCACACACCTGAGGAAAGACAGAGGCTGGCGCCGTCTCGCTGGGCACGGGAGTTGCTGGCGAAACCACTTCCACTTTTCGTTTCTGCAGAGAGAGACCGAGAGAGGTGGGTCAAAGGGGCAGGGGACCTGGGTCTCGGAGGGAAGCGAGCTCACACGGAACAGTGGGGACGAGAGCTGGGCTCCGGAGCTCCAGGTGAAGAGTGGAATCCGAGGGTACCGTGGAACGGTGGTTGGGCTGCAGGCAGGAGCTGGAGGAGAGGGGCTGGTCAGGCTCGCCGCCGGGGATGGCCTCGCGCTCCTTGGGAAGGTTGAAGCGGAGCGTGATCTGCACCGGGATCGGCAGTGTCTTCCCACTGGCCTGGGCCGAAGCCGGCTGTAGAGATAGGTCCAGGGTCTTCCTCTGGGGGAGGGGGAAGGGAGCGAGGGGGAGGGGAGGAGGGGGCCCCCATCAGCCAGGTGGGTTCACCCCCCCACCCCTTCCCCTTGGGCTGGCTTCCCACCCCAACTACGTGGGGTTTGGTGACTGAATTTTGAAACCTAAGATTCAGTGACACCACCTCCTCCCTCTGACCCCGACCTTGATCTCTACAAACTCTCTCCAGGCTGCGGCCTCTATAGCAAAGCTGCCTTGTTCCCCTTCTCATCCTCAGCCTGCGGCACGGGAGCCCCAAAACCATGGGTTAAGCACGACAGGGACAAGTGAGATGGGGGCGGGGCCTGACCATCCTCCTGGGAACTGTCTCCAGGCTCAGATTTGGATACCGCTTCTACTCACCACCTCCCTCTCAGGGGAGCCCGGTCTAGACCCAGGCAGCCCATTTTTTGTGGGAGTCTTGGCCTCTTTTTTGGGAAACTGGATCTTCTTTAGGTCCAGCCTGTCATGGGTCACCCACTCATCCAGGCGCTTGTTGACTGCAGAGAAGGGAAGAAGTTCAGATGCCAGGCTGCCGCCAGGGTCTCCTCTCATCTCCCTGACCCTGTGGCACCCCGCCCCGTGCCCAAGGACCACGGGCCGGGCACTCACAGTCGATGTAGTGAACGTAGAACAGCTTCCGGCCGCTGATGTCCTTCACGCTCAGGATCTCGGCCAAAGCTGCAGGGGAGGCAGGAGGCTTAAATGAGGGCGCTGGCCACGGGCCTCCCCCTAGAACCTGGGGTCCACCCTGGGCCTGGGCTTCTCTCTCCTGAGAAGAGCATCTTCTCCCCCAAACCACCCCCCCCCCCTAGCTTGGGTCCTGCCCCCTCCCCCCCCGCCCCCCGCCCCCCCCCTAGGTTGCCCTTGGACTGCCCTTGGGGGGGGTCCAAGGCCCCCAAGCCCCACCCCTTCCCGGCCCCGCCCCTTGGCTCCTAGGGTTTCCTAGCCCCGCCCTCCCCTCCACCACTGGCATCCTAAGCTGGTGACCAAGTCTCACCCCTCCGAAGGAGGGTGGGGGTGGGGGGTCTTCAGGCCTCTAGCCACACCCCACCAAGCCCCCACTCTTGGAGACCTCTGGCTTCACCCTCGAATCAGTCACGCCCCTTTTCCACTGACCCCTCCCTTACCCCCTCTTAGGAAGTCTCTGGGCCTCCAGCCAGGCCCCCTCCCCAGGATCACATAGACCACATCCCCTCCCCCAGCCCGGGCCCTCTCTTTACTCTTTCCCTCCCAGGTACGGTCTGGCCCCGCCCCTCGCAAGGAACCACGCCTATCGCCGTCCAAGCCCCGCCCTCCCCGCAGGGCTCCATCGCCCAGGCCCCGCCCCCGCGGCGCCCGTTGGCTCCGCCCCCCGTCACTCACGCCACTCATCCTCGTTGTCCTGATTACGCCGCAACACGGGCAGGCGGCAGCCCTCGATGACCTCGCCCTGGGGAAGACACCGCGGTCAATGGGGGAGGCCGGGGGAGTCGCCGCCGTCCTGCGGATGCCTCCGCCCCGCCTCGCCCCGCCCCGCGCCGGGCCCCGGACTCACCACCTCCGCCATCTTCCCTCCCTCCCTCAGGAGCCGCTTCCGGCTCCGCGGGGTGACGTCACGTCCGGCGTACCGGCACCTCCCTGATGCGGCTCCAAGGGTGTGGGGGTACAGAGGCGTCCGGCCAGAGGGGGCCGGGGGCGGGAGGGAGCCCCCAGCCAAGTACGCGGCACGAGCGGCGAGGCCGGCCCACCTTCAGGGGCGCTCGGCCTCCGGGTGGGCGGGCGGCACGGGGACTACCTCGAGGACCCGGGCCGGATCCGGGGCGGGGCGGGGCCTCGCCGTCTGATTGGAAGAGGGCTGGGTCCTTCATGCGACGTCGTTCACGCGCGTCGGGATCACGTGGGCGCGCGCGTCCACGTGACGCGGGTGTTGTTGTTCCGGCCGGGCCCTGGAAGTCCCCAGCGGGGCCGCGGGGCCGCAGGAAGCGGTCGTGCTGTTAGTCATGCGCTGGGTTCGAATGCTGCCTCGAGAAGTCACTCTCCAACCTGGGCTTCGGCGTGGGGGTTGGTCGGAATGGGCGCCGATGTCTTTTTCCGCCCTCGGCCTCCTATTCTAAGACCCCCAAATGTAATTCTCCAGGATAGAGTACTGCGCCTGGAGCTAGAAGACCTGAGTTCAAGTCCTGCCCAGACACTCATTAGCTGTGTGACCCTGGGCAAATCGCTTCGTCTCCGTCAGCTTCCGTTTGCCCTGCTGTAAAATGGGGGTCATAACGGCATTGCCCCCTCCCCCCAGGGTTGTGGCGAAGATCAAATGAAATATTCGTGCAGTGCTCTGCAAACTTTAGGCACTTTGCAAGCGCTGCTTGTGAACGCACGTCTGCGCCCGAAAGTGAACCCTGTTCCTACGGTCAGGATGCACCATGGCATCTCGGACTCGGGTCTCGCTGCATCTCCATGCATCTCGCAACTCAGGTGGGTTGTGAGGATCCCCAGGAGGCAGAGTTTATGTTTGCCTCCGTCATTTTGCTGCTGTCAGTCGATTGACGAGGTATTGGATTTATTAGTTTTTAATTTACCAAAACTAGTCTGAGCAAATACAGACTGGGGAGACCAAGGGGGGAGGGTGACCCATTCCAATTTGCTGAGGAACATTTTGCCACCATCACAAAGAACGAAAGGGCCAAATGTCTGTGACGCTGAGCTCCTGCCCTGGATCTCTCCCACAGTAAACACAAGTATTTCAACAAAACAAACGTGCTTCTGAATTTCTAACACAGTTATCAATTGACATTTCTAAACCAAAAAAGGAAATGGATGTGAGCTCCCAAGGAGGTGTCCCAGCAGGTGAAAAAGAAATCCTGCACAGGCCCAGAGGTTACGTATGACCTTGGTCACATCCCTTCCTTGGGTCTCGAGTTCTTGAAGGTTTGGACAAGATGACCTCTCACAATCTACCCTCCGACATGCCCGGCCAATCCTGACAATCCGTGTTCTAGGTATACATTTACATGTGTATGTGTTGCACTCTAATAAAATGTCAGGTCCTTGAGGACAAAGAATTTTCATTTTTTGCCCACACAGTACCTGGCATGTAGCTGATCGATTGATGCAAAGGTCCCTTCCATCTCTACATTCTATGTCCAAGGTCTCCAGTTCCAACACCATGTTCTAGGTTTTCAAGCCTCTCCAAGCTAGAACCTTCTCTTTTCTCTTTTTTACTGCCCAGCAAGACTTTCCCAAGACTAGAGAAAGTAACAACGTTCTCCCTCTTTATTCCCATCCACCTGGCTTTCCTGGCAACCTTAAAGTTTCAACTAAAACCCCACCTTGTGCAAGAAGTCTTTCCAGGTCCCCCTTAACTCTAGTGCCTAACATCTGTGGAATACCTTCCATTTATTTACACAGTGTGATGTTTGTACATAGTCGTTTGTATGTTGTTTCCCCAGTTAGACTGTAAGCTCCTTGAGGGCAGGGACTGTCTTTTGCCTTTCTTGGTATCCCCAGCACTTAACACAGTGTCTGGCATATAATAGTAGACTAATAAATGCTTGACAGACTCCCAGTATAACATTCTATAGCCTGTCTTTTAAAGCCCATGATTGGCATGTTTTTCCCTCTATGTTCTAAGGCACCCTCCCAATTCTGACGGTCTGTGTTCTAATTTCTTATGCCCTTTCTGTCAGTCTACAGTCTAAGTTCCTTCCCAATATTGTTCTTCTATACTGTGTGAGCTAGGCACTGACAGTCAATGCTCCAGGGCTCATACAAGCTTCAACATTCTATGGTCCACATTTTAAGACTCTTCCCAAGTGAGACATTCTTTGTCTTTCTGGGATCGTAGATATAGAGCCAAAAGGAACCTCAGAAATCAACCAGTCTAATACTCCAGCCCCTCCACCATTTTATTAATGAGGAAATTGAGGTCTAGGGAGGTGTCAGTGGCTGAACTGGGATTTAAACTCAGGTCCTCTGACTCCCCCAACTAATGCTTCTTCCACTATACCAAGCTGCCCTAAGGTCACACTCAGCTCCGACATTCAGTGTTAGCTAGCTAATAGCATCTGGGTTCTCCAGTTTCTGGTCCCTGATAGCTCTGATATTCTCTGATGCCCTAATGCCCCATCCACCTCATTAGTTCTAAGGCCCAGCCAGCCCTGACGTGCTATTCTCTAAGGCTTCTCTAAGCTATGACATTCTTTCTTCAAATGGCCTCCTCATTTCCAGCAGTCTTTATTCAGTGGTCCCTTCTGATATGTTTCATCTTCAGGTCCCTCCCATCACACACTAATGGTCCATGTCTATGTTGTAATACCCATCCGTGCTTGAGATCAGTTCCCTTCAGTCTCAGACATTCCATGTTCTGAGCTCTCACATAACCATCTTCTCTTAGTCTCTTACTGTGTTCTAAAGACTCAGAGCCATCCGACCTGATGAACAAATTCTGGGTTCTTTGTGCTAAAGCCCAAGTCTTAGCTTTGACGTTCAGGTTCTATTCTGTAAGGTCTTTCCTAGCTCTGATAGTTTTATGTTATAAGCTCTCAGACAGTCAATAAACGTGAAATCAGCTCAGCAAGAGGCGCTGCAGAGGTGAAATCAGCAAGAGGCGCTGCAGA
>NW_020951147.1:5072939-5078975 GCF_900497805.2 Vombatus ursinus
TTGGCACCATATTGGATGCAGGAGAGCTGGGGAGTGAAGAGTCCAGGATAACTGCTACGTTGGGAGCCTGGGGGACTGGGAGGACAGTGTTGCCCTCTACAGGTTTCAGGAGAAAGGTAATGAGCTCTGTTTTGGACATACTGAGTTTAAGATGCCTACTGGACATCAAGATCAAGGTGTCTTGAAAGGCAGTCAGATAGGTGAAATTGGAAATCAGCAGAATTGAGGCAGGATAGGTGAATTTAAGAATCATCAGCACAGAGGTGGTAATTAAATCCATGGAAGCTGATAAAATCACCAAGTGAAGTAGAGAGGGGGGAAGAGAAGAGGGTCCAGGACAGAGGGACACCTAGGTAGGAGGGCATGATCTGGAGGAGGATCCAGCAAAGGAGACAGAAGGAGCGGTCAGAGAAGAACCAGGAGAGAGAGGTGTCCTGAAAACCAAGAGAGAAGACTGTGTCAAGGAGGAGAGAGTGACCAATATTGTCAAAGGCTGCCAAGAAGCCAATGACAATGAGGATTGAGAAAAGGCAATTGGATCTGGAAGCTAAGAGATCGTTGGTAAACTCTAAAATTCTGTGTTCTAAGGTCACTCACAACTCTGCTATTCCATGTTCTATTAGCTTTGACCCCTATTAGCTTTGACCATTGAAGGTCCCCCTTCAATGTATGTTCTCAGGTCTTTTCCAGCTCTGATATTTTATGTTCATCTAAGCTTTGACATTCTATGTACTACATTCTAAGGTCACTCCCAACATTGACATTCGATATTAGATGTTCTCTGATTCTTACCTGCTCTGATATTCCATATGCTAAGGGCCCTTTCAGGCAGCTAGGTGGCACAGTGGATAGAGTGAGGGTCCTGGAGTCAGGAAGACTCACCTTGAATTCAAATCTGGCCTCACACACTTAGCTGTGTAACCCTGAGCAAGTCATTTAACGTCAGTTTGCCTCAGTTTCCTCATCTGTAAACTGAGCTGGAGAAGGAAATGGCAAACCACTCTAGTATCTTGGCCAAGAAAACTCCAAATGAGGTCATGAATCGGCCATAACTGAACAACAGCAAAGGGCCCTATCAGTTCTGATCATCTATGCTAGTAAGTCTATCTATGCTCTGCTATCTGTGTCATATGTACTAAATCTCCCAGTTCTGACTTTCTCTGTTTCCAGCTTTAAGCACTGATTAAATCCAACTAGGTCTCAATGAGAAAATGAAAACCTAATATTTCATAGCTGTTTCATTCTTCACCTTTTTCTTCTGATATAGTCATTGATTAGAGAACCCAAGCTTTCCACCAGTTTATTTGAGAATGAATTTAGAATCAATGTCATTTCTGCATTAGCAAAGGCCCTTTGCATTAAGGCTCCTTGTTCATACATGACTTTGGGAAGTATCCCCCCCTCTCCCCCACAGATTGCAGATTTATGAAAGATTCCGTTAACACACACCCTTCCTTGGATCCACTTCGCTGCCCAGTTTTTAACACTGTTAATCCCTTGTTCATAGCAGCTGCTAAATCCAGGGCCAGCCACTCTCTGGAGTGACTTCCCTAGGAACCCATCAACCAACAGATCCGTGGGATGGTTCACCCTTAGCTCTGACATTTGGGAGAAGTGGAGGTTGTGGTGGGAACCAGCCCTTCTTTAGGACGTCGGTCACAGAATTTCAAAACTGGAAGGGAGCTCAGCTGCTGGATCTCTAGTCCAACCCCTACAGTGAGCATAGCCAGGAAGTGGGCATCCATTGCCTGAAAACCTACTCAGACATGGAACTCACCTCCTCCCCCCAAGGCAGCCCATTGCACTTGGGGCAGCTCTGATTGTCTGGATGTTTCTTGCTGACATCCAGCCCGACTCGGCCTCTTTGGCACCGCTCTTTTCCCTCCCTTCTAGTTATCCCTGAACATAGCAATCATGTCCCCCTGACTTCTCTTCTCCAGGCTAAACATCTTCCAGTTCCTTCAACGGATCCCACCATAGCCTCACTCTGGGGCCTTCACTGCCCTCCTCTGGACACTCCAGCTTACGGATACCCTTCTTACACTGGGGGTCCGCACTGAGCCTGCACAACCTGCAGCCGCCAAAGAATTTCAGGCAGCCTGCAAAAATGTTGAGGAAAACAACCTGTCCATTTTTGCCCGGCTGCCAGAACTCCTTTGGTGTGCTTGTGGGCAGTGAGTGGCCCATAGGCCACAGGTTGTGCAAGTGTGCTCTGGAGGATTGTTGGCCAGGGTAGAAGACAAAGGGCCCCTCTCGCTGCAGCCCAGGATGCCGCTGACTTTTTGGGTACCATATCGTCCTGAGCTTGCAGGTCACTCAGACCCCAAGATTGTTTTCAGAACAATGACTTTCCACCTATGTCTCTATCTTCTTATATTTGTGGACCTGATTTCTTGTGCCCAAGTGCAAGACTTTCCACTTATCCCCACTGAATTTCATCTCGTTAGATTTGGCCCATTGCTGTGGCCATTATCAGCATAAAGGTGACACTAGAGCCCAGAGATGATGAGGAGAATGAGAGAGAGGGTGTAGAGAGGCTACCTACCTACAGTCAGGGACCACGATAGGGATGATAAGCCAACAAAGGGCACGGAGAAGCAGTGGTCAAACAGGTAGAAGGAGGACCAGGAGAGAGCAGCGTCACCAAAACTAAGAGAGGAGAGAGGATCCAGGAAAAGGGATCGTCCACAGGGCACATGCTCTCTGTCAACGACGGCTGTTGTGCTTTAGGAGAGACAGCTTTAAGAAATGGACAGAAACAAGCAATCAACCAGCATTTCCCTCAGTTTAAAGATTTGATTGACATCCTTTTTAGATTACTTTCATTTTCCACAGTACCCTCCCCTCTTTCCCACCTAGATGGCCCTCCCTTACAGCAACAGGAAAGAGGAAGGAGAAAACAAGCAGGTTCCGTTTCCACAGCCCCACAGCCCCTTTCAGGTAGTTCTCCCATCTCTTCAGGACTGTGCTTCCACAATCCTTTAAATGTGCATTATGTGACAGGCACTGGAGGATACAAAACCAAAAGGGGCTCGGTACCTGCCCTCAGGAAGCCTGTATTCTAACATGCACAAAACACATACAAGGTAATCTGGGGGAGAGGCATTCCGTACCAGAAGGGGAACAGAAAAAGCCCGAGGTGCTGGAGCTGAGTGTCCAAGAAAACCCAGGGTTCTGCTGTAAAGAAAAACCACTTTGGAGGACCTCAGAACTCCGATCCACACCACAAACCACAAATGCAGAGGGCCAATGAGGAAGCAGGCTCCTGCCTCCTGACGTGGTGCAGAGCAAGACAGGCTGGAAAGGGCAAGTGGATGGATTCGGGTTCCATGTTTAATCATTCGAGGGATTGTGCTGTTTTTGTCTTGTTTTATTCGGGGCAGTTACTGCCGAAGAAAGAACAGAAAGAAAAGCAGGTCACTAAAGTAATGCTGAAAACGCACAGAAGAGAATAGAATGAACACGGAGAAACAGGACAGCTTGAAAAGTAATCCAGTAAATTTATCATAGACTTTTCAAAACGGAAGCTGTGCACGACAGCATGAATTCACATGCAATTCTCTTTATTCTGTCCTCTGTATATGGAAATATGTTCTCTCTTTCTCCCCCCCCTTCTCTCTGTCTTTCCCTCTCCTTCCCTCTTTCTCTCTCTCTCCCCCCTCCCTCTCTCTCTCTCTCTGCCTCTCTCTTTCTCTCATTAAATTCAGAATTAAAGTTTTTTTGAAAAGGCAAAAGTGAGGTGGGGGAGCATAGAGCTGTCCAGTGAGAAGAGAGTGAGGAATAGTAAGAAGACTCGAATGCTGGCCTTAGTGGGTGGAGGGAAGTCCCAGGCTGTGAGGCTGGAGAGGGAGGATGGGCACCAGCTCAGGAAGTGCTTGAAATACTAAACGGGAGAACTGGTCTTTGACCCTCGGGGTAACAAGGACCCACTGGAGTTTTCTGAGTAGTGAACCAGGCTTTGTGTCAGATAGTCTTGTCACGTCGGCAGACCCTGACCACCGCACTAAAACATCTCAGTGCAGGGCCAGGCTCCTTCTGCTCCTAGTGAACCCAGAATATTCCTGTCATCAAGCCGGGCCAACTAGTCAAGGATATGAAGTCCTTGCAGAAGTATTTCTCGTCCCTTCCCCTGAGGAAGTCTGAGGTCATAAACTTCTTCCTAGGGCCCTGACTGAAGGATCAGGATAATCCTTGAGCTGGTCAAGGCTTTAGTGATCATGTTGGCCTGGTCATTGAGTGACCTAAAGAAGTGGCCAGAGTAGTGCGTGGACCTACCGATCGTGGCCACGCCTCCTTATTCCTGTGAGGCATGGCCCCTGGGAGACAAGATTTGTAAACTGTATCTAGTGCCCTGCAAAGTCCCTGAGCATTGTGGGTCTGTCCTGCTCTACCTAATCTCTGCCCCTACAGGTGCTGGCATCATCTCCACTGTGATTTCTTTCTTTCTTTCTTTTTGGTGAGGCAATCAGAGTTAAATGACTTGCCCAGGGTCACACAGCTACTGTCAAGTGTCTGAGCCCGGATTTGAACTTAGGTCCTCCTGACTCCAAGGCTGGAGCTCTCTCCACTGCGCCACCTAGCTGCTCCGCTGCTATTTCTAACAAGCTGTATCAATTAGGATGATGACCCATAAATTCTGCTAAGGGTTACATAGTCACTCTGGGAAACTTTGCTATCATAGATGCTGTCTCCAAAACCTACAATTACTTGACCCCTGTTCACTCATTTCCATTAGAAATGACCTGTTCACTCTCCCTATCAGGAATTCATCACCCTTGTAAAAACACTAGAATGTTTGTCCAGGCACCCCAGGCAGCTGCTGCTGCTTATGTGGCTACCACCTAAATGTTTTGATATGAAGTCAGTCAGTCAATAAACATTTATTAAGCGTTCGTTATGTACCAGGCATTGTGGCTAAACGCTGGAGATACAAAAAGAGAGGTGAAAGACAGTTCCTGACCTCAAGGAGCTCACAATTCAATATGGGAGATGCCAAGCAAACCATTATGTATAAACAAGCTATATATACACTAGGAAAAAAATGAGAAGAGGGAAGGCACCAGATTAAGAGGGGGTGGGGAAAGGCTCCCTGTAAAAGGTGGGATTTTAGTTGGCACTTAAAAGAAGCCAGAACGCAGAGAGAAAGAGAGAGAACATTCCAGGCTGGGGAAGCCGCCAGAGTACATATTGGGGAGCAAGGTGTAACAAGACTGGAAAGTTAGGAGAGGGCCAGGTTAGGAAGGGCTTCAAATGCCAGACATAGCATTTTGTATTTGATCCTCCAGGCAACAGGAAGCCACTGGGGTATATTGAGCAGGGAGTGACATGGTCAGATTTGTGTTTTAGGAAACTCCCTTTAGCAGTTGGATGGAGGATGGACTGGAGTAGGGAAAGACTTGAGGCAGGCAGACCTCCTCCCCCCGCACCACAGCAGCGGGTGCAATAGTCCAGGTGTGAGGGGACGGGGGTTTGCACCAGGAGGGTGGCAGCATTGGGGAGAAGGGGGTGTATGGGAGAGATGTTGACACCATATTGGAATCCCGGCTCATGGTCTGGGAGAGTGGTGATGCCTCTACACTAACAAGGAAGGTGGTTGTTTGTCCTTCCATCTCCAAGAGGACCCCGACATAGGGAAGGCCAGGTGGGGGAGGAAGGACGAGTTCTGCTTTGCACATGTTGATTTTAAACCCTGTGTGATACCTAAGGGTGGAGGATGTGATCTGGAAGGAGATCCAACAGCAAGACAGAACAAGGCATCAGAGAAGGAGGAGGAGAACGGAGTGGAGGCAATGGTCCCCAGAACCTGGAGAGGAGAGGATCAGGGAGGAGGGAGTGACCAACGGCATCCACGCCGCAGAGAGCCCAAGGAGACCGAGGATGGGGGAGTTGCCGCTGCAGCTGGCCACTAATGAGATCGTTAATAACTTAGGGAGGGCAGCTTTGGTGGGAGATGAAGTCAAAAGCCGGATTGAAAGGGGTTAAGAGAGCGAGAGGAAGGACCGTGGAGGCACCTGGTGTAGACGGCCTCTCCCAGGA
>NW_020951147.1:5078985-5098728 GCF_900497805.2 Vombatus ursinus
AGACAGGGGAGGCACCTGGTGTAGACGGCCTCTCCCAGGAGAGACAGGGGAGGCACCTGGTGTAGACGGCCTCTCCCAGGAGTTTAGCCACAAAGGGCAGAAGAAAAACAGGACACAGTCAGAACACAGAATAAAGAGAGCCCTTATCACTAAGGTAAAAGAAACAATTCTAAGTTAAGAGAGGCAGGTGCCAGGTCCACACTGGCAGAGGGAGTTTCTGCCACACGTATCGACAGCCCTAAAGAGGAGGGCTGACCCTCCGCTCTGCTCTCGCACCCCGCCCCAAGCATCACTGGCGTCCTTCCCCGGGTGTCATCTTCCTCCTTCGAACTTGGACACACAGCAGGTGCTTCCCCTACTCGCCAGCTCCTGCCAGTCTTCCTCTCGCCCCTCCCCTCTCTGAGCGTCCTGGGGCCACGTGCTTCTCGAAGATCCATGACGCAAGCACGCAACGGCGTCGGCGCCCCCCCCCCCCCCCCCCGGCCATTCGGGGCCCCCCCCGCCCCCCCCCGCCCCCCCTGCCTTGGGTGGGAGCCCGGTCTTTGGCTTGAACGTTTTGGAAAAGCCACTTGGAGAGCTAAATAAAGACTTACTCCAAAGTGCAGAGGGGCCGGCCGGGGTCTGAAGCCTCCCTGACCCTAGGCTTTGCCCTGCTCGGCGATGACCTCCCCGCGCCTGCGCACTCAGTCCTCCCCGCCCCCAAGGCGGGAGCGCGCCGAGCGCGCGCGGCCCGGGAAGCTCTGGTGCGCAGGCGCGGCCCAACATTCCGAGCAGTGACGCCGCGAGCGCGCGCGGCGCATTTCCGCCTCTGGCGAATGGCTCGGGCGTAGGGCGCGCGCCGCGCCGCGGGGGCTCCAGCTGAGACCCCGGCCCCGCCCCCAGGACCCTGGCCATGGAGGGTGAGACTGACCTCTGACCCGGGGAGGGGGAGGGAGCCAGGAGGCGCCAGAGCGGGCGGGCCCTAAGGTCGGTCTGGCCGCCCCCCCCCTCCCGGGGCGGGGCATGGGGGGGTGGGCGAGGGAGGGAGGCGCCTGACTCAATTTCCTCTGTGCCCCCTCCTCTTTTCAGACCTGTTACCCATGATCTTCGCCTCGGGTAAGTGGGGGCGGCGCGGGGGGCCTGGGGAGGTCGGGGGAGGCACCGGGGTCCGGAGGCGGGGGGGGTCCTGAGCCCGCGGTGTGTGCGCCCCCCCTCCGCCCCCCCAGATTCTCCCCCGGCTCGGGGTCCCTTCGTGGAGATCATCGAGCAGCCCAAGCAGCGGGGGATGCGCTTCCGCTACAAGTGCGAGGGCCGGTCCGCGGGCAGCATCCCCGGGGAGCGCAGCACGGACACCACCAAGACGCACCCCACCATCAAGGTGAGCCCCGGGGCTGGGGGGACGCCCAGCGGGGGACACCCCTCCTGAGCCCCGCCCCCGCCCCTGCCCCAACGTACCCCGGGGCCTGGGGGCACACAGCCGCCACCCGAGGGGGACCCCCGCTCAGCCCCCACCCGTACCCAAGAGGGATCCCTGCTCAGCCCTGCCCCCACCTGAGGGGGACCCCTACTCAGCCCCCACCCCCACCTGAGGGGGACCCCCACTCAACCCCTGCCCCAGTGTACCCAGGGACTGGGAGGCACACAGCCCCTCCCCCCCCTGCCCCCCCACCTGAGAGGGACCCTGGGGCTGGAGAGAGATACACTCAGCCCCAGCCCCTGCGCTGTTCAATCCCCACCCCCACCCACCAGGAGGCAAATTCCAAGGGGGACAGAGGTCCCTTGATGGGTCTGGGACCCCCACCTTTACCTTCTTTGGAGAGGGGTGACTCAGCCTCCAATCCTTTCCCAGATAATTGGCTACACAGGACCAGGAACTGTCCGCATCTCTCTGGTGACCAAGGAGCCCCCTCACCGGCCTCACCCCCACGAGTTGGTGGGGAAGGACTGTAGGGATGGCTTCTATGAGGCTGAACTCTGCCCTGATCACTGCATCCACAGGTGAGAAGGCCCATCTGTGCACCATGGACCCAAGAGGTGTTGGGGAGTCAGGGCAGGACCAGGGCAGGAGTCCTACTAAGTGTTCAGTTCATTTTGGGGAGGGGGAACCAGAAGGACCCCTCAAGGTAGTCAGGACAGAGCAGCAGAAATGGGGCATCCAAGCTGGGGGTGGGGCAGAGGAGTACCAAAGAGGGTGTCTAAGGCCTGGAAGGCCAGGCAGGCTGACAGGTGTGAGGTGTTAGCTTCCAGAACCTGGGGATTCAGTGTGTGAAGAAGCGAGATCTGGAGCAGGCCATCGCCCATCGAGTGCAGACCAACAACAACCCCTTCAATGGTGAGTGGCCAGGCCCCCCAGCCCAGGCCTGCCTGCCCTCCCCATGCCTCCCCCGTCACTCACAGGCTTCTTCTCCCCGTCCAACTCGGGATCCTTTTAAAATGCCTTTTGTTTTGTGTTGCTCCTGGTCTGGCATCCCTGTCATTTCCCCCCCCCCCCCCCCCAGCCCCCCCCCCTTTGGGGCCCGGGGGGGTTTCCCCCCCCCCCCCCCCCCCCGGTAGCTTTCCTCAGTGACCTCTCATTCTTGGGTCTGCTTGTTTCGCTCTGCATCTGTTTGTACAGATCATCCCGTGTTTCTCTGGATTCTTTGTGTTTGTTATTTCTTACTGTATAGTAGTGTTCCATTACATTCATATGCCAAGTGTTTTCAGCCCATCTCTAATTGATGAGCCTCCACTTTGTTAAAGCTGTAGAGCTGCTTTGAATCTTTCGGTTTATGTGAGAGCTGTTGTTTCTGTCTGACTTTTTTGTGGAGTTTCAGTAATTAGATCATTGGGTCAAAGCTGTGGACCATTAGGCCCTTTTCTTGCTTCCAAATTGAAACCCAGGATGGTTGGATCACTTCGCAGGTCCACCAACAATGCACCAGTGTGCCTGTCTTTCATCTATGCTGTGCTGGGTAGCCCTTGCCTCTTGTCTTCTAAGCCTTCAGGCCCACCCCCAGCCCCAAATTAATTAGTTCTCTTAAAGAGTAATTTTCTGACCTTTTATAATGTGCACGTTTTTAAAATGTCATTAAAAAGGTTCCCTCCCTTTATCTTGATGGGCTACCTATCTTGTCCACTTTTGGTCTAGCTCTGGGCTTCCTTGTTCCATGGCTCTGTTCTGGGTTCCCTTTGGCCCCACAGCAGTGCTTTATGGCTTGAGCCTCGTCAACTTGTGACCCTCCCCTACTCCCACAGTGCCCCTGGAAGAACAGAGGGGAGACTATGACCTGAATGCCGTCCGGCTCTGCTTCCAAGTGACCATCCGGGACCCTGCAGGCAGGCCCCTCGTCCTGCCCCCTGTCCTCTCCCATCCCATCTATGACAACCGTGAGTGAAAGGCCGGGAGGGGTGGGCAATGGGCCCCGGAAGGAGAGCAGGTAAATGGGACCAGAAGAGCTAAAGAGAGAGGATGGCGAGGAACATGTCGTAGTTGGTGCTGAGACTCCAAGAGTCAATGATGAGATGGTGTCTCTGCCCTCTTGGGACCTGGGCGCCACTGGGGAGGAGCGTGGCATGCCCACGGGTGAGCCGATACAAGCTAGGGTAGGCTGGGGCAAAGGGTGGCCACGTGATACAGGAGGAAGCACTTCCAGCTCAGAGTTCTCAGGGAAAACTTGGCAGGGTCAGGGGTTGTGGAGGGGGACATTAGCAGAGCCTTAAAGGAAGTGGTGTGTGGCCTGTCTGCGTGGGTGCAGGGAGCCCGGCAACAGCATGGCTGGCTGGGAGAGGAGCTGAGAGCCCAGTCTGGCCAGAAGCTAGGTTGTTTGAAGGTAAATAATGGGGGCCAGACTGGGCCTGGTTAGGGAGGTTGGGTTTTCTCCCCTTGGCAAAACAGATCCTCTGGAAGAACAGGGGAACAAGGGGGTCTGAATCATGCCTTCTGTGTTGAGAGATGTGTGGAGGCTGGACTGGAAAGGGAAGGGCCTGGAGGCCGGAGATCAGGCTTCCAGGGGAGATGGAGAGAGAAGACCTGAACATGGCTGGTGCCAGGGCCATCGTGCATACGAGGCTCTAAATTGAGCAAACATGGGGGCGGGGGAGGTTCAGGGGTAAGATTGAAACCCAGGTCCTGGGACCCTAGAGCTAGCATTCTTTGCACCGTACCATATGGAAAGGGACTAAGCTTTCTCTCTGGCTCTGCAGGAAGCACATTGAGGCCTGATGCAGTGAACAGGTACCTTATAGGAATCAGGATCATGCCAAAGTAGCCCCTCCTGGGCTGTCTGGGCAGGCAGAGGTCACAGGAGCACCCCCTGGCCATTCTGGTTTGCGTATGAGTTGGACTAAGTGACCTCTGAGTGGTCAAATCCATGAAGAGATTTTGTGAGACTGACTGCGCGCAGAGACAGGGGTACTGACAGGGGAGGTGTGGTCGGATCCGAGGGCCTGCAGCCCGGGTGGTCAGGGGGATGGCCGCTTAGCGTATGGTGAGGAAAACAGTGGACATGCTGAGCTTCAGGTACGTCAAGGTGAGGTATGGAACTGAGGGCCAGGGTGATTCAGAGATCCCTGCGTCATCTGGATTAGGACGGTCTTTGAAGTCCTGGGAGCAGTGATGTCTCCACAAGAGATAAGGAGAAAAGATGGCCCAGGACAAGGCCTTGGGAGTGGAGGGACACTCGTGCTCAGAGGGACCCAAGGAGGACCAGAAGCGGGCAGTGATCAGCAGCACTGGGTGCTGCACGAGGGTCAGGGAGGCCTAGGACTGCAGACCGGTGACCAGATCTAGGAATCAGGAAGCCAGTGAGCTCTGAGAGGTGGATTTCCTTGGCCTAGGGGGCCCGAGAGGCAGATTACAAGGTTGGAGGAGTCACTCGATGGGAAGGAGGTGGAGACAGCAGGCGTAGACCTCTCCTGGGAGCTGAGCAGTGAGAACAGTGAGAGATACTCAGTGATGATGGTGTCCGGATGCAGGGGTCTAAGCTAGAGGGTGAGAGAGGAGGAGCCCAGGAGGTGAGAGCAGGAACGATGAGGCAGCTCAGGGCAGGTCAGGTGGCGTCGGGCTCCTCAGGAGCATGATGTCAAGGTGCGTCCGTTTTTCCATCGCTGGCTCTGCTGCCAGTGGGCCGGTTTGGGGCATTTCTGGGCTACCACCCACAGCTCCACAGCACACAGAGCACATGCCACAGCTTGAGAATGTACAGAGCCCAAGGGAGAAGACCCGATCCTTGCCCTTCAGGAGCTTACAGACTGGCTGGGAGTGTAGGCCCCATCCAGGCCAGTCACAGGAATATTCAGTGTGATTCTTGGGAAGCCGGCCCTGTGGCCATGAAATCACCGGCTAGTACAGGGCTGAGCTTGAGGATGTACTCAATGTCTGGTACTGGCTCTGGAGCATCGGAGGAGATGAAGGAGGGTTGGGACGATCGAGGGCCTGAACTAGGCCATTGCAGGATGCTGAAGGTTTCATTCCCTTCATCGCATTATTGGGAAACAGGTGTGTCATGAGAAATTGAACTTGGAGTCAGGAAGACCAGGTTCAAATCCAGCCTCAAAGACTTACCAGGTGTGTGGTCTTTGGCAAATTCTTCACCTCTCTGTGTCTCAGCTTTCTTTTCTGTAAAATAAGATTGTATTTGATGGGATGTTCTTCCATGGTCCTTTACAGCCCCAGATCTATGAGCTTGTTCAATACTTTGTGTCAGGCATTGTGCTGGGCACTGGGGATGCAAAGACAAAACCCAGACCATCTCTGTCCTCTGAAAACTTACATTCTACTGGGGAGGAGGCAGCATGTCCACAGATAAATCGATAGAACATCTATGCAGAGTACACACAGGGTTATTGTGAGGGAGAGGGGAGCCAGTGTTTAGGGAGAAGCTTTCAGGAAACAGGGATTGTAGGCAGGCTGGAGCCAGGTTGTGAAGGGCCTTTCATGCCAACAGAGGAGTTTGTACTTGGTCCAAGAGGCAGAAAGAAAGGAGCAGAGCTTGTAGAGTAGGACAGTGACATGGGCAGATGGGTATGTGCTTTGGGAAGGTCACCTTGGCAACTGTGAGGAAGATAGTGAGAGAGGACCAATAAGGAGATTGCTGCTGTGGTGGTTCAGAGGCTGATTGGTTGTGGGAATAAGGAGAAGGGAATAGCTATGAGAATCATTGTGGGATGAGACTCAACAGGACTTGGCAACTGATCAACTCTTGGGTGATGGAGAGGGGAGCATGGAAAGTGACTCCAGGATTGAGAACCTGAGTGACTGGAAAATGAAGGTGCCCACCACAGCAGTAGTCATGCTAGGGAGAAAGGACTGGTTTGCCCATAATGATAATGAGTTTTGTTTTGGACCTGTTCTGTTTGAGGTGTCTGAGTTGGAAATGTCTAGTAGACAGTTCAGGATTCAGGACTGACAAATTCAGTGGGAAGAGTTTAGAGCTGGACACACTGACTGAGGAGTTACTGGATAGAGATACCTTACCCCATCAGAGCTCACGAGATCCCGAGCAGTGCAGGAGAGACTCTTGGGGGCCCACCTGTGTAGGGGAAGTGGGACACAAATGATGAATCAGCAAAAGACACTGAGAAAGAACAGTCAGAGGTAGGAGACCTGAGAGGATGGGGACAGGGTGGTCAACAGTGTCGGAGGCTGCAGAACAGGGACGTTTCATTCTCTGTACTTGAAGCCCAGTGCTCAGAAAGTATTAAGCACCTTGCCAAACCCAGGGACACAGGTACAGAGAATGAAACGTCCCCACTCGGTCTATGGGAAGAGCCAACAAATGCATGCAAAGAAATGTGCAGCATAAATAGATGATCGATAATGCTTACATAGTCTTCTAATACAAGACAGCTTACGGAAGTCATAATAGCTGGCGTCTGCATAGCACTTTAATGTTTCCAAAGAGCTTTACAAATATCTTATTTGATCCCCACAAAGACCCTGGGAAGCAGGTGCTTTATTTTCTCCACCATGTGGCAGAGAGAGGCCAAGTGACTTGCTCAGGGTCTCAGAGCTAATAAGTGTCCGAGCTGGTAGGACTGGATAGTCAGTAGGGAGAGATGGAAGATTAGAGGGAGGGTGGGATAGCTGAGGGGGCAGGCGGCTAGAGGAGGTGGACCAAAGGTGTGCCATCCTTGGGTTCTGGGACGGGGAGAAGAGGGAGCTCTGGGCTCGTGGCCTCCTTCCGGGGATGCGTGTGACCAGGGTGATGTTGGTGCTTATCGGGGGGAGCACGGGAGGCTTGCAGGGGACATGGCCCCGCAGAAGGCCCAGCCCGGTCGAGCTCCTCTTGCTCTCCCTGCACCCTCAGGGGCCCCCAACACTGCGGAGCTGAAGATCTGCCGTGTGAACCGCAACTCAGGCAGCTGCCTGGGCGGGGATGAGATCTTCCTTCTCTGCGACAAGGTGCAGAAAGGTCAGTGCCAGCTGGGTCCGGAGCTGGGGAGAGGGAGGTGGAGGCCACGGGAGGGGCTGCCACACCTCGGCCTGCCCTGTCCCCAACAGAGGACATCGAGGTGTGCTTCAGGGGGCCAGGTTGGGAGGCGCGTGGATCCTTCTCGCAGGCCGACGTGCACAGGCAGGTGGCCATCGTGTTCCGCACACCGCCGTACGCAGAGCCCGCCTTACAGGCCCCAGTACGGGTGCACATGCAGCTGCGGCGGCCGTCCGACCGGGAGCTCAGCGAGCCCATGGAGTTCCAGTATCTGCCGGACACAGGTATGGGGGCTGTGCTCTGTGAGCTGGCAGGGCCCTGCCTGGCTAGGGGCTGAAGGGTGATTCTTGCCAGTCCTCGGTGCACTTTTCACAGTGTGGCCTGACGGAGTCTTTGGAGCCTCCTCGTGCCTGGGGAAGCTTCCCAGAGCGAGTGCTGCAAGAGTGCACAGGGAAGGAATCCATACCCTCTGGCCTCCTCTTCCTTCTCCTCCTCCTCTTCTTCCTCCCTACCCCCTTTACCTTTTCTTTCATTCAGGGGCATCACCATCACCCTGCCTTTCAGGTTCAAAACCTTGGCACTCTGTCTTATCAGAGCTGAGCAATGCCAGGACAGCCTAGTGATTCCCACAGTGGCATTTGTCCCTACTCCCTACACCCATCTGCCTTGCTGCCTCCAAGTGCCTTCCTTCAGCCCACTGTCAGACTGATCTCTCATCTCTGCCCAAAAGTCCCTGCTTCCAGTTGCTTCCTGCTAAAGCATAGGCCCCTCTGGCATTCAGGGTTCTGAACCAATCAACAAACAATTTGTTACATGCCTCCTATGTGCCAGGCACTGTGTGGGGCATACAAAGACACAGTGAAGCCGCCCCTGCTCTCAGGGAGCCTGACCATCTACCCAGGAGAAGCCACTTTTGTAACTATTTACAGAATAGAGATGGGCTGTTTTAGGGAGTAGAGAGTACCTCACAGCCCAGCGGCTGGGTCAGGGAGGGCTTTGTGGGGGAGGTAAGGGAAACGAGGAGGGGGCACATTCCTAGGGGCTTTGAAGAGTCATGTGTGAGCCCTGGCGTGGAGGGATAGGGTCCACTGAGCCTCCTGGAGGTTCTGCCAGGCTGCTGAAACATAGGACTTCAAGTTCCCAGGGCAGTCATCGCCATGACACACTTTGGTAGGCATGTAGTAGATGCAAGTGGACTGACTGATTCCAGGGTATTATGTGGATATCAGTTCCTGTTCTCTCAACTTTCATCTTCTAAAATTCTAGTTGGTCGAGACCTTTCCCAGTCCCACTATCCATCATGTCAGCTGTCCCTCCCAGCTCTGGCTGGTCACCTAGGTCATCTCCACATCTGCGGAGAGGCAGCCGGTGTGGAGCAGGTACTTTGAGGCCTGCTCTGACCCTCCTGGCTGTGTGACCCTGGCCCAGTCACTTCCCCTCTTGGTGCCCTAGGCAATTTTCTCAGACAACAAACTGCAGAGAAAGCACTGGCCTGCATCAGTAGAGGGAGTTTCCTCACCAAGGAAATCATCGTTGTATGTCTTTGGCCTTCCCCTGATGGACCTTTCTAGGGCTCTACCAGAAAAGGAAATTATTTTAGTCGAGCATGACCTAGTTTTAGAAATTTTATCTCTGTCTTCTATCTTTTACATTGCTCTAATTCCCCCGTGATCTCTCCCACAATCGTGCACATAAAACTCCCCTAAACCAACCAACAACTTGGCCATGCCTGAGGATATATGCCCCATTCTATACCTGGAGTCTCTCAGCTCTCTGCTGAGAAGCAGCGGAAGGAATGCCGACAGTCAGCATTCTGACCGAGTACAAGGCTTCCTTTACCTTAGAATGGGAAGAGTCTCCTTGAGGAATGTGGCGGTCCCTGCCATGCCAGAAACTGCAGTTGAGCTCAGTGACCCATCGTTTCGAGACTCCAGGCTCTTCCCTCTTCTGCACACTGGACATTTGGCCTTCTCTAGTCCTGCAGCGCCTCTCCATGCCCAGAAGGGGCATCCGCCGGCTCCTTCAGTACCTGAGCATAGAGTTCTAATAGCAGTCGGGGGCGTGCTTTCCTCCTCATTTTGGATCTTAGAAGTTCCCCATTTTCGTTCAGTCCCATCTTGTAAAGATTTTTCTTCTTGGTGGAGGAAGTAGACGCAGAATGAAGGCTGTGTGTCTCCTTTCTCTGCATCTTCTGATTCCCCAACACCACCTTTTATTATGCCTTGTTTGCGTGTGCTTTCCATCCTCCCCGGCAGAACGCTGCTTGCGTTAGGGACTCTTTATTATCTGTCTCTCCGGTGCCTAAAACAGTGTCTTGCACACAGATACTTAATCAGTGTTTGTTGAATTCAGTTGAATGTCAGTTGGAGCCAAAGGTTGGACTTTGTTTGGCTGGATATAGGACACGCTGAAGGTTTGTTAACAGGAAAGTGATGTGACCAGACCTTTGCAGTAGGAAGATGACTTTGGCAGCCATGCATTAGGTAGACTGGAAGGGGGAGAATATCAGGGGCAGGCCAGACCAGTCAACAGGGTCCAAGAGGAGAGCAGCTCTCCTGGTCCTCGGCCTTCTCTCTGGATGATGTTCCTTTGGCCCATTATCCCCATCCCCTTAACTGGGGGTTCCCTAATGCTCTGTCTGGGGCTCGCTTCTCCCCCCACAGTCACTGTCTTGGCTTACTACTCAGCGCCACTGGATGGTTTGGTTATCGCTTCAGTGTGTAAATCTGGCTCCCAGGGCTGCTTCACTAGCCCTAATCTCCATCCCCATCTGCCTGTTGGGCTTTTGCAACAGGATGTCCTATGGGCATCTTAAGCTCTGCACGGCCAAGACACAATCATTGGCTTTCCCCCCAAACTTCCTATTTGGCCAGTACAGCCCCATCCTCCCTTTGTGAACCCAGATTCATAAAATCGCGGTCATTCTCTTCTTCTCACTGCCCCTCCCCCTAAGTATCTGGGCTCCCTCTCTCTGCTCATACGGCTGCATCCCCTGACTGGTGGGCACCAGGGACCTCCGAAGCCTTGAGGCCGCCTCAGACAGGAGGCGTCCCCACCCAACACACCCCACCAGCACTATCTGGCAGACCCCAAGGAGGGGCAGTCCATTCCTCTGGGGCAGGGCTTCTCCCTGGTTCTTCCTCATTGGTCCTTCTGCCACAAGCCTCTCTCCTCCCCTTGCTGCCTAAGCTTCCCCTTGTCTGTAGAAGCAGGAGTGAACTCCTGTTTGGCATTTCAGGCCCCTCATGATCTGGCCTTCCCGTACCCAGGGCCTGGCACATTGCAGGTGCTTAAACTCTTGTAGCTTGTTGGAGAGTAGCAGGTGAGGGGAAGTCTCCTCATGTGATCTGGGAGGGTCAGTTCTAGCAATCTTGGACAGAGTCGAGGTGGAAGATTTTAGGGGTGTCCCTAGTATGGCTTGCTACTCCTCAGGCCCAGGGCTCAGCCCCCAGCAAGCACTTGGAGAATGCTTGTGTAGGGATTGATGGATTCCCAGAAGATAGACTGACCATTTCTTGTCTTGCCTATTCAGTGTTTCTGGGCTTCGGTGGATAAAGGCCTCTTCTAGGAGAGGTGGGAGTGAAGCCCAAGGCCATGGTGGGCTGGACAGCTCCCTTCTGGGGGGTCTGGGGAGGAAGAGGCTCCCTGGAGATGGGAGGAGGGGGTACATGAGATCCACTTGGCCTTTCCTCTCCACCCAGATGATCGGCACCGAATCGAAGAGAAGCGCAAGAGGACCCTGGGCACCTTTAAGAACATCATGAAAACGAGTCCTTTCACTGGTGAGCCCTGACAGCAGGGGGGTCGGGCTTAGGGGAGAGGCTGGGGAGGTCTCCCAGGGCTAACTTCCGCTCTCCACCCAGCAGGCAATTCCGATGCCTGGACGCCCCCCAGACGCATCGCGGTGCCCTCCCGCAGCGCCAAGCCCCCAGGTAAGGCCTGTGTTGCCCCGGAGCCACTCAGACCAGGCAGGAGGGGTCAGAGGTCTCTTGTTGGGGCCTAGGATTCAGCTGAAGTTGGCTCTGGAACTTGGACGACCTGGGTTAGAGGTTTGTCATCTCAGTAACCTGTCCTGGGACTGTGGGAAAAGGCCATCAGTTAAATGGACAGCGTGGTGTCGGAGGTCCCTTCCAAGAGACTCCAAGGACCACAGTTCACTTGGGCAGGGCTTCCTAAAAGGGTGTGACTTCATCCAGGCTGGAAAGAAGAGAAGAGCCATAGTTATTGGGGGGGAGGGAGGGAGGACAAAGCTCTTGTCACTGGGCCAGCTTGTTGATCGTTTCTCTTTTCCCTCAATCCACTCAGGTGTCCTTCCTGGCCTGCCATCCTCCGTATCCCAGCCCTACACCTTCCCCCCATCCCTCAGTACCATCAACTTGGAGGAGTTTTCTCCCATGGTCTTTTCATCTGGCCAGGTCCCGGCCCCATCCCTGGCCCCTGCTCCCACGCCTGCTCCTTCCCTGGTTCCTGCCCCACCCACAACAGCCCCTGCCCCTGTCCCGCCCCAGCTCTCCCAGTCTGGGGAGGGAACGCTGTCTGAGGCCCTCCTGGGCCTTCAGTTTGATACAGATGGAGATCTGGCCGAGCTCCTGGGTGACCCTGACAGTACATACACCAACCTTGCAGCCATCGACAACTCTGAGTTCCAACAGCTGCTGAACCAGGGAATGGCAGGGCCCCTGGAAGGTCCCGGGCCCTCTGGGGAACCCATGCTGATGGAGTACCCTGAGTCAATCACCCGCCTTATGACAGGGCCTCAGCGACCCCCCGAGCCCAACCCTGCCCCTCCAGGAGCCTCGGCGCTCTCCAACGGTCTCGTGGGGGCAGATGAAGTCTTCCCCTCCATGGGGGATATGGACCTATCAGCCTTCCTGAGTCAGATCAGCAGCTCTTAAGAGGGGCTGATACTTGTCCTGGGGCCCCTGGGCCAGCAGGGGACATGTGGTCTACTCTGGATACACCTCTTGATGCTGCTCCTACCCCCTTGAATTTCTCTGGGGGAGCTGTCTCCCTGGAGATGGGAGGAGTGAACCCTGTCTTAATATTTTATCTGCAGTATCTCTCTCTGTTTTGGAGGTCTTAAGTGAAAGCATTAACTCCTCTGAAAACTCTGAAGAAGGGGGTGAGTGGAGCGCTAGGGAGGACTGCAGCTCCCAGTCAGGGAATGAACCTTCCCCCGACTGGTGGCTCCTTGGACCTGGGAATGGCGAGCTGGAGGAGGAGGGGGGCCCCCACCTGGTCCTCTCCTCCCCTCCAGTCGTGGAGCAGGGTCTGAAGTGACCCTGCCATCCCTGAGCGCCTTAGACAAACTGTGGGCCAAATTAGATCCCCTTCCTTTCTCTGCACCTGACACCAGCATCCTCAACAGCATTCAGACAGCTCTGCGAAGGTCCCTGCGGCTCTGCGGGTGCGTGTGGCCGGGCGCGTCACCCTTGCCAGGCTTTTGGAGGGGGCAGGCCCCTGCGTGTGCCATGTGCCTCTTTGCTCAAGTGCCTTAAGACGGGCGGGTTCCCCAGTGGTCGGGGGACCGTGAGGGGTGGGCTGGGAGCCCATGGGGCTGCTGATGCCGTGTTCTTTCTACTCTTAACTAATAAACCCCTCTCCAAGCTCTTCGGTGTGCTGGCTCCATTGAATTGAAACCCCGAGAGTTCACAGGCCAGTCCCTGGGCCAAGGGCATCCCCTCCCTGGCTCTGGGGCTGCCCCGTGCCCCCACCGCCCTGCTTGGTTCTCTCCCCCAGGAGAGTGGAAGCTCCCTGAAGGCAGGCACCCCTGGCACAAAGTAGATGGGGGTTACGCCAAACTGGGGCTGGGGAATGGGATGAGCCGTACCCCCAGATGCCTTGCGGCCCAAGCACAAGGGCCGAGGCCAGAAAAGAGGCGGGACTGACCGCTAACTGTTAACGGGTGAGTTCTCTGCGCATACGCAGCGGTACGACTGCGTACCTACCCACCTTCCTCGGGAGCGCAAGTTTCCTTAAAAAATCAGCCACGCCCTAGGAGGCGCATGCGTACGAGAATTACAGGCTCCCGGGCTGGCGCATGCGTGCTATTTTGATACTGCGAGCTCCCACGAGGAAAGGGGGAGGGGAAAGTCTGCCAGGAAACGTGATGAGTCGCCAGTTTGCAGCGGCTTCTACCGGCCCGGGGCTCCCTGAGTGGGGCGGAGGCCGTCCCCTCGCTGACGCCCTTCACCAGGAAGTGCCTGCCACAGGACACCGAGGATGGATGTTACGGAAGGGACACTATGGCCGGCCAAGCAGCTGAGCATGCGCGCTCACACCCGGGGGGCGGGGCTACGCTCAACTTCCTCTCCCTTCTCTGCCAAGTTGGACATGCGCGATGCAAGGAAAAGGACGTTCAGTCAGGCTCAGGCTCCCGGAGGTGGGCGGGCCTCCTGTATTGGAGGCGTGACCTAGCGCGACCCCGCCCCCGGCAGCGCGCGCCCTCTCGGGAGGGGGGAGAGTCGCCTTCAGCCCCAGAACCCTCTGACTCCTGGCTCGCCTGCTTCCACCTCGCGCCCTGCCTATGGCTCCAGGGGCCAGGCTCAGGAGCCCAACCCCACCCCTGTGCCTCAGTTTCCCTCCTTGCTTCTTCCTCCTCCATAAACAGCAGCCAAGCAAGGGCTGGAGAATGAATTGCAAGGGGCCCCCAAGGTGGCCGGATGAGGACGTCCCCCAAGGCGATTGGAGGCTGTGTGACCTTGGACAGGTCCCCTCGGGATCCTCTTATGTGGAATAGGGGCAGGGCCTGGACTTGAGTCTGCAGCTCAGTCTGGGGCACTGGGTCCGGGGCAGAATTCGAACCCAGAGTGTCAGGCCAGAGGAATACTGACGATGTACTTTAGCAAACCTGAAGACTCCACGGACGTGGAAATGCAGTTATTTTTGTGACTACCACCGTCACTATTGCTGTTGTATCTGCCTGGTGTCTCAGTCCCACCCTTGGGCCCCCAGTGCAGAAACTGTTGAGATGGGAAAGTGACTTGTCCAAGGTCACTCCCCTCTGGGAGAAGAGACATAACAGAATGACATTAAACGCATCCATTTTTCTTGCTTTAAAGTTGGGAGGCTGCCAGTGATACTGGCCTCAATTTACACATGAACAAACTGAGGCTTCCAGACGCTGAGTGGGTTGCATAGCTGGCATCGGAGCAGGGATTCCAATGTTCTCACTGACCCTGGACCATGGTCTTTCCCACAGGAAATTCGTAGGACGGCAGAGCTGGAAGAGAAAAATGAGGTGCAGCCAGGGTGGACTGCCCCAGGTCACATGGCCAATGAGTGAACAACTAGAGGTGTTCCCAGAGGCGGTGGGAGGCTACTTGGGAAGTCAAGGAGAGGATTCTGGGCGGTAGGATGGGGTGATTCTGCCTATGTCCCCTAACTCACTCCTGGCCTTGTTCTGGGGGGATGGGGTCCCTCTCTAGTCACCTGTTCCTCCCATCAAAGCCGGCCACGGGCTAGGCCTTGGAAGGCCTCTCCAAAGCTCAAACCACGGGGCTGGCCTTTGGAGATGCAGGAGAGGAGATGAGTCAGCCAGCAGGAAAGGACCACAGCAAGGAAGAGAAGGTGACTCAGTTCTGAGCCTGGGTCCCGGGTCAAGGCAGGGCCGCCTCAGAAGTAGCGACTTGGCACGGAAGGACGTGGAGGCCAAGCCCAGCTCTCCATGGAGAGCTGCTGAGGACCTCGGTTTCCTCATTTGTCAAGAGTTAGGACCATATGTTCTCTGGGGCTCGACGAAACAGCGTCCAGACGAGAGTCCAGGACGGGGAAGGGCTTACGCGTGTTGAAAAGTTGGATGAATGGAGAATGTTTCCTTTGGAGAAGAGAGAACTTAGATGGGAGGGAAATAAATACCTGGGTATTTGGAGTGTCTTGTGGAAAAGGGATTAGTCGTCTGAGCAGGAAAGCAGAACTGGGAATCATGGAGGGTGGGCAAAGAGGGAAACTGAGGCTTGTAAGAATGACTGCCCGGGGAGGGGGTGGGCTCCCCTCTCCCCAGGTCTCCCAGGTCTCTGCCTTTGCCATGGTCTGTCTCGAACTTTGCCGGGGGTCAGCTTTGCTATCTCCACAGTTTCTTCAAGGCCTGGAAGCTCTTCCAGGGAGTGGAGAATGGGGGGGGGGGGGGGGGCCTCGGCCCCCCCCCCCCGCTCGCTCGGGACAAAGGGGGGCTCGGGAGGCCCCAATCAGTGGGGGGGCCCCCCAATTGATCAGGGAAGTGGGAACCTGGGGGCACACCTCCCCCTCCACACTCTGGTGAAGCCAGGCTATGCAGCCTCTGGTGAGTAGGGGAAGTCCTGCCCGCCCCTCCAGAACCGTTCTGGCCCTCCGCCCGTGAGACAGGGTGGAGGAGGGCTCTCACGTCCCGGCTGCCTCCTCCTGTCCCCTTCTGGGGTGACAAAGAACCCAGGTTTCCAGGCAAGATAAGCCATTCTGTCCGTCTTCCTCCTCTCCCCCTCAGGACCCATTTCCTTCCCAACACATGTCGATGTGACTAGAAGGCCAGTAAATACAGCTGTTTGTTCCCTGGGTGCCCTGTGGTGTTTGGGTGGGACAGCCCTGATGTGGGTGAGACAAAAGAGCCAAGAAATAGGCCTCCCCCTTTCCCTTGGGGGCTTCACACTGAGGCTGCCCATGAACTGACAAAAGGCCTCTCAGTCCAAGCCCTGGAAAGGGGGGAGGGGGGAGGGAAGGAGGGGAGGGGAACTGAAATCCACAGAACCCTCCCGAGTGTGTTGACTGAATGTGCCACTAATTGCATTTCTAATTCTGGACCAGTACAGCGGGGCGCCCCCTTAAAGCTGGACAGAGATGCTTTCTGGACTGGTCTGAGGCCAGCGTCCCTTGTGTAGTGGGAGCGGGCAGTGCAGTGGGAGCCAAGCTGCCCCCAGAGGCAGGCCAGGCTGAGACTATAACCCTGGCCCAGAAATATTTACACAAATGCTGTCAATGGTGAGAGCTCCTTTCAAGGTGATGCCATGGGAGGTATTCTGCAGCAGAGCCAGACCACTGAACTAGAAGGAGACTAAGGATGATGCTGGGGGGGCAGGGAGCAGTGTGGTTTCTAGGGCACCTGCAGGGAATGGGGCCCAGACTAGAACAGAACAGTGAGAGCTGTCATGGATGAGGAAGCTACAGAGGTCCTGGGGAGGGCAGGGAGCCAGAACCTTCTGTGTGACGAGCGTAGGGAGATGTTCTGCCCAATCTCTCCCTCACAGGGCTGGGCAGAGCCTGGGATTCTTCTCCACAGGCAGCCTCGCCCTCTCTGTGCTCCCCACCCACGTGTCCTCAGGGCCTGGGCCAGCCACGGGGAGAAAGCTGGCCTTGGAGTCAGAAGACATGGGTTCAGATCTTGGCTCTGACACTTAGCTCACATAACCTCGACGCTGTGCAAGTCTCTCGTCCTCTCTGGACCTGCCTCTCCCTCTAGAAAAGCAGGGACTGGGCCTGAAGACCCTTCTGGCTCCAGGCGGACATTCCCATAATCCTTCCCAACCCGTGGCCTTCTCCAGAGCCCTCTCCTCCGTGCCCTGGACTTGTCTCCATCCTGCCCTGGCTCGGGCAGACCCCTCAGAGGCAGAGACCTCGGTCCTGTTCTGATGTGGAGGGCCCAGGCCTCTAGGATGGAGGTGGGTGACCAGCCGGTGACCAGCAGACGGGGGTCTGCATGGAGCAGACAAAGCTGCCTGCCCTTTCATCCCACCCCATCCCGTCCTGTGTGGAAAGAAGAAGAAAGAATCCCAGAGCAGACCCTCCTCCCTGTCCACCGTCCCCCTCCTCTCCCTCTCACTCATCACTCATCCACTGCTACTTGTCTCATGTATGTTCTTTACTTTTTCATGCCAAGGACGCCTCTGCCAAATATTTACAGAGGGGTTGAAGAAGCCAGGCCTAGGAGGTTCTTGAGAAGGGCCAGGAGATTTGGGGGGGGTCCTTTTATCCCAAAGTACACAAGGGATTGCGCCATTCCAAAAAATGAGGGTACATCCTCTCCCCTCTCATGCCAGATGGAGACGAACTGTCCGGCTGGAGCGGCCCTCCGTTGGGTGGGGAAGGACTGGCGGCCCTCCTTGGCGGTGGGGATGGCTGAAGCGGCCCTCCATGGGGTGCAGACGGACTGTCTGGCTGGAGCGGCCCTCCGTGGGGCGGGGAAGGACTGTCTGGCTGGAGCGGCCCTCCGTGGGGCGGGGAAGGACTGTCTGGCTGGAGCGGCCCTCCGTGGGGCGGGGAAGGACTGGCGGCCCTCCTTGGCGGTGGGGATGGCTGGAGCGGCCCTCCATGGTGGTGGGGAAGGACTGTCCAGCTGGAGCACCCCTCCATGGTGGTGGGGAAGGACTGGCGGCCCTCCTTGGCAGTGGGGATGGCTGCAGCGGCCCTCCGTGGGGTGGGGACGGACTGTCCGGCTGGAGCGGCCCTCCACGGCGGTGGGGAGGCAGGTGGAGGCAGGAGAGGACCCGGGGCAGCTCTGATTCTTCGGTGTGCTGTGACTTCTGCCCGTTGGGGGAGTGGGGCTCAGGGGCCCGGGGTTCCCAGCTGCTGGGAGGCCCTAAGCAGGCGGGCAGCAGCACTCTGGGACTCAGCCTGGAGGCGCCGGTTATTATGTCGAAGATTGCGAACCTCTTCCTGCAGGGCGGCCTTGTCGGCCTTCTCCTGGAGCGAGGAGCAGCATGGAGGGAGCTGCCGAACACCCCCCCACCCCCCGCTGGGGCCTGCCTCCCTCCCTCCTCACCTTCTGCAGGTCGTCCTGAAGCTTCTTCAGCATAGCCTCCAGGTGGGACACCTTCTCAGACAAGCTTCCAGAGGATGAGCTGTGGGCAAGGAGGGCACCTGAGGAGTCCCCCACAGAGAGCTCACCCGCCTCGGGGCATCCCTTCTCCCTCCCCCTCCCAGCCCTCCTGGGCTGCCCCAGCAGCGAACGAGCCCCCAAACCCGGGCGTCAGGGGCCGAATCCCCTCCTAGGGGGTGGCACTGGGCAAGACCACCTGGAGAGAGCGGGGCTCCCCCCTCCCCTGCCATGGTTCCATTCAGGGAGCCTCAGTCCTGGGCTAGGAGAGGATCCTTACTCGGGCTCAGCTTTGGTGACTTCCCTGGGGTCTCCACCTTCTGGCAGCTGCTGGCCTGTAATGATGCCACCATGTCAAGGCTCCTTCCCTTCCACACCCACCCACTCCATACAGCCCCATTGTACAGATGAGCTAGGAAAGGTTAAGGAAGCAGAAAGGAGAGGACTGGGCAGGGCCCCCCAGTATGCGCTGCAGGCCGGACTCCCCACCGCTCACCGCCCTGGAAGCCAGGCCCGCAGGGCTCACCCTCCCGGGACAGTGCCTCCAGGATGATGTTACAGGTAGAGGCGATCTCTGAGATGGATTTCCACTCCTCTTCGAGGGGCTCGTTTCCAGCCTCAGACAGTACTGAGGGGGAGAGGAGGCAGGTGACGGGCCTGGCTCCCCCGCCGGCCACCCAGCCCAGGGCAATGCCTCCACCCCGCCTGCAGCGCAGCAGGATGACTTACTCTTGCTTATGGAATTCCTCAGGGAGAGGGTCCGGGGCAGGAAGGAGTCACTGAGCTCTCTCGGCAGCGGCGCCGGGTTCTCCATGGCCTCTTGTCCCAGGGCAGCGTCAGGGACAGCCTGAGTTGGGGCGCATGGTGAGGGCACGGATGCCCAGCTCGCCCCCCGCGTCTCCTAGGTGGCTCTGAGGAGGTTGCCCTGGGCTGCTGGGCTGGTTCTTACCTGGTCTGAAGTCTCACCCCCAGCCTGGCCAGGTTGGGGGGGCTTAGGGGTGGCCACCAAGAGGAGGTCTGGGGTGGCATCTGGCAAGACCGGGGCCCCATCAGACGGGGAGCTGGGGAGGCAGTGAGGGAAAGGTGAGGGCGGGGGAGAGACGCCACTTCCTGCCGCCCTGCACTGGGGATGAGGAGGAGAGACAGAGCCCAGAGCCCAGAGCCCAGGACCGAGAAGGGTGGGGGACAGGATGAGGGAGGCCGGTGGGGGGGCTCGGCAAGGAGCCGATTCTGACCTTTGGGGAGACGGATCGCTCTGACTGTGCAGAAACTCGGTCCTCTCCTCAGGCAGACCCGGAGGGGGGCTGGGCACTGGGGAGCCGTCCTGCAGGCTCAGCGTATGCAGTATCTGAACTGTGGCTGGGCACAGACCAGCCCCTGGGGACCCCTCAGGGCCCGGCCCTGGGAGCCCCCGCCGGCTAGGCTCCTGCAGCGACATCTCATAGAGCTCAGAAAAACTCCTGTGGGGAGAAAGGAGAGGAGAGGAAGGGGATGCAGGCAGCTGTGCGCAGATGGGGAAACAACTGAGGCCGGGGAGCTTCCTGGGAGGAAGGGGATGCAGGCAGCTGTGCG
>NW_020951147.1:5098738-5102709 GCF_900497805.2 Vombatus ursinus
AGGCAGCTGTGCGCAGATGGGGAAACCGAGGCCGGGGAGCTTCCTGGCCCAGGGTCACACAGCAGACAGCAGAGGCCTTACATCCAGGGTCTGCCTGAGCTGGAGACCTAACTTAAAGCCTCCCATCCCCTTTAGCCCCAACCCCCTCCCTCACTGCCCAGGCCCTTGTGGGGGGTTCCCATAGAGCCTTGGTCTCCTCTGGGTATAAGCTAACCCCACCATGGCATGGGCTCTGGGGGTGCCCGCCCTTCCTCCCCCGGGGGAGACAACACAGACACTGAAAAGCTTCCAGTGTCCAAAGAAGTGACTGATGTGGGAATTCCAGGCCAAGTCTGGGCCGGAGGACAGGGGGATGTGGGCACGGCGCCCTAGGGCGCTCTGACCTTCGGGGCCGGCCACTCTCGTCAGGAAGCAGGAAGGTGACGCAGACCTTGGGCGCCGAGCGCAAGAGGGCAGCGGCAGCCCCAGGACCCAGGCGCGGGAGGGGGCGGCCGCATATCCTCAAGAGTCGAGCCCCAGGCCTCAGCCCAGCAGTCTCGGCGAAAGTGAACCGCTCCACCTGGTTCACGAAGCCCTCGTCGTCTGCCTCAAAGCCCAGCCGGCCCTGGCCATCACGGGGCAGGGCCAGCTCCCGGCTTTCACAGCCTCGGCTCACCAGCTGCAAGGGAGACATCTGTCGGGTCCCAGGCTTGGGAGGAAAACCCCAGGAGCCCCTGTAGGCCTCTCCTCTTCCTCCTCCTCCTCCTCCTCCCTTTAGGGGGTTTTTACGTGGGGCTTTGCTCAGCCCCACCCCAACACCTCTTGCCCAGTCCCCAGCCTCACCTGCAGCCTGGCCACGATCTCCCCCACAGCCTCACCAGCGGCACCGCCCACCCGCAAGGTCAGCACCTCCCCTCGTCCGTGGTACAGGTCCAGCTGATGGTCAGAAAAAGTCCAGGCCAGTATGTCTCGGCAGGCGCAGTTGAAGATGACACGGCCATCGCGGGGAGTCACCAGCACCAGCGTCTCAGCCGAGATCCCCAGCAGGCAGGGGACTTCAGCCGCCCCGTCCTCACCCCCCGGCGCGGCCCGCACCCCCCATACCAGGGCCCCCTGCGTCTGCAGCTCGCCGCCTGGGCCCCGGGGCCGCTCGCGTCTGCGAGCCCCCAAGGAGGGCAGGCCGAAGCGGGAGGCTGAGTCCAGAGAGGTTGTGGTCACCTCATTGGTGGCCAGCTCCAGAAGGTAGTCCCGCCGGGTGCGCGTGGCCATCGCGTGAAACTTGCGGGCCCGGCTGGCGGCCTGCTCGCCATTGAGAGCTTTGGCCAGCAGCAAGGCCCGGAAGGCCGGGGAGGCTGGGAAGGGCCCCCCGCCAGGGGGGAGGGCAGGGCCGAAGGCTGGGGTGTCCTGGGTCCGGCTCACGGCCACGCTGCCGGGGGAGGAAAGGAGGTGGGCATCAGCAACTCCACCACCAGCTTTGGAGTAGGGGGCTTACAACCCCGTGGAATCCTTCCCCTCTCACAAGGGTCCTTCCCCCAGGAATGGCTGGCTCTGGGGTGGAGGCCACCCAGGACCCGCCCCAAGCCACAGACCTGTAGGAGGTGTGGGGGGTGCAGGGAGCGTGGGCCCGGACCACCAGGAAGACATGCTGAAAGTGAGATCGGATGGTGCTGGGGCAGAAGGGTAGGGCCCCGGGCTCCTGGAAGATGATCGTCACAATGTCATTGCCAATATGTCTTTTCCGAAGGAGCTGGGGAACGAGACTGGGGTTAGGGGTGGCTCGGGAGGCAGCGAGGCCCCGAGAACTCCCCTCTCCCCAACAGATCCTCAAACAGAGGATCCAGCCTCCTTTTTTTTTTTTTTTAACAGATGAGGAAACTGAGGCCCACAGTCACACAAACTGTGCCTAGCTGATGCTGGCCCTCCCAGTCTAGACCTAGGAGCCCCTGAGCCCCTGCCTCCCTCCAAGCCCAGCCTGAAGGATGGAGAGAGGTGAGTGAAGATCCAGGCCAGGAGCCTGGCCCTGGCACGAAGCCCCTCCAGGTTCCGGCCCAGGTGCCCTCCCACACCTGCTGCTGGTTGTTGGGGGTGTAAGGCAACATGGTGGAGACATGGAACATGATCTCGTGGTCTTGGTAGGTGGTGTAGACAGAGTGTGTCCCCGTGGAGTCCGCTGTGGCCAAGGAAAGGAAGGAGGGGAATCTCAGGGGCCGGCCCAGGACTAGGAAGGGGCTGAGCAGCCCTGCCTCCTGCCACCCACTCCCCCCAACCCCCATCTGAGGCGACCTGGGCTAAGGTTCTTTGGGGGCCCCACGGGCCTGCTTTAGGGAGACCCTAATGTAGGCCCGGGGCAGCTCTGGGGGGCTGAGGTCACTGCCGCTTCCGTCCCCCACCCGGGGGCAGCGTCCAGACTGCACTGGCCTTCTTCTCACCTGCCAAGACCCCTCCCCCCCCAGTCCCTCCTCTGGCCACACACACACACACACACACACACACACACACACACACACACACACACACACTCCCCGAGGCAGGAAGGGGGCAGAGATGTGGTCGGGGCTGGGGAAGGAGCTGAGAAGGTACGGGGACGTTTAGGGCCAACCCCAGAGGCAGGCGAGAGCGTGTGGGAAGGCAGAAACAGGAAGGAAGAGAGGATGCTGGACCCATGAGGGAGGAGGACCGAATGGGGGAAGGGGGACTCAGGAGGAAACACACTCTGGCCAGAGTAAGTCACCTGGGGAAATGAGACGCAAAGAACACCGATCCCCCCATTCCCAGCCTCTTCATCTGCCCATCAGGCATTTGGAAAGAGGGCCCCCGGCCACAGGGCCATCGGGTCATCTATCTGGAGCTAGAAGGGACCTCAGGGGGCCGTCTATCTCATTTTACAAAGGGGGAAACTGAGGCCCAGAGCGCAGAAGACACTTTGGGACATCACACAGCTAGGAAGTGTCAGAGTGGGGACTGAGCTCTCTGACTTGCAGGGCCCTAGCGCTGTCCCGTGGGGAGAACAGCCTGGCCCTAGGTGTGGTCACCGGGACCCCCAGGAAAGGTCAGCTGCACCCCAGACCCGAGGCTCTGCTATTCCAGCCTGTGATCTCAAAGACGAGTCTCTACAGGAGAAATCCCACCACGGACATGGTCCCACAGGCATCTGCCTCCCTGGCAGCTCACGTCCGCAGCAAGGGGCTGTCCGGTGAGGGGGAAGCCACCCTGCGCACCTGGGCCAGCCGCGGTCGGAGGAGCACGAGGCTCTACTCCCGGTCCCTGTACCGCCAGGGTCCCTAGGGCTAACCGAGCCCTCCTCCACAGGCCGGCCCTGCAGACACTGAAGACGCTCTCACGGCCCCTGACCTCTCATCCTCTCCGGCCAGCTCTCACTGGGCACTGCCCCAGGGCCTTTCATCTTCCTGTCCTCAGCCTCTGGCTGCCTTCCGGCTGCCAATGTCCTGCTCTGGAGAGCCCACCAGAGAGGGGCTGGGGGAAGGGCTATCTTCAGGAAGGCTCCCCCCTCCCCTTTTCTCTTTCCCATCTATCTTTCTCTCCCTTCTCTCCCTCTCTCTTTTCTTTCTCCTCTTCTCTCCTCTCTCTCTCCCCCTCCTTTTCTCTTCCTCTTCCCTTTCCTTCTTTCTCCCGCCTGCCTCCCTCCTTATTTATCTTCTTACATCTGTCCCTCTTTCTCTCTCCCTCCTTCCCCCTCCCCTTTTCTCTCCTTTCCTTCTCTCTTTCCATCCATCTCTCTCCTCTCTTCTTTCTCTTCTCTCTCTCCATCTCTCCCCCTCCTCTCTTTCTTTCCCTCCCTCCTCCCTCCTACTCTCTTCTTCTATCTCTCCCTTCTTCTATCCCTCCCTCCTCTCTTCCCCCCTCCTTCCCCCTTCCCTCCCCTTCTCTCTTCTTTCCTTCTCTTTCTGTCCATCTCTCTCCCTCTTCTCTCCCCTTTTCTTCTCTCTCCCTCCTTCTCTTTTTCCCTCCCTCCTTCTCTCTCTCCTTCTCCC
>NW_020951147.1:5102719-5104982 GCF_900497805.2 Vombatus ursinus
TCTTTCTCCTTTCCTTCTCTCTTTCTGTCCATCTCTCCCTCCCTCCTATATCTTTTCTTTCTCCTTTTTTCTCCTTTCTTCTCTCTCTCCATCTCTCTCTCCCTCCTCTCTCCCTCCTCTCCTTCTTCTCTCCCTCCCTTCTTCTCTCTCTCTTGCCCTCTCCCTCCCCCTCCTTTTCTCTCTCCTCCTTTCCTTCTTTCTCCCTCTATCTCTCCCTCCCTTCTCTCTCCTCTTATATCTCTCCCTCCTTCTATCCCTCCCTCCTTCCTTCTCTCTCTCCTCCCTCCTCCCCTTTTCTCTCCTTTCCTTCTCTTTCTGTCCATCTCTCTCCCTCCTCTTTTCTCTCTCCCTCCATCCTCTCACCTTCTCTTGTCTCCCTCCCTTCTCTCTCTCTCTCTCTCTCTCTCTCTCTCTCTCTCTCTCTCTCTCTCTCTCCTCGATCCCCCCTCTCTATTGCTCTCGATCTGTCTGTCTGTCAGATTCATTGGCTTCTCTGCCACCTACAAACCCATCCAGGTCTCTCTCACCCTGAGAAAACCTGCCCTTCCTCCCACTATCTTTCCTGCTGCTCTCCCCTTCCCTGCCTATCCCCACTCTGCCTCCACTTCCCCATCACGCATCTGCTTCTCTGCCCCATGACTGGCCTTGCTCCTTGGAAGGTGATCAGGGATGACCCCATGGCTAGCCCTGCCGGGGCCCCCTGAAAGTCTCCAGCCGCTGCTGACGCCACCCTCTCTCTCCCCCTTTGGTTCCTTGACGTGGCTCTGCCCAGCTCCCCTCTCACCCCTCTGACCGACCCTTCGCCTCCTCTCCTGCATCCCCATCAATCCTGCACCCCCAGACACCCCTGGAGCCCGCAGCTCTGCCTTGGACCCCCTTCCTTTCTCTGCACCTTCTCCCATTCGCTCCCTTGGGTCACCAGCTGCCTGTTGCCCTCTCCACCTGGAGGCCCCGACATTTTCTCACCCTGAAACCCCCCTCCCCACTTATCTAGACCTCCCTGTTTTCACCGAGGGGCTCCACTGTCCACTTGCCTGAGTCATCCTCGCCTCCTTCCTGCCCCCGATCACCCCCGCCCCAACATCCCATCGGGCGCCATCTCAGGTCCCCTCTCCACCCACCCACCCACACACAAACTCTCCTAGTCCATCACCTCTCATGCGGGCTGCCAGGCCCAGGTCTGACAATGCCCCCCCCCACTCCCTCATGGGAGGCCCTGCACCTTCCTCTCTCTCCTGCTCTCACTTCACTCCCCCTCACGGACTCCGCGGCCGCTCCCTGACTCTGAAATTTCATCTCTGGCCACGAGCCTGGAGCAGGCTGCCTCCTCCCTGCCACCTGCCGGCTCTGCCTGCCCGGGTACAGGTCTCTGCCCTCCTCTGCAGCCCCTGAACGCTTAGATGGGCGCAGAGGAAACCGCAGGGATGAAAGGGGCCGAACCTGGGCTCAGGGGGGCTAGCGGCTCTGACACATCCTAGTTGGGGGACTCTGGGCCACGCAGTGAACCACTTGCGCCTCAGTTTTCTCACCTGTAAAATGGGGGATAATAATAGCACTTCCCACCCAGGGTTCTCGTGAGGATTGAATGAGATGATTATTCATGAAGTGCTTAGCACACAGTGCCTGCCACATAGTAGGTGCTTAATAAACGTTTGTTTCTTTCTTCATCTCGATTATGTATTATTACTATTTGGTCCAGACCTGTCATTAGCATAGTGAACTTCCAGTGTGGAAAGGCCTTGCCCTTCTACAGACCAGCAGACCTGGAAGGGACCTCAAGGGTCATCCAGTCCAATGCCTTCATTTTACAAATGGGGAAACTGAGGCCCAGAGAAGGGAAGTGACCTGGCCGAGGTCACACAGCTACTTCAAACCGCCCGGGCCTGCCCCTAAAGGGAGGGCCAGCGGGGAGCCCCAAGGAGGGGGACCTGCACGGCGTGATGGGCACTCACTCTTGATGTCCAGCTGGGCCCGGTAATGCTCAAAGCCTTTGAGCTTCACGACGTCCCCCAAGAGGCTGAGGAACTGGGTGAAGGCCGGGCCGGCTTCTTCATTGTTGTACATTTCTTCTTCTGTTGCCTGGCCCGCCCGGCAGTAGAGAATGCCCACCTTGCGCTGGGGACTGAGCTGGGGGAGGGGAAGGCGGGGTCAGAGGTCATGGGAGCCCCCAGCCGCCTTCCCCGCGCTCAGCCGCCTTCCCCGCTCCCCACCTGCGTCTCAGGGGCCCCCCCGAGTATGGACCACGTCCAGAGGTCACGGGAGC
>NW_020951147.1:5104992-5117415 GCF_900497805.2 Vombatus ursinus
CTCAGGGGCCCCCCCGAGTATGGACCACGTCCAGAGGTCACGGGAGCCCCCAGCCGCCTTCCCCGCTCCTTGCCTGCATCTCAGGGCCCCCCCCCCCGGGTATGGACCACGTGCAGAGGGCTCGAGCAGGAAGAGAACTCAGAGGCCCTGGTGCCAGCTCCTCATTTTAGATGAGACCAGTGATAGGAGAAGTGGTAAGTGGAAGAGTCACATTCGAACCCAAGGCCTCTGACTCAGAGTCAGGTCTCTGTCCACTGCCTTTAGGAGCTCCACCCTGCCCGGGGCTCCCTCCTCTCCAAGTTAAAACGTCCCCAAGTCCCCAGAGATGATGGCCTTTCAGGTCCTGGGGCCCTTGGGTCGCTGACCCCACAGAAGCCCCAGAGTGGTCTGAAACTGACCCGACTGACCCACGGCCACCCCTCCGGGGGCTCCAGGAAGAGTGAGGAAGGAGCTTCTGCCCGGGCCACCCGTGGCAGGACATGCCTCAGGTCATCACCGCCCAGCCCGAGAGCGGGCCCAACGGGGCTCTCGCAGGGCAAAGGTCTGAGCACCAGGCCAGAGCTGGGCCAGAGCTGAGTACTCACCTCCTGCTCATCCAGGGTGAGGAGGGTCCGAGGCACCTTGGGGGAGGCGGAGGCCAGGCGCAGGCAGGTGGGGCTCAGCCGGGGGGCCACATGCTCCAGGAGTTTTTTTGGGGACAGGCCTCGGGGCGGGCCGGGTGGCAGGACCTCTTCAGAGATGGAGCCTCGCAGGGTCTGCAGCTGAGGGCGAGGGCAACCACCCCTCAGGGCCAGCACCCACATTGCCGGTGCCCCCCCCCCCAGCCTCCATCTCCCAGTGCCCCCACCTGAGTGGTCCTAATAATGAGGCGATAGCTGTGCTGTGGGCTGGCTGAGCCACTGCCCTCCTTCTCCTCCCGACGGATGCTCACAGCCACAGGGCCCAGGGTCTCATCTACCCCAAAGAAGTTCTGATGTTCTGGGGGTGGGAGGAGGCAGGCTGGTTATTCACACACCCATGGGGCACAGTCTCATTCCTTAGCCCTGCCCTGTCAGGCCAAAGCTCTGGCCTCTTCACTCAAGGCTGCCCCCTCTATCTCCTGATGCAGGGTAGCCATGGAAAACAGAGCCCTGAATCCTGAGTTCTAATTTCTCATAGCAGCTCTGCTATGAACTCACTGGGCCAGCAACCTTGGGCAAATCACCTCTCTGGGAGCCAGAGTTTTTCCATTTGTCAAATCAGAAAGTTGCATGAGTTTTCTAAGTTCCTTCCCAGTCTGACATTCCATGTTCTAAGATCCCTCCCAGCTGTGACACTCCAGGTTCTTATCACTCTGCCAGCTCTAACAGTCTCTGTTCTAAGGCCTCTCCCAGACATTCCACGTTCTAACATTCTGTGTTCCAAGGTCCCTCCCAGTTCCAGCATTCCTAGCTCAGACATTCCCTGTTCTAAGGCCCTCCCAGTGCTGACATTGCATGTTCTAAGGGCCGTCCTACTGACATTCCACCTTCTAACGTTCTGTGCACTCAGGTCCCTCATGCCTGCGACATTCCAGGTTCTTAGGGCCCTCCCAGCTCTAACAGTCTGTTCTAAGGCTTCTCCCACTGACATTCCAAGTTCTAACATTCTGTGCTCTAAGGTCCCTTCCACCTCTAACGTTCTCTCTTCTCAGGTGCTTCCCAACTCAGACATTCCAATATTTTATGAATGACGAGTGACTAAGCCCTATGTCCTCCCTGGCCATGGCTCTCTGCCTCCACTTACCCTCTGGTCCTTCTCACCTTTGCCATAGAAGTATTTGCGGTAGTATCCAGCCCCTGAGTCAGTATGCTCTAAGCTGTGGGGCTCAGAACGATTCTGGGGCTCTTCCAGGATGGAGATGGCAGCATTGGGCAGCTTGGGGGGCAGTGCAGGGGGCAGCAGCCCCCCAAGACCCAGCTCACCTTCCCCCCCAACCTCGCTCAGGAAGCCAGGTGCCCCCAGAAGCAGGTCCGAGCCAGAGGCTTGAGCGGGGCCAGGGGTGGGAGGAGTATCGGGGGGTGGGTCCCTGGCCCCAGTTCCCCAGTCAAAGAGAAGGCTCTGGACATCATAGTGTGCAAACCAGCGGGGCTCTGGGACAGGGGGGAACTCGGGGGGCGGCTCCCCCTCCGGCGGCAGGCCCAGCAAAGCTAGGGGGTCGGCGAAGAGGCGGGCGGGTGTGACTCCACGGCCTCCCTCCTCATTGCTATGGGCTCGGGCACGGGGGCTTGCTGCGGGCAAGGGCCGGGCCTCACCAGCATCGCTACCACTCCGAAGCAGCGGCCCCCCAGCCCCACCGGGCCCCCTGGGCTCAAAGGTGTGAGGGGTCAGGGCCGGCCGGGCCGGCTGTCGGAGCCTTCGGACAAAGAGGTCATCAGATTGCGTAACGGGTGCCAAGCCCCGCCGGGGGCTCTCGGGTCTACCTGCCCACATGTGCGTCCCACAAGCTTAGGCCCCCTGGAAGCGGGCCTCATTGGCCTCAGAGCAGGGCTGGGGGCCTGGCGGTGGCCCTTCGACCCCTTCTACCATCCGCCAGTCACCGGTCCTCAGCAGGTCCCGTGAAAGGGGCCTCGGGAAACCTCGCATGGAGAAGAGGGGAGGGAAGGGGGCATGCCCAGTCTTGCTGCTTTTCCGTGGGTACCGCGGAACGAGGGAAGGGCAGGCCGGGCAGCAGAAGCAGGGCCGAGCAGCGGGAGGCTGGGCCTTCTGTCATCCAGGGTCCAGGCCCATCAGTGGGGGAGGCTCATCTGTCTGGAGAGGGGACAGCCGGTGAGTGGGGGGAACCACAGAAGCCGAGTGAGAAAACAGGAACCCATCCCTCACTTCCCCCAAATCGAGTCTCCGGCCCTGCTCCCCTCCCCTATGACAGGGTCTGCTTCCGGCCCCCCTCCTCCAGGGCCCCAGGCTCATCAAAGCCACTTCCTCTTTCCCCCGCATTTCCTCCCTGGGGGGGAGGGGGTCCTGGTCTGTCTGGGGGCTACAGAACCTGAAGTTTCAGCTGAATATTATGGGGGGTCAGGGGTCTCAGGCCTGCAGGGCCGCCAATCCTGCCAGGACCTGTGCCCTTTTGGGCAGTCTGCTTAGCCTTCCTGGGCCTCAGTTTCTCCTCTGACAAATGAGGGCTCAGACTGGATGACCTCTAAAGTCTTCTCAGGCGCTAAATCTAGGATTTTGTAAACCAGTCACAGGCGATGAGGACACATCCCCCCTGGAAGAGCTTAGCGCTCGTCTCTCCCATGCCCCCACGGTGGCGGACAGTGTCCTAGCTGGAGCCGAGAGGGCTACTGGGGGTCCCCCAAACTCAGAGCCTGGTCCCTCAGAGCTCTAGTCTCTAGACATTGGGACTGCCCCCCCCCCGGGAAGTGTCCCCACTCAGGCTGGTCTGTGGTAGGCACCTCTGAGGAAGGGGGTACCAGCTGAGAGACAGGGCTCAGGACAGAGCGGGGGCGCTGAGATTCTGGGAAGCCAGAGCCAGCAGGGTGCAAAGCCGAGGAGGGCCAGCCTGGATGCCCGGGTCCCACCCGGGGCCCTGACAAAAGGAGGACGTCCTGTCCCCCGGGGCCTTTCCTTTCAGCCCCTCCCTTTTCCTCTTCAACCTAAGCAAGGCTAGAGTCCTGAGTAGGACCAGACCCCCTGAAGCCTGGGCACACGCTGAAGGGCAGAGAAATGTGCCTTGTTCACTCTTGGGATGTTGGGGGCCCCCTTTCCCCTCACGTGCTTTCTTCCACTTCCCCAGCCCCCCAGCCCAGGACAGCCCTGGCTACCTGGGGGAGTGGGCCGGGGGTCCCCAGGCCTGGCAGGCAGCGTGGCTGGAGTAGTGAGCACAGCCTTCCTGTGAGACAGGAAGTGGCCCCTGGCTCCAGGTCCCCACACTCCTGCCCCCCACCACATCCTCAGGAAGGTACTAGGGTCACTGAACCACAGTCACAGGGCACAGACTATCCCCCTCCCCTGGCCCGTGGTCCCTATCCCCACTTACTGTCACAAACTGAAGCCCAAGGAAGACACAATGACAAGCCCAGGATGAGAGGAGACGGGGCCATGGAGCCCGGGGTGAGGGGATGAAGCTTTGAGAGGTCTGGGGGCCGGGAGAGGACCACGGAGGGACCCCTGGGATCTCAGGGACGTGGGTCTAGATGGGGGGAGCAGATGGGACCACGAGGGGCCAGAGCCGGGGAAGGGGAGACGTGCCTCTCCCCAGCCACAGGACATGAGGCTGCTGTGGACTCAGCACCCACATGCAGGAGGGAAGAGCTGAGTGTGACTGAGGCCTGCCCCAGGGGGACGCCAGGAGGGGCTGAGTTCCCATCAGGCAGGAGGACTGGAGAAGGGAGGAGGGCCGGTGGGCAGGGGGACCCTAACATTGGTGCGTGGGACTGGGGGGCCGCTGGGAGCCAGGCTGGGGTCTCCCGGAGGGAGGGCACGTCCCTAGGTCACATGCCGGCCAGCCGGCTCCCAAATGTTGGCCGCTTTGCGTGAATGGCTCTGAGGCTGCCCGGGAGCTCAATGGGCCCCTGTCTCTCCAAGTCCCCCAGCCCCACAAGGGTCCGTTGAGGTCATGGGACATTCCATGCAGCCTGTGTCACCCAGGAGGGTGGGGAAGTCCTGGGAGCTGGGGCTCTGGCTCCGTCCCCCAGCCCTGGCAAAGGCAAGACCCCTAAGAGCTCATCCCTCCAGCACCCCCAGATGTGGAAGTCCTGGCAGCCTCAGCGCTAGGAAGAGAAGCTGGATCCTTCTCAATTGCACATCTGGGGGTCATGACCCTAGTTCCAGTTGCCAGCAGGGTTGGACAGATGTTTCCTCCCCAAGCTAGGCTGGGCAGGTCCTGTGGGGGCTGGGCTGGAGAGGACAGAGGGGACTAAGGAAATGGGGAGCTCAAGGGGTCAGAGTGGTGGCCGGGCCCTGGACCGGCCGTGGGCTGCTGCTGCCTCCACTCCCACCCTGCCCCAGGCACAGAAATACCATCAACTGAAAAGAAACCAGTGGCCAGTGCAGGGGCAGTGGGGAAGGGGGGGGAGGGCCCCGCAACAGGGGGGGCAGTAAAGGCAGCAAGGGGGCAGAGGGGCAGGAAGGGAAGCGGGGGGGCCCACAAGGCGGCAGCAGAGGCAGCAGGGGGGTGAAAGCTGGTGCGGGGTGGGGGGAGGCCATCAGCAGGGGTTCAGCAGAGGGCAAGGGGGGCAGCAGAAGGGTAGTGGGGGGGCAGAGGGGCAGCAGCGGAACCAGCAGGGACAGCATGGGTGAAAGCTGGCACCGGGGACCGTCAGCGGGGGGTCAGCAGAGGGGCAGCAGGGGTGAAAGCTGGCGCGTGGGGGGGCCGTCAATAGGGGTCTGGAGGCACAAGACGGGGGCACGTGCTTGGGGGGCGCGGGGAGGAAACCCCCCCCGCCAGACCCCGCTCCGCGCCTACCCCGTCCTCGGGGCTCCTCTGCCGGCTGTGCCCCAGAACAGGCTGCCCGCGCGCTCAGGGTTGGGGAGAGGGGAGGAAGAAAGGGGCTCCCCTGGACGCCACCCTTCCCCCACTGCCCCCCGCCCCGCTCCCTGGGGCGCCCGCGCTGTACCTCTTCGGGGTCCCACTTGCGCCCCGCCACTGAGTGCCGGCCAGCCGCCCGCGCGCCGCTCCCTGCCCGGCGCCCGGGCTCCGCCTCGGGGAGGGGCCTCGGCCCCCTCCCCCCCATCTCCCGCCTGGGCCCAAGGAGGGAGGAGCCGAGCCTGGGAGGGGGAGGGCCCGGCTGGACGCAGGCTCAAGGCCAAGGCCAGGGCCCCCGGGCAGCTGGGAGAGAGGGAGCAACCCGGGGGTACCCCAGGGAGGGCACCCAGGCTGGACTCGTTAGTGTGACCCAGTGGGAGGGGCACACGGCTCTGCCCCAAACCCTTGTGAGCCCCTGGCCTGCGACCTCCGCCCAACACCTTTGGGTCACCAAGTGGCCTTGGGGGTCTCCTCCAGGTGAAGCCCTGGAACCAGGCGCTTGGGGGTGATCCCCAGGCAAGCCCCATCATTTCTCTGGGCCTCAGTTTCCCGTTTACATCCATCGAGCTCAATGGCTCTCCTAACTCAGCAGCGTGGGTTTTCCTTCCAATGGTGGGGGTCCCAAGCGCCCCCTTCCTCACTCATGTGGCTCATTTGGTTGGCGCACAGCCCAGTGGACAGAAGGCAGGGCCCCCATTTCCTTTTGGCAGGCAGCCTGGGTCCCCAGGGCCAGCCTCTCGGGGGTCAGCTGAGGGTTCCTTCCAAAGGGCCCACCCATGTCTGGCTGTGCCCGCTGCCTGGGGCACCCTCCCTCCTCACTGCTCCAGGCTCCCGTGGCCGCCTCCAATGCTAGGGCTGTCCTTCGGGAAGGGACCCATTTCTCTACACTTTCTCCTGCCTGTTTACACGTTTGTCGCCCGTATTAGCCGGGGCACACCTCGGGGGCAGGGGATATCTCCAGCCTTTCTTTGTACAGCCAGCACTTAGCACAGGGCCTGGCACACAGCAGGTGTTTAATAAATGTTTACTAACAGGGCAGAAAATGCTCTTGGGGGGGGTCTTCATCCATCAGAAGGAGGCAACCCAGGGGCTCCCCTAGCATCTCTGAAATGATCCCAAGGAACGGGGGGATGACGTTTTATGGACAGGCTGCAATCTGCATGTCCCCGAGATCCCAGAGCCCCTGGAGCGCAAGAATCCTCAGTCTGCCCCCCCACCCCACCTCGCACTCCTGAGGATCCTCTGGGGAGTTACTGGGTACCCCAGCTTGTCCCACTTTTTTTTTTTTTGGTCAGGCAATTGGGGTTAAGTGACTTGCCCAAGGTCACACAGCCAGTACGTGTCAAGTGTTTGGTCTGAGGCCGCATGCATTTGAACTCGGGTCCTCCCGACTTCAGGCCAGTGCTCTATCCACCGCGCCACCTAGCTGCGCCCTCTCGCCCCACTTCTTCACCCCACAAAATGACCAAAGAAAACTCCAACCAAAATCAAAAATAGTGTTATTAATTCTGGTGTCTCAGAAGCAGAAAAAAAAAAAAAAAAAAAAAAACCCCCCCCCCCCCTTTCTTTCCAAACTTCGGCCCCAAGCTTCCGGGCCCTGTGAGGCGGGATGGGGGCTAACATCTCCCGGAGGCACTAGCTCTCCCTCCCTGCCGAGCCCCGGCTCCAGCCCATAGGGAGCGGGGCCCCTGAGTCCCGAGTCCTGGCCCCCGGCAAAGAGGGCCCTGCCCCCTGGCTCCAGAGCTCTGAACGGGACCAGCCCATCGGTTTGGCGAGTTGAGGCTGAGGCTGGGCTCTAAGCCCCCCAAGCACTCAGTCACTCAGTCCCATCAGGGTCAGCGCTGGTCAGTACTGGTGTTCCAGTAACGGCTGGGCTGCTGGGCTCTCCTGCTCCTCTGGGGGGGCCAGCCAGTTGCCCCCACCCCCAGGGGTCCCAGCTTCACAAGGCCTGGCTGATAGAGAAAGATCTTGGGCAGGGCCAGGCGAGGAAGTGTCCGTGCTGACATCTGGGCTGAGGCTGAGGTCCAAGGGGGAGGTGCTGGGCGCCTGGGGGGGTGGGGGGCGAGGTTTCAGCAGCCTGGTCTCTCTGCTGGCCCCTGGGCCACTGCACCCTTCCCCGTCCCCCATGGCCTTACCTGAGATCGGAGGGACCCTCCTTTGGGGCTCCCCGAGGCTGCTTCCCCATCAGACGCTCCCAGACCTTTTCTGCCTCCCAAGCTCCATTTGCCACTGAGGCCCTCGTAGCTGAAGGGGGCCGGTGTGCCAGCCTGGGGTGGCTGGGGGGCTTCAGGCGGGGCAGGCGAGGCAAGCACGGGGGAAGGAGCTGGTCCTGACAGCCGGGGAGCACCCATGGGTGGGGGCCACTGGAGAGAAGGGGGCCCACCCTCTCTTCGTCGTCGTGAGGAAAAGCCATCGCCAGCCCCGCTCAGGGAGGGCCGCAGCGTCCAGCCCAGACCTAGGCCCAGGGGAAAGGGCTGCTCTCGGGCTGTGGAAGGGGGAAGGGACGGACTAAACACAGCTTCACCAGACAAGCCCTCCCTTCCTCCCCCATCCCATCACCTTTCCCCTTTCCTCATCTATAAAGTGGCTGGGGGTCGGGGCGAGGAGGGGGACTTCTCAGACCCCCGCCCCAGGCGTCACCTCCAGTCCCGACAGGCAGCCACAGTTGCTTTCTTACCGGCGGGGTTCTCGGGGGTGGGGTGGGGAGCCGGAGGGTTATTGCTGATGGAGGAGCCGCCCCCACAGTCAGAATCGTCCACGTTCCCGCCACTGTTGCAGCCAGCCCCACAGCCCTTCTGAAGCCTAGGGCAGAGGCCATGAGGCTTAGGGAGGCCAGCCTGGGCCCCCAGCCCCCCCATCACCCCCTCACCTCAGGCCCTCCCTCACCTCTCCCAACTTCGCAGGAGCCAGTTGGCAATGGCCTGGAGGCTGACCGGGCCGCCCCAAAGGGCCTGGAGCTGGGGGTGGCTGCCAGCGAAGGAGGTGGTCAGAGGAGACACGTAGATGGGGTAGCCCAGCGGCTGGTCACAGGACGAGTTGATCATGTTCCGCAGGGCCTGCTTGGCATTCTGGATGCTGCCACGCTCTGGGTTGCGGTTACGGAGAAACACGAGTTCCTGCTGCTGGCCGGCCCACAGGCCCCGCACACACTCCCGGTTCACCTACAGGACAGAGGGTCAGAAGGTCAGAGATCAGGATGCCCCGGGGAGCAGGCACAGAGTTCGGTCTGGGGCCCCAGCAGCAGTCTGCGACTAGCTAAGAGGGGAAGGAGAGGGGAGGCTCTGGTCCCAGTCACACCCAAGGCACGTCCCTGCCCTTCTCCCCCAACGCTCTCCTGGCTGGACGGGCACGCCTGTGGGACGCAGAAGCTGCTCCTTGTCTGTGGGCAGCTGCCTCTCGCAGGCTCGTGGCCAAGGTCCAGGAGGCTGGGAACCACACTGACCGTCTGCTGACCATCTGTTTCCCCCTGCCCCGAGGCTCCCCGTGCCTGGCGCTGTGCTCGGCTCCCTCCACACCTGGCGGCTTACCTTTGTCAATACGAACACACATTTACAGGAGGCCTATTCTGTAATCGTAACCAGAACGCTCACAAGCTTGCAGAGCGTTCCATACGTCACCCTCATCGAGCCTCACCCCCCTGTGAGGAACAGGCTACAGGTATTACCACCCCCACTTTACAGATGAGGAAACCGAGGCTGCTGACAGGTTTCCCACCTGGTGTCAGAGGCAGGATTTGAGCCCAGGACTCGAAGCCCAGTGACACCCTATACACCACGTGGTCTCGGGCCCAGCCCGGCCACAGCCGCCAGTCTCGCAGAGGCCCACGCTGCCCAAACGGAGGCGTGGTGTGAAGGAGGGTGGCGGGGCCCCCGGCCCGGTCCCCTCCCCTCCTAGGATCCCAGCCCCTCGCCGAGGTGACGGTGACACAAAGGGCGACCCGAGGACGTGGAATCAGGAAGATCCTTTCCAAAGCCTGCCTGGAACCTTTGGAGCTGTGTGACCCTGGGCAAGTCACCTAAGTGCTCAAGGCCTCATGACAGGGTCGGACTCCAGCAGCCCTCACCCTACGACCCCTCGGCCAGTAAGCGCCACAGGAGGCAGGGACGGTCTCATCTCCAGCTCCCAGCATACAGCAGGCGCTTACTAAATGCTCGTGGACGGACTGATGGCCTAACTCCCCTCCGTCCTCCAACCTCGGTGGGGGGCGGCCCGTTGGCAAGAGGTGGCCACAGAAGCTACGTCTGCGGAACAACACACGTTATGTGTGCACGCGCGTAGCGGCAGAGCAGAGACCTTGATGACACGGAAGCTGAGGTGCCTGCGGTTCAGCATGATGATCTTGTACTCGTCCGAGGCGTCGTCCATGACGTGCCGCAGTGCCAGCAGGGCCGGCGTGTTACTGAGGATGGCACTGCGCCAGGCGGGGTCGCCCTCGTGGGAGATCACCAGGCGCTCCTCGTTGGCCGCGATGGCGTCGTAGAGCACGGCGGGCTCCTCGTACTCGTCGGGGGACGTGAAGTGGTCCTGGGGACGCGCGGGAGGGCGTCAGGCCACGGCACCTTCCCGGGCCGGCCTCCCCCACCCGCCAGCGGCTGGCCACAAACCTGGTGGAGCTTGAGGGCCATGCGGACCCCCGGGGCAACCACACGGTGCAGGAGGTCCATGTCAGCAAAGACCCACTCGTCCCGCGGGGACGTGATGCGGAAGTCTCCCTTGAACAGGGCGTGCAAGCCGTAGAGGAAGGGCTCCAGGCTGCGGGAGGCAGGGCAGGGGCACGGGTGTCCAAGGGAGACACAGGTGAGCGGGAAGGAGGGGGTCGAGGGTGGGGCACGGGGTGGGGCTGGGAGGGGCTCCCCAGAACCAAACTCACCTGGCTGCCATGCTGTGGGACGCCGTCCCCAAAGCCCGGCGGCCCAGCACGCACAGCCCAAAGCACAGGGTGACGAGAGGGGAGTTCCAGTCGTGTTCCATGGGCTAAAACGCAAACCCCCCACCCCAAGAATCTGGCTGAGACTTGGGCCTCAAGGGTGGGGGGGGAAAGGGTGAACCCCAAAACGTGCCCAGTTCCCCTCAAGCTCTAAGGCGCGCAGGGTGGGGACCACCACATACGACAGGTGCCCCGCCCCCTCGCCCCGGCTCACCTGGCCCCGTCGCGCGGCACAATACTGGATCCAATCAAGGTGGACCGCGCAGAAGGCCGGCAGCGAAAGGCCGGCCAGCCGCAGGTCGTAGTCCTCGTCCACACTCAGGGAGAAGGTGGGGTCCGAGTCGGCGTAGCCGGGGGCGCGCACAGGCCGCAGGGCTGCCCCGATGCCCTCGTGGCTCAGCCAGGCCTCCAGCTTGGGAGAGCGGCTCACGTAGTAGATGATGCTCTTAGGAAAAGGGAGGGCACGGGGTTAGGCGAAGCCCTGGGGAGCACGCCGTGGGGGGCAGACAGGACAGGGGCTAACAGATGCCATCGCAGACCAAGCAGCCCTTCCCCACGTGAACAAATGTCATCCTTCAACATCACTTGGGGGTGGCTGCCCCCCTGGCCTGGCTCCACCCATCTCAGACTCTCCACAACTTCTAGCATCAGAGGCATCGCCAAGGAGATCCCGAGGCCTGATGCCAGCTCAGGCCTGCAGAGGGGGGAGGGTGAACAGGGCGAGGCCCCCCACCGCAAAATAAGCAGCGACAGCATCACCCCAGGCCAATGCCTTCTAATACTCCGTCTTAGCCTGAATGTTATCAAATGAGGTGCCCACCACAATGCCTGGCACAAAAGGTGGAACTCTGCCTCCTTCCCTCTCCCCCCGACCCTAGCAGGGTGTGATGGCCACTTAACAGATGAGCACCTTAAGGAGAACAGCATCGCCTAAACCACAGAAAACTCCCCAGGACTGAGCTGAGCAAAGGGGAAGGTGGGCTGGCTGTTACTGGCAAACCTGCCCACTGAAGTCTATGAGGGAAGGAGGGGGGATGCCAAAGGCCATGGACTGGGGGCCCCGGGTTTGAATCCTGCCTCGTCCCTTGCTACAGGAACGACTCAGAGCCTGTTTCCCCGCAGCTGTAAGATGGGGCCTCTGTGAGCCTCTGACCCTGAGAAGCCCCTGCAGCTGAGGGTCATGGGATAGGGGGGAGGACAGCACCAGGCCCACAACACTCCCAGAGAGGAGAAGACAGGGAATGTCACGGCCCAACGAGGCGCCTGTACTTCATTCACTGGCTGGGAGGAGGGCGGACACTCGGGGACGGGCAGCGGTGCGCCCGGAACGTGTTCTTCAGGTTGCCGAGCCCAACACTGGCCAGCGATTCAGAGGAGACCGAAGCTGCCATGGCGCTGGTTTGGATGGCCAGCTCCGTATGGGCGGGGCCTCATGCTGCAGCACTAGGCAGCTGGGCACGCCAGGCTCAGGCGGGAAAGGGGATGCCAAAGGACACCCATCCCATCAGTCACCGACCCCTCCCGAGCAGCCACATGCCAAGGGCATAGAGGGACGGCTTGGGGGACGGTGGAGAACCTGGAGCTCCGACACCCGCCCCCCACGCTGGGGGCTACCGCCCCATCCAGCCCAGGCAGTGAGAGCCACTCCTGGGGGCTGTCACCGACCAAAGACAGGGGGACCAGGAAGGAGCCAGGCCTGGCCTCCAGCTGGGCGTGGGGAGGCATGATATTGAAAGGGCTTTAGCAGACGGTCCAGAGCTCCAGGCTAGCGGAGGAGTCCTAACTAGGTCATCTGCCCCTTAAGCCTACTCCTCCCCCGTGAAAATGGGGAAAACAGAACGCACGTTAGGGGGTGCAGGGGTCAAAGGTGGGAATGCCCAGCGCAGCCCTCATTTTTCCTCAGAAGCTACGTGGCTGAACAAACTGCCAAACCTCTCTGAGAAAACAGGCCACGTGCAATATGGACTTCCATCCACGAGCCTGACACACTCTCCCCACGCGCACGCTCCTC
>NW_020951147.1:5117815-5118168 GCF_900497805.2 Vombatus ursinus
AGACACACACACAAACACACACAGAGACAGACACAGACAAACACACAGACGCAGAGACAGACGCACAGAGACAGACACAGAGACACAGACGCAGACACACACACAGAGACACACAGACACACACAGAGACACAGACGCACAGAGACACACAGACACACAGAGACACAGACGCAAACACACACAGACACAGACACACAGACACACACACAGAGACACAGAGATACACACAGACGCAGACACACACACAGACACACAGAGATACACACACAGACGCAGACACACACACAGACACAGACACACACACAGAGACACAGAGATACACACACAGACGCAGACACACACACACACAGACA
>NW_020951147.1:5118268-5130812 GCF_900497805.2 Vombatus ursinus
ACACACACACACACAAACACACAGAGACACAGAGATACACACACAGATACAGACACACACAAACACACACAGAGACAGACACAGACAAACACACAGAGACGCAGACGCAGACACACACACACACCCTTCCTATCCTGCCCCTGCCGCCAGTACCTTGACGTAGTAGGTGATGAGGATCTTCCTGAGGTCAAACACCTGCAGCATGGAGGCGGCGTTGTTGTCACTGATGCTGTAGCCCTCCAGCACGTACTTGCTGGCGGTCACTTCCCAGGCCAGCCAGCGCTGCCCAAAGGCGGCATTGAAGGACAGCACGCGGGGCAGGTGGCCCGGCTCACAGCAGCAGCAGCCCTCGTCCTCTTCCACGCCCTCCGTGATGGCCTCCACCTCGCGCTGTTGGCAGTAGGTCCCTGCGAGGAGAACAGCGGGGACTGAGGACAGCAGCCAGCTTCCAGGGTCCCGCCCCCTCCCTTTCCGCCCTGGCTCTGCTGCTAACTAGCCAGGGCACGCTGGTCAAGCCCTGTGCAAAGACACAGGACACAGGCTGGGGGAGGGAGGAGCATGCCGCCTTCAACTCTCTGCCGGGTGCCCAGGGGGCAGATGGATTCTGCCTGCCCTCCTCAGTGGCAAGGCTGCTAACGCCAGGTACCGCGTTCCCCATCACCAGCGCCTGTCAGGGCTGCCAGGAGGGCATTCCTATCCCACTGGGCTGGGGTTTCATGCCTCCTCCAGCCCCCGTGCATTCCAGCATCAGGAACCTGTGACTAGGTGACCTCATGGACCCCTCTACCACCCGCTGAGCACCTCGGGCCTCCTCGATCACACCCCGAGTTCTGGGAGGCAGGTGGTGAAGCCGCCTTCTCCAACTTGGAGCGCCTCTGCTCTTTCTATGGGGGCCTTTCCCCATCGCTCCTCCTTCATTCTAGAGCCTTCCCTGTCCATTCTCTCCAACCGATCTTGTCCAGGCCATGTCTGTGTGTGGCTGTTTACAGGTTGTCTCTCCCATTAGACTGGGAGCTCCTTGAGGGCAGGAACTATCTTTTGCCTTCTTCTACATCCCCAGTGGTTAGCACAGTGCCCGGCACCCAGCAGGCGCCTAATCAATGCTTACTGACTGCTCCTGCTCTCCCCTCTGCCCACACACACACACACAGACACCATCACCTCCGCACACCTGCCTGGAACTTGCCCTCCAATCCTCCAGGTGGGCTCAGTCATGGCTGTCCCGCCCCACCATGGGCTGTCCCTTGGAGATCCCAGCCTTACACACCTGAACACAGTTCTCTGCCCACCCCCACCCCCCTTCTGGAGGACCTAGGACTTCACACTGTGTGAATTCTCAGTGAGGGAGGCCCCCGTAACAGCGGGAGCCTGCCACCGTCCCACAGCTTACAGGCCTGCCTCTCTACGGCCCTCGACCCCCTCCCGGGGAGGCAGGCAGGCCTCCTCTACCTACGTCTCCAGAGGGCAGCCCCGGCCCTGCCGGCACCCCTTGAGCCCCACAGCAGCTTACCCCGAAACTCCAGGCCCCGCAGCTGGAAGGTGACAAGCCCGTTGCCGACCTCAATGAGGTGCACCAGGGCATTGAGGTAGTCAGAGGCCAGGATGAAGCAGTCCCCGGGGCTGTAGTTCCCCCAGCGGCCGAGGGCCAGGTCACCACACAGCGTGTGCTGCAGGGAGCGTGTCAGATGCTCGTAGAATATGGAGTTGAGGTTGTTGTCATCGGCACCTGTTGCCAGGGACAGGCAAATAGGTGAGGGGATGCCATTCCCCCACAAAGTCTCCCCCGAGGACACCGCAGACAACCAGGGAGTGGGTACGCACCCGGGTTCCGATCCAGCTGGGTGGCCAGGCGGGTGTTGGAGTGATCCACGCGCTTAGTGCTGTGGGGGAGGAGCAAAGGCGTCAGCACTGCCCCCCCCAGACGGGGAGAGAAGGGGACAGCCCTGCTCACAGTCTCCATAGCTAACAGCTGTGACCCCAGGCCCAACTCCTAACTCTGTCGTCCCGCCCCAGCCAGGCTTACCTGCCCCCCGACCTTCCGGTTTACCCACCCAAGCTGCGTCAGTCATCCTCACCTCCTCACCACAGCCCCACTCAGTTCTGGATCCGTGTTTGTACTCAGCCAGCCCCCCGGCCCCCTGCTTTTGCTAGCCAGACCCCATTTCATCCTGCCCTGGCCTATGGCTCCAGATCTCCCAGCCAGACTGGGAGCTCCTCGAAGTGAAGAATCAGCAACACACAGCCAGTGAAACAAACGCCCAGGCCGCCCCTCACGCTATCACTCACTTGTAGTCCCGTTCCCAAAACTTGAGGGGCCGAGCGTAGGACATCAGAAAGACGGCACTACCCAGCAGGGGGTTGAGAGGAGTAGAGAAGAGGGCAGAAAGCAGTGCCTGCACAAACAGCATGGCAGAGTCTGCAGCCAGGGGTCAAGGTGGTAGCTGGGAGAGTTGGCATGGAAGCTGTAGCCCCCCCCAGCCTTCCCCTGCCCTCCATTCCCCTGCCCATCCCCCCTAAGCCTTCCCCTGCCCTCCATTCCCCCCCCCCAGCCTTCCCCTGCCCCCCCAACCCCACTCCAAGCCTTTCTCCACCCCCTGCCTGTCTTTTTGTTGCTTCCTGCACCCTCCCTCCCCACACAGGCCGTCCCACAGGGTACGGGGCACAGCAAAGGGCTGGGCGAAGGCGTGGAAGGCTGAGCCCCAGGTGATCTGCCAAGGGGCGATGTAGGTGAGCACAAAGCGGAGTTTGTACAGCAGGTCCCACAGCTGCAGAGGGGAACATGGGGAGACACAGGGTTAGCAGGGGCTCTGCTCCAGCCATGCCCCCAAACAAGACAGGTCAGGCTAGGGGCTGCGGCTGTCTCCTTGCCTGTTCTCCCTGGACCAGCTGTGGACTTTGGCTCCAGCCCATGAGAGCTCTCAGGACGCAGAGGGCAACACCAGCAGTCTGACTGCCCTGAACCCCGTCACACAGGGAGGCCTGGGATTGCCGCCCTCCTTCTCTGGCCCAGGGCAGGGAGCACAGGGGATGGGGCAGAGACGGGGCATGTGCACGTCCGAGGGGCCACGATCTCCTCAGATCCCTCCTTGGGGGGGGCAGGTGGCAACACGTGGCAGGGCAGAGTGGGGATCTGGAGGATGTGGCGGCCTCACCTTGCTGCAGAGCAGGGACATGAGGAAGTAGTCCAGCAGGAAGCCCTGGGAGAGGCGTGGATAGTCAAAGTGGAAGAGCAGGACCGTGAAGGCCAAGGTCAGGTACTGCTGGGGCGGGCAGCAGAACGCCGAGCGCAGAAGCTTCAGTCCGGCCACGGTCATCAGGAGGGCCCGACAGCTGGGGGCAGAGGGCCATCAGATCACCCGGCCCTGGCCCGGTCAGGCTCGTGCCATCAACTCCACCCCTGACGAGGATGGGGAAGGTGGGGATCCCCCAAAGAGCCCCAGGATCCGGGGATCCAGTCAGGCCCCGCCCCCCGCAGCAGCCCAGGGGCCCCCCTCACTAGAGACAGAATCTGTCTGGGCGACCGCTGACAGCGTGGGCGTCGCCTGTGAGAGCGTTGAGCACCACGGCCGGGTAGATGAGGTACTTCTCCACACACTGGAGCCAAGCGTACAGCTTCTCGAACCACATGAGCTGCGCCGCGCCTGGGGAGAGCCAAAGCCTGTCGGGCGGAGGCCTGGACCGCCTGAGGCGAGGCGGGCCAAGCGCCACGTGGCGTGCCCGGCGTCACTAGGCTGGCAGACAGGGGTGGGTGCTGGGATTTAAGGCCTCATCCTGCTACTCCAGCGACCCCGGGGGCTGACGAGAGTGACGTCCTCCCTCTACACAAAAGCTCAATCTCGGGCCAAGAGAGCCAGCTGGTGGATCAGCTGCCAGCAAAAGCCCGCGGCCCAGAGTCGGAGACCCCGGCCCCTGAATGAACCTCCTTCCTAAGATGACCCAAAGCCCCTGCCAGCTCTCCGAGCAGGTGAAATTCAAACCATCTTGGACTGCACATGAGTCACAACCATGAAGTACCTACTATGTGACCAGAGCCGTGCTAGGCCCTGGGCACACACTAGGCTCCGCTAAGGGACGAGTGACCCCAGTGCGAGCAGAGGCCAGGGAGGGCCGGGAGGGCTGCTGCGGGAGCCACACTGGCCAGGTGGTCAAGGGGCGGGAAGAAGCAGCCAAGAGGGACTGCCAGGTTGCAAACCCTCGGAGGGTTTGACCTGGAGAAGGAGAATGGGTCTTTGTGTCGGGCCTGGTGACGCAGTGACACCCCGTCACAACTGGCAGAGGGGCGCTGAAAGGAAGCAAATCTCCAGGTGACCGGGCACTGAGACGGGCAGCACGCGCAGGCACCTGGCGGGCCACCTTCCCTAGCTGTTCTCCCTGGTTAAAGAGGGCAAGGGAGGGGAAGAGGGGACTACTTCCCACATTGACTGTGCTGTGGAAACCAAAGGCACCAGCATCAGAGACAGGTGGCAGTTGGCTCTTGGGCCACGCTGAAGGGGAGGTGTGGCCAGGGCGCCAGGGAACCGCTCGTCTCCGAGGTCCCTTCTGGCAAGGGGAGCTCTGTGCTAGGACCCCAGGGGCCCAGAGCAGAAGGAGAAAGGCTTCCCTGATCCCTGCCATAAGAGGGAGTACAGGCTTTTTGCCACGGGGCACCCTCCTCAAAGGCACAGTGATGGGAATCAGCCAAGGGACGGCTCTCTCAATTTGTTCACAATCATAGAAAGACCCCAGGGACCATTCGGTCGATCCAGAGATTTTACAGATGAGGAACCTGGCACCAAGTGGGGTTAGAGAGCGGAAGTTCCCTGACTGAGGGCAGGTCCTGCTTCATTTCTGCCTCTGTGGGCCCAGCGCCTGGCTCTTGGGGGCGCTCGGCAGATGCCAGCTGGCCTAAGTGGCTTTCGGGCAGAGCCTGGCCTCACCCCCGGGGCCGTGGGGGCGTCACTCACTGCGCACTTCAAACTGGCTATACTCCTGGGACTTGAGCACGGGCTGGGAGAGGCAGAACCAAGGAAGCTGCTTGCGGAGCTGAGGCAGGAGGTAATGGGTGAGGAAGCCCACCAGGCCGGCCAGCGAGTAGAGGACAAAACCCAGAACAGACTGCACAGAGAAGACAGGAGGCACAGAGAAGTCAGGCAGGAGCCGCCACCAGCCGGTGTGCCCAGCTGCCCTCGTGGATGGCCGGTCAGCACTAGGGGGGCAGGGGGACCGACAGCAGATGCTCGGAAACGTGGCTTTTACTGAGTGAGAGTGGGAGTGGGAAGAACTGGTGTCTCTGACCCATCCTGGCCATGGGAGACCCTGGTACAGAGTGCTTCAAAGCAGCCCACAGACTAAATTGCAGACTGGGAGCTGACCCGCAGCACTAGGAGGGAGTCTCCTCACCTCAGAGTTCCCCGGAATACTAAAGCTACCGAGCCAGGCCTTCTGTCCCTCGGACTCAGAGAGAGGTGGGGGAGGGTGTGCAGAGGCGGCCTTGAGAGGGACAGCGACAGGCAAAATGGGGAAGCCCGAGGCCGCAGCAGTGACAGCAGTGGGGCTGGGGCCGGACCCTGGGTCCACACCCACCTTGAGGGCAATGAAGACGGTGCTGGCGCTGATGGCAAAGCTGAGCACGGCGATCACTGGGCACATCACAAGGTCTGAGTGCAAGATCTCCCGCTGGGGGTGGGGGGGAGGCAGGGATGCTATTCAGTGGAACCTACCCATCCTGCCCATGTGCCCACCCCCGTGCCGCTCTCCTCTCAAATTCCAGATGCAGCTCCAGATCAGCCTCCCACCACCCACCCATCCTCCTGAGCTTTCTCCAACCCTGGAGAGCATTCCAAGTCCCTGCCACACTGCCCTGATCCCATACACCAGCAGCCACACTGACCCACAGTCTTACCACAGACTGCCTCAGTTTGCCAGGCAGTGGGTCTGGGGCTTCTGCACGAGGGGTCTCTAGATTCCGCTCCTCCAGGTCAGGGAAAAGCTTGGTGCGTATTAGCGACCTGGTAGAGATTGAAAAGAATGAGACGTGAAAAACACGTCTCGTGGCATGGGGAGCGTGACAGGAAAAAGGGGGTGCGAGGCACTGGCATTTTCAGGTGGGTGGAGAGCAGAGGGGACTGGGGGGCCTGTACAGACCAGAGGACGGTGGGGTCGCTGCTCTGGCGGCTGAGGTGGTAGGATATCGCCATCAGAAGGCCACAGAAGACAGAGAAGAGCACAGGCACATGCTGATCTGGCCACGGGGCCTGCAGCGGGGAGAGCAGATGGGAGATGGAGGGACAGACCGAGAGAAAGGGGCCTGAAGCCTCTCCCCAGGTTCTCTGTCGCCATTCCCACAATCTCCCACTGCTGCCCCAAGGCCCGGATGGAGGCTCTGTCCCTACCTTGATGGCGCCCAGACAGAAGCCGTAGAGCAGCGTCGCCGCCAGCAAGCTCCGCAGGAGGCTATACAGAGCAGTGAGGGGGCTGGTGGTCGCTAGGAGGGAGGGGAGGCAGTCAGGCCCGGCTCTCCTCCAGCACCCCCCGCTCCCGACCCACCTGCCTCCAGAGGCCCCAGCATACCTGTGCCCCCAAAGCCGTGCATGTCAATCTGCTCAAGCAGGTACATGAGGCAGGTGTTGACCTGGGGCAGGAGGCCCAGGAGGAAGACGACAGGGAAGCACAGGGTGAAGACTGCGGGGACATCGGGGAGGGAGCCGTCAGCTTCTGCCCCGAAGCCCGGAGAAGTCCCCCCCCAACCCGAGCGCGCCTACCCGGCCTCCTCACCGGTGGCAACATCACGGGCGCAAAAGAAGAAGGGGGCGGAGAAGAGAGTGAGGCCATAGAGGGAGACGGGAGGGAAGGGCAGGGCCGAGCCCAGGGCATCCAGCAGCCAGATGAGGAGGCAGGAGCAACAGAAATAGACCGGCCGGCTGTAGGCGATCACCCAGTTGTGACCCTAGAGAAGGAGCAGACGGGCGCCTCCTGGACTTGGGGCCCTCTCGGCCCGCAAGCATCCCCCCCGTAGAATGAAGCCCAGGCTCTGAGCCTGCCCCCCGACCAGACGAGGCCCAGGCCTCAAGAGGTACCCCACCCCAACCCCCAACAGACACAGCTCTGGCCTCCGACTCCCTACCCTGAACTAGGACAAACCCACTTCCTAAGCTGGCGACGAGAAACAGCAGGTACTCACATGCATGGGAGAGGCAGCGTCAGGCTGGACGCTCTGCAAAAAACGGGAACCACGGTTTCCAAAGGGCCTAGCCGATGGGAACGGGATCGAGAGGAAGCGGGGGTCTGGGGGCCGTGAGCTCAGGGAAGAGGGGCTGGGCCAGGCAGGGTCAGAGGGTCAGAGGGTGCTCGGGGGAGGGGGTCCGGAAGGGGCCTGACCTTGAGAAGCGAGTACTGGCAGGAAGCAATGACCAGGCAGAACTGGAAGACCCAGATGTCCCTGAAGAAGCCCTTGAGGAGCAGCAGGTAGCCCAGGAAGGCCACCAGACTGCCCAGCCACACCACGAAGACGTTCTCCAGCACCCCCCGGGTCCTGTGGGGGTCGCCGGGTCAGCGGCTGGCCAACGGCCCGGTGCCCCCTGCCCTGCCCTCCCCTGGAGGCGGAGCCTGCTTTGATGGGAAAGCCCTCTGCTGTGGAGCAGAGCGCACTACCGTGTCCTGGTGAACCAAAGACGCTGGGGGCCAGGGCGGTCTCCCCTCTGCATCATCAAGCATTTATCAAACGGATCCCACATGCCGGGGTCCACAGTGGGCCCAGGGCCTAGCACCGTGCTAGCCACACAGCAGGGCTTCCATGAAGGCTTGCTGAACAGAGGTGAAACCAGGCCCTGGGTGCACCTCAGGGGCAGAGGCTGGCAGGCCAGGGTGGCCCGGGGCCTCTTGGTCAGTCCCACCTCCTCCCTGCCCTGCCGAGCCTGGGCACTCACTGGGCGTTCTGGGGGCTAGGCACGGGCACACTGCCCACAGGCCGACGCCTGCTAGCCACCAACGGGACGTCAAACCCCCTCACTGGGCCGAGGTTAACGGCTTAGCTCCTTAGAGCCACCCTCCCTTCCTGTTTCTCCCAGACCGGCCAGGCTCACGTCTGTACTGCCCAACTCTTTCCCAGGGCTGGGCGGGGGGTGGGACTCACCGGTCCAGCAGGGCCAGCAGGGCCAGCCGCTCGTAACGCACGGGGGTCCAGCGGCCAGGGAGGAGCCAGTACTTGTAGCTGTGCTGAGGCCGGGGGGGTGCCTCCTCCATGAGGGTCTGCTCCTGGGACTCATGCAGGGAATCCTGGTCCAGTAAGTCAAACTGCCGGCACCACCCACAGACATTAGGCCCAAGGGTCTCCTCCCCAGACAACCACCACAGCTCTAGTGAAACCTCCGTGCGTCTCAGTGCCAGAGAGATCCCCAAGCCAACCTACATCTGGAAAAACATTCCCCTCGAGAGTAGGGAAGGGACGTGCAAACTTCCCAGACGGCTGACTCCACTGTCAAATGCGAATCGTATGGAAGATTTTTCCTAAAGCCTAAGAATGCCTCTTTGCAACTGCACTGTGGAGTTGAGCTCGGCGCCTCTCGCAAACTCTGGGAGCGGTCTGGCTTGTCAGAGCCTCTCAGAGGATCAAGGACCCAAGGCTCGGACAGCCAGCTCAGCCCTTCAGCCTGGTCCTGACCCGTTCTCCTTCCAGACCCAGGCCCCTATTCCCAGTTCCCTTCTCACCTCGGGTATTTCTAGGGGCACCCTCCGGACCTGCATCCCCTGTAACACCACAGGCCGGGGCTGTAGCAAGGCCAGACCTCCCGCTGCCTCGGGGACCTCCGCAGAGTGAAAGCTGGAGGAATGAGAGTGGCGGTCCCTGGACGGAGAGGGAGAGAAGGAGAGAGAGATAAGAGAGGAAGAGAGAGGGAGGAAAAGAAAAAGGAGAGGAGAGAGGGAGAGGGACAGATAAAAAGATAGAGACAGAGAGAGACGGGACGCAGAGGGAGCAGACCTCAGGGCCTGGGGGACAGAGAGCCAGAGTCGGGAAGGACAAAGACTGACAGAAGAGCGTGACTCCAGCCCTGGCACCCAGGGCATCCCCGATCGCCATGACCAGCAAAGTGACTGACAGTGAGGATGGGAAGGCTTGGGAAGGATAGGGAGGGACAGGGAGAGACACGTGCTAGGGAGATCTCCCTCTGCCATCTTCCTCCTCCTCCAGCTGTCCATCGCTGGTCCCTCACCCATGCAGGCACTGGCTCATGCCCTAGGGTGACCAGTCCTTTTAAGGTGTTGGGGTCCCAGAGGAGTTTCTCAGAGGGGATGAAGAATTTTGACACCCAGGGGTAGATTCCTTCCCCAGACCCCAGCCTCCAACTGCAAGAGAGATGCCAAGGCTGCCACTCGGATGTGCAGCAAGGAAGATTCTGGCCTAGCCAAGCATGGAGTGAGGCTACTTACCAGGCCCCATTGGTCCCTTGCTCCCCACTAACTTGCTGTCCCACAGGGTTTTCGTAGCCACCCCCAGCCAGGCCAAAGGTGTAGGAACGCCGCACCCCTAGGAGCAAGAAAGAGAGCATGTCAGGGAGGCGAGGCCCCGGCCCCAAAGCCCCCCCGCACCCCCAGGGAAGGGGCAGACCAGAAACTGGGCCTCTACAGGACCCGAGAGTCTGAGTGCTGACTTCCTCATTTCCCGACCAGAGGGAGCCACGGAACGTCCCCAAGCCTGTTTCTCCTGCTGAGCAGCGGGTTCCACCTCGAAGACTTATTGTGAGGAAGGGGCTGCGTCAGGGGGCCCGGGAACAGGGGGCCGCGCTGGGAGGACTCACCGCTCTCATCGTAGAAGTAGTGCACGGCGCCTTCTGAGGTATCATCAAAGGTGCAAGCCTCGTGCACGTTGGCTCCGGACCGTGGCAGCAGCAGAGACGAAGCAAAGTGGAGGGCAGAAGGCAGGGTCAGGGCTCGCGAGTGGGAGGCCGCGCGGCCTCGCTGGGCTTCCGGCAGGCTGGAGACCACAGGCACCCGTCAGCACCCAAGGGAGGCTCGAAGGAGTTCCCTGGAAGGTGGGGAGACTGGGGCCAGCTCACCTGGGGGGAGAGCCCATGACAGAGGAGGGCGGGGTGGGGTTGCTCCCGGCATTGTGGCGCCTCCGGATCGCCTGAGTCCGCCGCACGCTGCTCGACCGGTCCCGCTTGGTACCCTCCTCGGCGGCCCCTCCGAAAGAACCCCATATACCCAGGTGTTACCCCTCTGCTCTTGGGTTCCCAGAGCGCCACCCTCACCCCACCCAGGACCGGCTCGATTCTGGCACAGACCACGTCCGACGCTCAGATCTCACCCCCCTCCCCATCCTGCACGTCCTTCACTCACCACCCCCAACTGCTCCTTCCTCCTGGAGCTCCCCCCGCCAACCGGGCTGGTTGGCGGCGGGCCCCCTTTGGCTCCCGAGGGCAAAGCTGTCCGACGGTGGCAGGGAGGCCGAGGCCACCGCCAGCTCGCCCCCAGCCTGGGCCTCTAGCTCTGCTTTGGAGCCTGCCAGGGGGGCCCGGAGACCGTCGCCCCCGGCCCCATCCATGCTGAGCACCCGGGCGTGCGTCTTGGCACTGGCAGTGCTGGGGGTCCGCTGAGCTCCATAGGGACGCTTGGGGGGCACCGTGGCCCCTTCTTCGGCCCCTCTGGGGGCCCGCCGCTTCCGGGGCCCACCCCCAGCCCCTCTAGACCCCTCGGGGGAGTAACAGGAAGTGGAGGACGAGCTGTCAGTGCTGAAGCGTCTCTGGGACCGAAGACTGGAAGCAGGGCTGAGCTCACTGCCCTCGCTCGTGTCCTCGTCCTCAAAAAAGCCGCCCCCTTCCAGCAGGGGGCGGCCTGGGGCAGGGTAAGAGCGTCGGGAGGCTCGGCGTGGAGGGGAGTGCCGACGGATCGGGGTTCTGCGTTTGCCGGGCCGAAGCAGGGCCAGGTCCTTGGGTCGGACGACCGGGAGGGGATCGGGGCCCCCCGGTGGAGTCCCAGCTCCGATCACCGTGTCGAAGGAGCGCAGGGTATCGTCGGAGGGGACCCCGACGTCTGGGGAGGGGGGCAGGTCGCCTTCCGACGGTGGATCTGTGTCACTGCCATCCCTGGGGTGGCCCGTGGGAGGACTGTCCAGGTGCGTGGAATTGGTTTTCTCACTCTTAAAGCTGCTCAGGGTCTCCTTGTCGGTGCCGCTGTAACAGGAGTCGGAGGAGCCAGCCTTCTGGGGCACGGGGTCCCCCGAGCCTCGGCGGTCCAGGGGCCGATAACCAGCTCCCCCACGCCTCTCCTTGCGGCTGCTGGTGCGCACGAGCGGCCGGTCGGGAAGAGTCAGATTCAGGAAGCTTTTGCTCAACTCCTGGCTGAGGCTCCCTTTGAGCAGGGGGCTCATGGGAGTGTTGGCCCCACTTTCTCCACTCCAGGGAGTCCCCCTGTTTCCAGCCAGGGGAGAACGCTCTGAGGAGTCTGTGCTGGGCAGTGAAGGCTCTGGGGGAGGAGGCCCTGGGGGAGTCTGGGGGAGATCCCCAACTAGAAGGGAAACAAATCAGAGAAAGAAGAGTTGTCCCGCGTTCTGGGAGGGAGGGCACAGGCACTCAAGGGCTGGTAGAGTGAGGCCCAGGCCTCCCGTCTCCTCAGCCCCCCTCCCAGGTCCCCCCCACCTCCAGGCCCACTCACGCAGCTTCTCCGGGGAGCTCAGCTTCAGCATCTCCCGGTCGGCTGCAGTCAAAATCACGTTGTTGCTGCCCTGCTCTCGAACTAGCTCCTTGATGTCTGCAACGTAAACGGGCCAGTCAGCTCTGACCCCGCCAAACACTCACAAGAAGGCAGGGGTCCTGGGACCAGGCCTGTGCACCTGCCCCAAGAGGATCTCCAAGCCGCCATGGAGGAAGCCACAAGCTCTCACCTCTCAGAGACCCAGAGTCCTCTACCCGGGGGAACAGCTCCTGATAAAGGAGAAAGACGGGAGTCAGAGGGAACAATTCACAGGCTACGTGGGTGAAGTCCCCAGACCAAGGAGGACCATGCGAGGGACAGAGGCCCTGGAACCCACGGGACAGAGTTCCCCATTCCCCAACCTAGAGGGCCGGCTCACCGTGACCTGATTGAAACCGAACACGGAATGCTGGGAGCTGCAGCGTACGGGGGGCGTGGAGCTCACTTTCCGAAACACCGTCATCTCCACGCCAGGATCCCTGAGGGTTTCGGGGCGAGTAGGTCAGGACCTGCCGTGCCAAGCTGACGCCCTGCAGCCTCTTTCCCACAAAGCGGGGGGCCGTGCCCTTTCACTCGGCCCATCCTACCTGGGCACGTCGCTGTCCCCGGGGGCAGGCTCTTCCTCCGCCTCCCCCAGAGTGGAGTTCCTCTTCTCCACGATCTCCCCCTGGTCGAACATGGCGTGGAGCCGGTAGTTCACCGTCTTGATGGTGGTGAAGATGACGGCCACCACCAGGCAGTACACGGCTGCCACCAGCATGCTGGGGGGCAGAACCTGGGGGCAGGGAGAGGCGCTGAGTGGGGCCGCCCTGGCCTCCATCCCGCAGCCTCCCAGAAGCTAAGGCGGCCAGCAAGTCTGCGGGGCGAGGGGAGGGGA
>NW_020951147.1:5131212-5140631 GCF_900497805.2 Vombatus ursinus
CCCGCCGCCGCTCGCCGGGCCGGCCGCAGCTCGAGCGCCCCGGGCCTCCGCGCTCGCCCCTGACGACGCTCTCGCTCCCGGTGCCGGCCCCGGCAGGGGGGGGGGGGGGGGGGGGGGGGGGGGGGGGAAGGCCGGAAGCAGGAGCCGCGAGCCGCCAGCTGCCGGGTGCGCATGCGCCCGCCGGACCCGGGGGGGGGGACCCGGAAAGGGAAAAATCACCACGAAGGACTGCGCACGCGCCGAGGTGCCGAGGACGGTAGTGCGCCGGCGCCCGTGCCAAGCGCCGCGATCTCTGGGCGGGGTCAGACGGGGTCGAGGGAGGAGCAATCCCGGCTAGGAATAGGGAGGGACGGGGAGAGAAAAGGCACCCAAAGCGCCTGCGCGTACGGGGCCAAGAGGATAGGTGGCCGGGGAGAAACTGTTGGGTAGGGAGTAAGTCCCGCCCCTGAAACCAAGGAGCTGAGGCCTGTCACTCAACTTGGAGGAAGCAGTCAGTCAACGAGCATTTAAGAAGCGGTAGCTACGCGGCTGGCGCTCTGCTAAGCGCTGGGGACAAAAAGGCAAAAATACTACGGACCCTGCCCTCAGGGAGCTTACACTCTGACGGGGGGGGGGAACGATATGCGAACAACTGCGTACATACAGGATATATGTCAACGGAGTCAGGAAGACCCGAGATAGGAGCACTAGGATTCGCTCGGGACAAGTCTTGTGTGGGCCTCATCTGTAAAATGGGGATGACTGTAGCGCCAGGCACAAAGAATAGCTGTGAGGATTAAATGAGATATGAATTGTGTAATGAATTGCTAGCTGTGATAAAGTTTCTTTGTATGTCAAATTAGAGGTTCAGAGCTAGACCAGTTGCCCTTCCGAGGTCTTTTCTACATTCAGTTCGCTGAAGCTATAAGATAAAAAGCGGCAGGAGCCGAGAATTAGGCGCATGCGTAGATGCTGAAAACCTGGGCTCAGACGGCTTGGGGGTGGGGACCAGGAAAGCAACGGCACCACGGCAGGGCTGCTGGAACGCATGCGCAAGGCCGAGGTAGAGGACGCACTGGGGCCGAGGGGCGGAGCTTAAACGAGAGTCGGATGACCATTGGGTTACAGGGAAGAACTGACATGTGGCTTCGCCAATGGGATAGCCTTCAGGAAGAAGCGCCAGGACGTATAAGATTACAGGGTAGGGGTAGGAGGGCGGTACTCCCTACGGCCCGCCTCATTCTGTAGCCCGGAGGGGTGGGTGACGTCACTGGGATGAGCCCGCCGGCGTCGCCTCCGTTTTTAGGTCACGGTCCAGACCCGGCTAGTGCCTGGGCCGAAAGTTCCTGGAGCAGACAGAAGTAGGAGAGTGCAGATGGTGTCGGCTTTCTTAAAGAGACAGGCACTCCTCCGCGGAGCAGAGGCGGCGGCGGCGGCGGCCAATGCCGCCTCGGCCCCTTCTCCGAAAGCTCGGAGGAGCCCGGTAAAAGGGCTAGAGCGGCGCCGGGGGCGCGGAGGGGCGCTCGCTCGGGCCCGGCCGTCGCCAGCGCGCGGGCGCGCCCTCGCTCCTCCCCCGCCTCAGTTTCCCCCTGGGTCCCCCGGGCGGGCGGCTCAAGGCGAGGGGCGCCCGCGCGGGGCTCCCGGGGGTGGGCGCGGGGCTCGGGGTCCCCTGGCCGGGGCCGTCCCGCGGGGCCAGCGTCATCTGATGCTGTTTCCTGCAGGAGGGAGAAGAGCGGAAAAAAGCGAAACTCCTCCCCCGCCGCCGCCGCCTCCCGCCCCGGGGCCAAAGTACAAAGAGACCTCGGGAGGGAGGAAGGAGGGAGCGCGGCAGGGGCGCGGAGGAGGAGCAGAGCCAGCGCCAGGGTCCCGCCGCAGCGCCCCCCCCCATGGTCCCGAGGCGGCGCCCCCGGGGTCCCCGGGCGCCCCGCCCCTGAGCTGGCCCGAGCCCCCCCCCGGGGGCGGCCCGCCTCCCGAACCCCGCGATGAGGGGGGGCGGCGGGGAGCCCGAGCCCCGGGACCGCGCCGCTCGCCTCTCTGGGCCTCGGTTTCCCCATCTGTTACAATGAGGCGCCTGCTCTAGCCCAATGAGCCTATGAGCGTGGCCCCCCCCAGAATGGAGCCCCTGAAGAACTTGCTCCTCAAGAGCCCTCTGGGCACCTGGAACGGAGGGGGGCGGGCCGAGGGCGCCCCCAAGACCGCCTACTCCAACCCCGTGTGGACAGCGCTGTTTGACTACGAGGCCAGCGGCCACGACGAGCTGACCCTGCGCAAGGGCGACCGGGTGGAGGTGCTGTCCCGGGACGCGGCCATCTCCGGGGACGAGGGCTGGTGGGCAGGCAAGGTGGGCGACCAGGTGGGCATCTTCCCCTCCAACTACGTGTCCCGGGGCAGTCCTCCGCAGCCCGAGGTGGCCCGCTTCCAGGAGCTGCGCCTGGAAGAGGTGATCGGAGTGGGGGGCTTCGGGAAGGTGTACCGGGGCAGCTGGAGAGGCGAGCTGGTGGCGGTCAAGGCTGCCCGCCAGGACCCCGACGAGGACATCAGCGTGACTGCCGAAAGCGTCCGCCAAGAGGCTCGCCTCTTTGCCATGCTGGCGCACCCCAACATCATCGCGCTCAAGGCGGTCTGCCTGGAGGAGCCCAACCTGTGCCTGGTGATGGAGTATGCCGCTGGAGGGCCCCTCAGCCGGGCGCTGGCTGGCCGCCGGGTGCCCCCTCACGTGTTGGTCAACTGGGGGGTGCAGATAGCCAGGGGGATGCACTACCTGCACTGTGAGGCTCTTGTGCCTGTCATCCACCGGGACCTCAAGTCCAACAACAGTGAGTAACCAGCCTTCCTGTCCGGGCCCCTTCCCAGACATCCCCCAGCCGGCTCTCCAAGCCCTGATCCGAGGACTGGCCGGCAGTTAGGAGTGGGGAAGGATACCTGGACCCCTCAGAAGCCAGCGGCTTTCTCTAAATCTTGTTCCCTGAGAAAACAGTTGGAAGGAAGATGGCTGGGGCTCGGGGCTCCTACAGCTCAGCTGCCGGGTGGTGGGCTGCTAGGAACTGTAGCTCCCCTTCCTTTCTTTTGAGGGGTAATGTTCCATATAAGGTAAGTGGGGGCCCCAGCAGAAGAGAAAACTGAGGCAGAGAGAGGGGAAATGACTTTCGCAGGGCCACTCTGGACTTCACTCATTTGACTCCAAACCTCGAGATATTTCCAGGCTTGAAGCCTGGTTCCAGAAACAGGCTTCTCACCCCACCCCACCCTAGGCATAAGATCAGAGAATGTCCAAGCTGGAGGAGCCCTTACATCACATGGAATCCAACCCCCTCCTCTTACATCAGAAGAAACTGAGGCCTCGAGAGAGAGGAAGGGACTGGCAGGCATCCTAGGGGTGGCCAGGGGCCTTGGCGACAAGACTGGTGCTATCCTGGAAGTGTTGGACCAGAGCTGACAGTCTGTCTGAGAAACCTAGCCTTCCCTTCTCAACTAGGACCACTTAAGACTTAGGGAAGCACCTCCCTCCCCACTGACACCAGCAAACACCAACCTGGAGTACTGCTACCCCAGCCAAAGGCAGGGCCTTGAACATAGTAGGGGCTTAAATCAGTATTTGTTTCTTTGGATAGTGCAGCTTATGCCCAAAAGTCTGTGTCTAACTGTGGCTTTTGGAGGCTTTGTGAAAGAGACAATAGGCTCTCTTAGGCATTGAAAGAGAGATCCTGGTGCAGCCTCATCCATCTTTCTCTCCCCTCCAGGAAGCTTCCTCTGACCACCTCAATGCCCAGTGCTTCCTCCCTCCCTCCTCCCACCTCCCGAGCCCATCCCTGTCTTGTGGCACCCATCATGTCTGTCCTGATGACCGTTAGCTGCCTAGGTCTGGTCTTCCTTGCTATACTCTTTACTCCTAGAGGGCAAGAAACTGGTCCGTTCCCCCTCTGCCTTCCCACCAGGTGCCCAGTATAAAGGAGCAATTGTTTCTTGAATGTATATTTTCACGTTTTCCCCTGAAAATTGTTTCTAAGGGCACTGGACCGGAAGGCAGGAGAATAAAGTCTTTGTCCCACTTTGCCAGTGATGTGCTATGAGACCTCAGGGAGGTCACTTTGCCTCTCTGGGCTCTAGTTTCCTCAGCTGTACAGGAGTTTAGATTCAGTGATTACGGAGGTCTGGCCCTGCCAGTGCTGAAAGTCTGGACTTCTGAGGCCCCGTGCTGGGGCATGCCCTCAGTCTACCTGGGGACAGATGATGAACCACATATGGGGCAGTGTGGAAGTGTGCTGTGTGTGGCTGGCCCTGACCCTTCGTCCATCTGGGGAAGGGGCCCACACAGCCAAGGAAGCCTTCTTAGAGGAAGAAGGGCTCGAGGTGGGACCCAGAAGGAGAAAGGGTAGAACGTTTCAGACAGCAAAGGCGAGGAAGGTGAGGAGTCGTCTGGACCCCGGCTCAGGGCTGAGATTGAGGAGTTGGGCAGGTAGCGGAGGCGGCCCCTTGGCCTTCCCAAGCCCCGGGGAAGCTCAGGGCTGGGGACTCGGGTCTGTAGGGAGTTCTGGGCCCTTCTCTCCTGGAGGGGGGAAACTCATCATCACTACATCGGGGGAAACTCATCATCACTACATCAGGAGAAAGCAGAGAGAGGTGGGCCCCTGCTCAGTGCTTTGGGGAAAGCAGAGACTCCCAAGTCAGGCCTTGCATTCAGGCCCCACTAACCGCAGGTGACTTGGGTCATCGAATCTCTCTGAGCCTCAGTTTCCCCTTGGTCAAAGGAGAGGCCAAGACCAGACGATGTCCCAGGTCCCTTTCGGCTCCAGCTCTCTGTGTCTCTGCTGGGCCCAGAGCTTCTGGCCTTCCCCACTTCTGGCTTCTTAGGCTGGGGGAAGGAGTCCATGGACACCGGGAAGGGCCCCCATTCCCCCAGAGCCCAGGCAGGGTGCGCCCCCAACCCTGCGCCCTGCCAGGAGGGGGGATTCCCCTGCAGGCTGGACCCCTGGCTGGGGGGAGGGGACTCCTGGCTTCTGTTTTTCCTCCCTTCTCTTTAGAGAGAAAATGGAACAATAGCCTGAGCCCCTGCTCCCCACCCTCCCTGCTACTTCCTGCATTTCCTGAACGGGCTTCCTGTCCCTGCCCTGGCCTCCTCTCTCCCTTTCCCTCTCCCTCTCCAGGCCCAGCTGGCTGCGGGGGTGGTTGGACTGGGGGGAGAGCTGGGGGCAGCCCCCCCTGGCCAAACCCCCTCTGGATGGGATGCTGAGCTCTGATTTGGCTCCTGTAACCTAGGCACCTTGGGCCTCTGGCCTCCCAGAGCTTAGGCATCCTGCCTCCTTCGAGACTCTCTCCAGTCCTGAGTGCATGGGGGGGGGGATCCCTATCCCGGGGGTGGGGGGCCATGGCAGAAAACAATGGGCTGATTTTCCTGTAGTGGCCTGGACAATGGGGTCCTTGTGAGCTTTGGCTGGGGGAGAGGAGGGAGGGAATTCTCTAGGCCCACGAGTCACAGGACTAGCTCTCCGGGGCTGCCCCAACCCAGGCCAGCCCTGCCCCCCTCACCCCCTGACTTTCCTGACTGAGGTTGCTTAGAAAGGGGAAGCCGGGGGGACCAGGAAGGGAACGGGAAGAAGTCTGGACAGGGCTGAGGGACGGAGGTAGGCAGCCATGGGGGCCAACTGGGGCTAAGTCCAAGGATCTGGAAACAGCAAAGAACTGAGCCGGGCCTTTGGGCTGAGCTGCGTGAGCCAGGGCCATGAGACCCCTCAGGGAAGCCCAGAAAGACAGGAAATAGAGACGTCTGAGCCTGGCAGGCCACTTCCCTCTACAGCCCAGCTGGCTGGATTGGGGCTCAGGACACAGCTTCGAATGCTGTGCAGCCTAGGACTAACCACGTCTCTCTGGGCCTCAGTTTCCTCATCTGTCAGTTCAATGAGAATTTTATTAAGTGCCTCCTCGGTGCCAGGCCCTGGGGCTAACGAGACAGAAAATGAAATGATTCTTGGCCTCAAAGAACTTACATTCCACCAGGGAAACTGGTCTCCGAGGGCCAGTCCAGCTCCATGTTCTTTAACTGACATTTCCCTGCTGCCTTGGAATCAGCCCAGGACTGCTGGGCAGGAGCTCAGCGATGGGGGGCATGAAGGGCACCTGCCCGCCATGCCAGCTCTGCCACTCTGGGGACTGGAACTGGAAGGCGCCTTCAAGGCCGTTTCTTCTGGGTCCCTCTGGACGTGCTCATCGCCCCGCCCAGCTTTGGGACCAGTCCGGACTCTGCTTTGCGTGACCTTAGGAGAGGCCCCCGATTTGTCTGGGCCTCAGCTGCTGCCCAGCCCTCTCTGCTTTTTTATTTTTGGGGGGGGGATTGGAGTTAAGTGACTTGCCCAGGGTCACACGGCTAGTAAGTGTTTGAGGCTGAACTTGAACTCAGATCCTGACTCCGTTGAGCCACCTAGCTTTTCCAGCCTTCGCTGCTTTTGAGACAGGATGGGAAGCCCACCAGGAAACTTAGAAGCACCTCCCTTCCAGGTGGTGCCAGCCAGAAGGAATGATGTGATAGGCAAGAGGAGCTCCTGGGCTCCTAGGTCCTTTACAGATGAAGAAACTGAGGCCCAGGGAGAAGGGATGGGCCCAAAGTTGCTAGAGTAGGGAGCATCCAAGATGGGATTTGAACTCTGAGCCAGGGCTCCTCCCACAGTACCTGGCTGTCTCTCCAAAGTTTAAGGCAACAGCCTGAGGGTGGGGCTGAGGCCAAGGAGGAAACAGGAAATGAAGTGAACTAGAGGCAGAAAGGAATCCCCCCCTTAGCTTCCCCCCCTTCCCTTCCCTTGGGCCTGGTTTCACCGGACAGCACAGGGCTTGGGGTCAGGGAAGCCTGGGTTCAAATTCCTTGGGAGACCCGCCCTCACTGGGGCTCAGCCCTGGGCAGGTTACTGCCCACGGAGCGGAGCTGCAGTTCTGTCTTCCATAAAACGGGAACCAGTCACAGCAGCCCCCACGGCCCAGGGCTGTCGGCAGACTCCTGGAGATCACGTGCCCAAGTTCTTTGGGAACCTGATGGCTCTAAAGAAATGTCCCGGGTTTTTGGGGACAGGAAAAGGCGTTTATTGAATGCCTGCTGTGTGCTAGGCACTGTGCTGAGCTCTTTACAAATATCTCACTTGAGTCTTGAAACAACCCTATGAGGGAGGTGTAATTATCATCCCCATTGTATAGGTTAGGAGACTGAGGCACATAGAAGTTCAGCGATTTTCCTGGTGTCACAGCTAGTAAGCCTCTGAGACAGAATTTGAATTCCAGTCTTCCTGCCTGGCCCACCTAGCTGCCTGGCTGTAAAGCCTTTGGGGACCACCTACTTCATACCTCCCTCTGTCCGTCCGTACCCCCCCCCATTTTACAGATAGGAAAACTGAGGCCCAGAAAGGGACTTTGGGCACTTGTCCAGGGTCACGCTAGTACGTACCAGAGGTGAGATCAAAGGTTGGCTTCTCTGACTCGGGGCCGGTGCTCTTTCCACAATTAAATAAAAACCGGGGAGTGGTAGGGGCTAAGAAGAAATCAAAAACTATGTACCCTAGGATAGTCTGAGAAAAAAGAACGCAAACAGCCAGAGGGGTCTCCAGGGCTCAGAGAAGATGTCATGCAGGAGCCCAGAAGGGAAACGGGGCATTGAGAGGGCAGAGGTGAGGAGAGTGTGCATGCCAGGCATGGAGGACTGGCGGAGGCAAATGCTTGGAGGTAGGAGATGGTCCAGTTTGGGGTGAAGGTGACGTCAGACTAGACAGGGGTGATTGGAGCCAGACTGTGAAGCGCTGTCCCTGTGTTTTCTCCCAGGGTCCCTAGGGAGCCACAGAGGGTTTTTTTGAGCAGGGTAGTAGTAGTAGCGGTCAGACCATGAGAAGCCTTGTGGTGGCCACCCAAGCTGTTTGCTTGCCTGGGTGACTAGTCGCGGTGTCTGCCTCAGTGGGCGTCCCGGAATCTGACACCTATCCCATCCTCAGACAAAACCCTCTGTGCACCACCATGCCAGGTGGGTGGGCGTCCTGCCTCCGCTCCGCGCTCTGAGGTCTGCTGGGAAAAGGACAGGGGTGCGCTCTGGGGACCTTTGCCCGCTCACAGGGCTCTCCTCTCGCCCCAGTCCTGCTGCTGCAGCCTGTGGAGGGGGACGACGTGGAGCACAAGACGCTGAAGATCACCGATTTCGGCCTGGCCCGCGAGTGGCACAAGACGACCCAGATGAGTGCCGCGGGCACCTACGCCTGGATGGCGCCTGAAGTCATCAAGGCCTCCACCTTCTCCAAGGGCAGCGACGTCTGGAGGTCCGAGAGCCTTGACCGCGGGAGGGGGAGGGGGGTGCCCACAGGGTCGGGGACTGACTCGGGCTTCTCTGACCTGCAGCTTTGGGGTGCTGCTGTGGGAGCTGCTGACCGGGGAAGTGCCTTACCGCGGCATCGACGGCCTGGCCGTGGCCTACGGAGTTGCCGTGAACAAGCTCACCCTGCCCATCCCCTCCACCTGCCCGGAGCCCTTTGCTCAGCTCATGGCCGGTAAGGAAGCCAAGCATGCGGGGTGCTGGGGAGGGCTTGGGGGCGGGGCAGGGAGATGCAGAGACAGCCCCCCATCCTCTCCTCCCATTTGCTCCTTCCCCCAAGACTGCTGGGCGCAGGACCCCCACCGCCGGCCAGACTTCTCAGCCATCCTGCAGCAGCTCTCAGCCTTGGAAGCCCAGGTGCTGAGGGAGATGCCCCGAGACTCCTTCCACTCCATGCAGGACGGCTGGAAGCGGGAGATTCAAGGTCTCTTCGATGAGATCCGGGCAAAGGAAAAGGTGCTGGCTCCCTGGGCCCTGGGAAGGGATGGGAGCACTGAGAGCAGAGCCAGGATATGAACCCAACTCTTATCTCCAAGTCCAGTGTGTTTTCTCCTTGTCTTACAAGATGGGGCTGGGGGGGGGGGCAGGACACCTGGGTCCCTAGAAAGGAGGCCACTGGGGGAGACTAGGAGTGCAGGTGATTGGCAAGGACAGGGTGTCTGGCCCCAGGACGGGCTGCCTGTGTCGCCACAGCTAAGCAGATCTGGAGAGGCAGCTGGGTGTCCAGAATGCCTGGCTCCTCAGAAGGGAGGAGACTAGGGGAGCCCCTGGGCCAGGGTGGGCAGGAAGCCTAGGGGGAGAACCCTTGGGTCCCCGGAGTCAAACGGGCAGGATGTTGCCTTTGCTGTTTGACTTCTGGTGTGACAGTGGTTGGGCTGGCCACCCTGAGCGTTTGCTTCCTCTGCTAGAAAACGAGGAGGGAGCAGCCAGCGGCTCTTCTAGCTTTCCATCTGTGAGCCTGGGTGGGAGTAGGGGAGCGAGAGGACTTGGAAGGGCTCCAGGGCCCCAGAGAAGGAGGAGGGGGTGCCTGGGGGCGGGGGCACCCCCTGAGGGTGGGGCTCTTTCCTGGGGGCAGGGCTACCCGGTCCTGAGCAGCTCCTGGGGG
>NW_020951147.1:5140731-5144286 GCF_900497805.2 Vombatus ursinus
GGGGCGTTAGAGGCCCCGGCGCCCCGCCCCCCCAGGGGGTGCCCCCTGGGTGGGGCTCTTTCTCCGGGGGGCAGGGCTGCAGGGTCCTGAAGGAGGGGGCACCCCCTGAGGGTGGGGCTCTCTCCCGGGGGCAGGGCTGCAGGGTCCTGAAGGAGGGGGCACTCCCGGGGGGTGGGGCTCTCTCCGGGGGGCAGGGCTGCCCGGTCCTGGAGGGGGGGGCCCCCCCCGGGGGGGGCGGGGCGTCGGGGCCTCTAACGCCCCACCCGCCGCCCCCAGGAGCTGCTCAGCCGCGAGGAGGAGCTGACCCGAGCGGCGCGGGAGCAGCGCTCCCAGGCCGAGCAGCTGCGCCGGCGCGAGCACCTGCTGGCGCAGTGGGAGCTGGAGGTGTTCGAGCGCGAGCTGACCCTGCTCCTGCAGCAGGTGGACCGAGAGCGGCCGCACGTGCGCCGCCGCCGGGGCACCTTCAAGCGCAGCAAGCTGCGGGCGCGAGACGGCGGCGAGAGGATCAGCATGCCTCTCGGTGAGGGGGCGGGGCTTCGCCACAGGGCCTCTTTGCATGCTGCCTTGTGAGTGGCTCTAGGTGGAGGGAGGGCGGGGCTCCCGGGAGAGGGGCGGGGCCCGGGAGGGGTTTATTTGCATGCTGCCTTGTGAGTGGCTCTGGGCGTGGCGGGGGCGGGGCCTGGGGGGCTGGGACTCGGGCAGTCCGGTCACTTTTTTCTCCCTGTGACCACCCTTAGACTTCAAGCACCGGATCACCGTGCAGGCCTCTCCTGGCTTGGACAGGAGAAAAAACGTCTTTGAGGTCGGGGCCGGAGACTCGCCCACCTTCCCACGCTTCAGGGCCATCCAGTGTAAGAGACCCCTGCGCTGGGACCCAGGTGTCCACCCCCACCCGACAAGCTTAGCTCTCCCCTTTCCATCCAGCAGGGAATGTTAACCCAGGAAGGGGAAACTGAGTCCCAGAGGGTTGCATGCTGTGTGCAAGATTGCCTAGGGAGTGGGGGGCAGGGCTTGCCTTCCTCCCAGCGCTGGAGTCCCTGGCTTCTTCCCCCTTCCCCCCGAAGGGCAGCGGATCCTGGGACTCCTGCTGCTTAGCCAGCGTGGGGGGGGGGGGGGGGGGGGGGCGGGGAGCAGGGCTCCTGAGTCAGATCGTCTTCCCTTCTCAGTGGAAGCTGCCGACACAGGGCAGGTTTGGGGACGCCAGTCCCCACGACGCTTGGAAGAGCCGGGAAATGGGGAGCGCCGGCCGTGCTGGGCCTGGGGGCCTGGGTCCCCTAAGCCAGGGGAGGCTCAGAATGGGAGGTGAGTGTCCTGCTTAGGCCCCAGACCACCTGGTGCCTCTTCCACCCCTTCCCTGCTCTGTTGCTCACCTCTGCTTTCCTGCCCTCCTCAGGAGGCGGTCCCGAATGGATGAGACAACCTGGTACCTGGACTCCAATGACCCATCCCCCCTGGGGTCTCCATCCACCCCCCCCACGCTCAATGGTGAGTGTTCTCCTGCTGTACCATGGCCCTTCAGCTCCCCTCCAGGAGACACTTCTGGGCCCCCACTAAACGGCCTTTGGCCATCCTGGATGCCCACGAGGACATTTCTGATACTTGCCGGGGGACCCTGTGCACTTGTCCTGCCACCTGATTGGTGGAAACCTGTGTCCCCAAGGTAGAACCCGAGTGGTCGGAGCAACACAGGCCCCACCTCCTTCTGCCCATCAGAGGACATCTGAAGGAGGCTCTCCTGCGGGGGGATGGCTGAGATGAGGGGGGCTGGGAGGAGGAGACCCAGTGGCGCCCACAAGGATGGCTCAGGTGCCTTGCTGTGTGCCTGGGGCAATGAGGCTCGAGTCCTCCATCTCGTTGAGGAGCTGGTACTTGGACTGAGGAAGGTTGAGTGAGCAAGACCCAAAGTGTGCCAAAGGGCAGAGGAGGGATGCGGGCTCTGTGTGCCAGAGGAGGCCCGAGGAGGGACAAGGGGCATCAGCCTCCTAGCCAGCCTTACCCACGTGCCTCCCCTTTACTAAGCCCTGCATTCCAGCCAGACTGACCAAGGTGCCCTCCCTGCAAAGGTCATTTCCTACCTCCATGCCTTTGCATGAAGTCCTGCCTGCCTTCACAAGGATTAACTCAGTGTCACCTCCTGGGGAAGCCTTCATGATAACTCAGTATTCCCCCAGTAATACGCAGCTCCTAGAAGGCAGGAATTCTCCGTATGTTGAGTCCCCAGCAGGGCGCCTGCTATGTCTCTGGAGGGAGGGAGATGAAACTATGAGGAGGACGCTGGGAGCCAAGGCTGGCTCAGTCCTACTACGTGCTTGGGAATCCCATAGGAGCCAAAGGGGGAGGGGAGGCCAGATGAGGCCGGAGAAGGTCAGGCCTGTGTCCCCACCCTCCCAGAGCTCCCCACAGATCACGTGGGAGACAGGGCTTGCATGTTCAGCGCTGTGGATGCTGCTGGCAGGCGAGGGGCCGGGCTGCTCAGGAAAGACTTCCTGGGGGAGTGGAGGACTTAGAGAGCAACTGGATTTGGAGGGGGAGGGAGGGCATTTCCTTGTCCAGTCCCTCTCTCCAGTGATTCAAAGAGAGATCACATCCATTGAGCTCAAGCACCATTTATTAAGTACCTACTGTATACCAGGCACGATGGTAGTCTCTGGGAATGCAAAGACGAGAATGAACCCGTCTCTGCCTCAAGGAGCTGACGTTCTGTTGGAGGGAGATAAGGTGCAGAGAAGGAGGTAGTCATCATGGGAGGGGGAAGACTCAGGTGTGTAAGGGGATCAGAAAAGGCCTCGCATCAGAGGGGCCCTTTGAGCCCAGGAGTGACCAGGGCGGTGGCTCACAGAACCACCATCAAAATGACCAGAGGTCTAGGGTGGAGCGGGGCGGCCCAATGAGCCCTGCGAAGGCGGCTGGGACCCGCTAGCAGAAGGGAGTGGGGAGAAGGACAGAGCCTTGCGGTGCTGCCCAGGGCCCCCCTTCTCTGTCCCCTGAAGCCCCGGCTCTGCTTCCTCCTCAGGCGACATCCGCCCCCCAGAGCCCGAGGAACCACGGCGAGCAGGCCCCTCGGACCGGAGCGGAACCCCCAAGATCATCCAGCGTGCCCTGCTCCGGGGGACGGCCCTGCTGGCCTCTCTGGGGCTGGGCCGAGACCTGCAGCAGGCTGGCGGCGGGGCCCGGGACAAGGGAGATGCCGCCCCCGACGAGGCGCCGGCGTCACCCCCCTCCCCCCTCATTCGCTTCTCTCCCAAAACTCCAGATGCCCCGACCTCTCCACTGAGCCCGGATGCTGAGACGCCTCCCAGCCCCCCGCTGCTTGACCTGGGAACCCCTGGGGGGCAGCCCTCTGCCAAAAGCCCCCGCCGAGAGGAGGCAACGCGGGGTAAGAAGGCCCAGCCTGAAGGCAGGGACCAAACCTCCAGACTTCAAAAAACAGCCCTCTATTTATCAGAAGGAGGAGGGAACTTGGAACTTAGAATGTAGAACATCAGAGCTGAGAGGGCCCTTAGAGCAGGGGATGTCAGGTCTAGAAGAGATCATAGAACATCATGGCTGGACAAG
>NW_020951147.1:5144296-5154595 GCF_900497805.2 Vombatus ursinus
CATAGAACATCATGGCTGGACAAGACCTTAGGACACAGAGGCCTAGAACTGAGAGGGCCCTTAGAACAGGGGATGTCAGGTCTAGAAGAGATCATAGAATGTCATGTGTGGACACAACCCTAGGACGCAGAGGCCTAGAGCTGAGGGGGCCCTTAGAACAGGGGATGTCAGGTCTAGAAGAGATCATAGAACATCATGGCTCGACAAGACCTTAGGACGCAGAGGCCTAGAGCTGAGAGGGCCCTTAGAACAGGGGATGTCAGGTCTAGAAGAGATCATAGAACGTCATGTCTGGACACGACCCTAGGACACAGAGGCCTAGAGCTGAGGGGGCCCTTAGAACAGGGATGTCCCTGTCAAAGAGCCCACCCAGCCCAGCACCTTATCATGGGGCCAGTGAGAGGCTCGCCCCACTGCCGTCGAGCCGGGGCTCCTTCCGGGACCTCCCTCTGCTTCCCTTTGCGTCGGCTTCTTCAGGAGGGAGGTCTGGTGGTGAGGAGGTCAAGGCCTGGGCCTCAGGAGGCTGGTAGGAGGGTTGACCTTGGTCTGGGGTGGCCCCATGTCCTGCATTAAGCTTCTCCTCTGTTTTCCTTGCAGGTGGGGCTGTCTCCCCCCCTCCTGGGGCCTTCCGTTCCCCTCCCGGCACCCCCCGATCCCCAATGCTGGGCCTCATCGGCAGGCCTCGGCCTTCGCCCCTTCGGAGCCGCATAGACCCCTGGAGTTTCGTGTCCACTGGACCCCGCCCATCCCCGCTTCCATCTCCGCAGCCTACGCCACGCCGAGCCCCTTGGACCCTGTTCCCAGACTCAGACCCCTTCCGGGACCCCCCACCCTTCGACCCTTTTGGGCCAGAGTCCCCCCAGATCAGGAGAGCTCAGACCAAAGACATGGGGGGCCAGGCTCCTTGGGGAGCCACAGAACCAGAGGGGAGCCCCTGAGTGAGGGGGGCAAGGCATACCCCACAGTGAGGTGGGAGCGCCTCAGAGCCTTTCAGGGAGCTGGCCCTGGGGAAGTGGATGCCCCCCAAGGGGGACCTTCAGCCAGAGGGGGCCCCTCTCCAGGAGCCACTATATACACTGGAAACGGAGAAAGGGGCCGGACCCCCAAAAGGCCACTGTATCCATGGGGCTGGTGGCCCCTGCCCCACTATTTCCCTAGTCCCTCTGGAAGGGGCTGAGCAGTCTCTAGGAGCTAGGGCCCTTTCCCAGCTGCCGCAGTTTCTTCTAGAGGCTCCCAGTTCTCCTCTAAGGTGGCCCTTTTTGGGGGGGGGGACACAAGATGGGATGAAACCTCCCTTCCCTGGAACACTACGCTGCACCTGAAGCCTTAACACTGGACTGAGGAGAGGCTGGGGTCACCCCTGCCTCTGCAGTCTCTAGGGGACCTCTGAAGCCACCCCCTTGCCCCTCTTCTTCCCCAACTGGGGCTCGACACTGTAACTGGCTGGTTTAGGGGGCACCAGAACCTGTCTCAGGGAATCACTGTCCGCCCTTCCCCTGGCCCCGGGGCAGGAGGCAGGGAGTGCAAAGCTATGTGGTCGTGGCCCCTGGGGACGGGGGAGAGAGAGGGCCTGATGTGTCCAGGGGTGACTGGGCAGTCATCACCCTCGGGATGTGTCCCACTGTGTTTCCCCACGCCGGTGGCCCAGAGAGTGTTTGGGACGGGGCCTCATCCCCTAAGGAGGGCAGGAGCGCACTGCCCACTGCAGCTTGTCATGTCCTTAGAGATGGGGACTCCCAGAACACTCCCCCCACCTCCCAGCCCTGGTCTGGAGGTCACAGCCTAGACTCTAGGCCCTAGAGTGCCACTGAAACCAAATAAACTTCAGCTGTCTACACTGGCTCAGCTTTGTTCTGTTGGACTATGGGAGAAGGTTCTGGGAGTAACTGGCATCTGGCCTTAGGACCTAGAGATGGGATGTCAGCAGCTTTGGAAATTCAGTCAGTCCACAAAGAGTAAGGACTTCGGGCACAGGAGACAAAAACGAACCGTCCTGCCCTCGAGATTACCTTCTATTGGGGAAGACTGCGGGCCTGAAAAGGGAACTGCCCAAAATGGCAAGCTCTGGGGGAGCGGGCGATGGCGAGTGTGGAAACCCTTCTGGGCGATTTCATGTCCTAAATCAGTGTTCTTCTGTTGGCCTTCTCAGTGGGGGGGTGGGGGCAATAGGGAAAGGATTTGGCACTCGAGAAATATTAAAAAATTAATATTAAAAAACATGCAAGCAAGACTCTTTACCCTCAGATGAGGAAAATAATGTGCAAACACATACATACAAAGCAAGTTAAATGTAGCAGACAGGAGATAGTTAACCAAGGGAAGATGCTGGTATTGAGGAGGCTGGGGAAGGCTTCCTGGAGAAGGTGGGCTTTAGTTGGGCCTTCATGGAAGCCAGGAAGGTCAGCGGTCAGAGCAGAGGAGGGGGAGCCTGTCCAGGCCTGGGGGAGGCCAGAGAGAAGGTCCAGAGTAGAGAGAGGGAGGCAGCAGGTGGCCGGGGTCACCAGGTAGAAGAGTACAGTAAAGGGTCAGAAGACTGGAAAGGTGAGAAGGGACCAGGTTACGGAGGGCTGTGAAGGCCAAACAGAGAATTCTGTTGAGTAGGGGGTGACAGGATCAGACCTGGACTTGAGGAAAATCTCTTCGGTGGCTGAGTGGAGGATGGACTGGAGTGGGGAGAAGCTTGAGGCAGGCAGGCCCCCCCCACCCCCTCTGCCGGCAGTTCCTGCAATAGTCCAGGTGTGAGGGGACAAGGGTCTGCACCAGGTGGGGGCAGTGTCAGGGGAGGGAGGGAGGGAGGGAGGGAGGGAGAAAGAGAGACAGAGAGAGAACAGAGAGAGGAGGGGGCAGGGAAGGAAAAGAGACAGGGAGGGAAAGGGAGAGAGAGAGACAGAGATACAGAGAGAGAGAAAGTGTGTGTGTGTGTTTGGGGGGAGCACTAGCAGCTGGGGGGATCAGGAAAAGGAAGCCTGTAGAAGGGGGTCCGGGGGCTGTAGGAGGCTGAGGTAACATGGGAAGGCATCCCAGGCAGGGGGGTAGACGGTACAAAGGCCTGGAGGTGGAGATGCAGTGTTGGACCACCAACAGAACCCTTAAGGCTTGGCTGCTGTTCTGATGATTAGTGGGGTGGGGAAAGTAAGCCCCGGGTTTTTCTTGCAGGCCCTAGAACTGTGGGAGCTTGGCCTGGAGATCTGGGGCCTATCTGGTCCTCAGTTTCCCCACCTGTAAATTGAGAATGGTGGGCCAGATAATCTCTTAACCTTTTCCCAGATCTGGCTCCTGGGACATTCTGGGCCACCATGGCTGCTCCCCTCCCTCCCTCCCGTGGCTGGTGAAGTGGCAGCCTGAGAACGTACACACAGGGGTGGAAAGGAGAAAAGAGTCCCAGGACCTGTGGGTTCTGCTAATGGCTGAGTGTGCTTGGACAAGTCTCTTTCCCTCTGTTCCATCAGTAAATTGCGAGATGCTTTTTAAGGTGACTCCTATCTCTCTCCCCTGGTCCCCAGCCCACACACCTCCAGCATAAGGCTCCTCCCTCATCCTAGGTTCTCATTCCCTCTCATTCTCCCACATGGGGCACCGCCCTTGTCCTCCTCCCAGCACCCAGGAGCCCTGTTTCTCAGCTGCTTGCTCTCTGTCCCTGCCTCTCAGAGCGCAGGAGCCCTGTGCCACTCCCCTCCCCGGCTCCTGGATCTGAGGAGCAAGGGTGATGCTGGGCATGGGACCCGGGACCCGATACTGGCTGCTCCTGGCCTGTTATCTGGCCTATTTACTGCTAGGGTCTGCTGTGTTCATGGTCATTGAGGGTCCCCCTGAGCGTAGGCTCCAGGAACAGCTGCTGGGGCACCTGGCTGCCTTCCAGGCAGACCACCGGGATTGCTTGTCCTCTGACAAGCTGGAGGAACTGCTGGAGGCAGTCCTGCGAGCCCAGGCCTGTGGCGTCTCTGCCCTGGGCAATGCTACCGAGCCAGAGAACTGGGACTTTGCCTCTGCTCTGTTCTTTGCTGTCAGTATCCTCACCACCACAGGTAAGGGGCCCTGGAGGAAGGGGAGAGGCCAGGGGACCAGGCTGGATTCCTAGAGTCCGTACACTGCTGACCCCCATGGGGTGGAATGGTGGCCAGGGTCTTCCTCTCCCTGCCCTAGAGCTCCTGGATGGGGCAGCCCACTGACAAGACCAGAGATTCCCCTCTGCACACACACAGGCTCCCAGCGTGGGGTGCAGGGGGATATCCTCTCAGCCCCTGACGCTCCCCAACCGGTACCTCCAGTTTATCAGCCAAGAGGGGTGTGTTCTGTCTTTGAGCCCCACCCACTCCAGGCTGCTCCCTCTGGACCTGGAGATAGGCAGGACCTGGCTCAGAATCTCAGATTTGGGAGGTTCTGAGGTCTCTGACAAATGGAGAGCTATAGGGGCAGCAAGGAGGCGCAGTGGACAGAGCACTGGCCCTGGGTTCAGGAGGACCTGAGTTCAAATCTGGTCTCAGACACATAACACTTACTAGCTGTGTGACCCTGGGCAAGTCACTTAACCCGATTGCCTAGCCAAAAAACAACAACAACAATAACAAATGGAGAGCTACCTTCTGCTTGAAGCCCTCTAGTGATGGAGAGCTCACTCCTTCCCAGCTCTGTTGGGAAGATGTTCCTGGGATCAAGGCCCGATTTGCCTCTATGCTACTCCCACCCTTGGTTCTGCCCCCTCCAGTTAAAAAAAAAACACATCCGACCCTCTCCCCATGACAACCCTTCAAATATTTGAAAGCGAGGATGGCCCCGCCGGTTCCCCCCACTCCAACTTTTCTCTTGTCCAGGATATTATTATCTCCATTTTTACAGATGAGGAAACTGAGGCTCAGAGAAAATAAGGGACCCAGCTAGTAAGTGTGTAGAGCAGATTTTGAACTCAGGCCCTCTGGACTTCAAATAGTCTATGAAGCCACTAGGGGGTGCAGGCGATGGTGTTTGGGTTTTTGCTTAAAAAAAAAAAAAAAAAAACCAACCAAACAAAAAAGTCAATCCCCAACATCCAGCTCAGTACTGGCTGGCTCAGAGCGTCTGTTGAATTGAATCGTTATTTAGAGTTCCAATTGTCAATCTCCCAGTGAAGGGGTCCATAAACTGAGAGCTGGGATGCCTAGGATCCAGGATTGGCACTGCGATGGCTGGCTGGGTGACCTTGAGCAAGTCATTGCCTTCTCTGGGCCTCAGTTTCCCCACTTGTCAAATCAGGAGGTCGGACCCAAAGGTGAGAATTCTCTCGAATCTCTTGGCTCAAGAACTCTGGGACATGGTCATGTGACTCTGCATTGTCGAGGGGGAGGGGTCACCCCCAAATCCAGCCACCCTTCCTTAAATGCCCACAAGGTACAGAGCTTTGTGCCAAGTGCTGGGGCATCCCTGCAGAAGGAGGATTGTTCTAGGCATTCATGGGAAGAATTAACAGAAGTGACAAAGAGACAGATAATGAATTTGGGCTCTGGAGGAGAGAAAAGCTTGCTAGTGAACTGAGCCATCAAAAGTGGAACGGCTGCTTGCATAGGTAGTGAGCTCCCCATCTTGCGAGGTCTTTGAGAAGAGGCTGTGTGGCTACTTGTCAGGGATGTTGCAGGGGCCATTTTTTTTTTATTTCTTTGTTTTTTGCTATGCAATGGGGTGAAGTGACTTGCCCAGGGTCACACAGGTAGTAAGTGTCAAGTGTCTGAGGCTGGATTTGAACTCAGGCCCTCCATTCTCCAGGGCCAGCACTCTATCCACTGTACCACCTAGCTGCCCCCTGCAGGGGCCAATCTTGTTCCTGCCTGGCTGGGCCTCCAGCCTCTGAAGGCCTGAGTTTTGCAAGTTGACCTCCGAGGAAGGGGATACACAGCATGCCCTGATAAGCACCTCTGTTGGGAACCTGGGGGAGGGGCAGTTTCCAGAAGTTCAGGGGGGCTCAGGAGTCAGAGAGGGAGAGAAGGGTGGCTGCCAGGCTTCCTGGTGTGGGGTCGGCTTCGTTGGGGAGCTCCGTGGGTCTGGAGACCTGAGAGCCAGGAAGGGGTTGGGCGGGGGACAGGCCTTGCATGTCTGGCAGGCCACCTTCTCAGTCCCTCCTTCCCTCTCTTCCCCCTCCGCCCCTGCCCATCCAGGTTACGGCCACACGGCCCTGCTCTCCGACGGCGGGAAGGCCTTCTGTGTGGGCTTCGCCCGCGGGTCTCGTGCTGGTGGCTGTCCTGCACCAGCACCTGCTACGCCCGCTGCGCAGCCTGGTGAGCCGGGTGGCCGCCTGCTGCGGCCTGGCCCCTGCCAGGGTCCCCTGGCTCCAGGCTTCCCTGCTGGGCCTGACGGTCGGAGCCATCTTTGTTCTGCTGCCCACCCTGGTGCTCTGGAGCCAGGAGGACGGCTGGAGTCTGCTGGATGCCTGCTACTTCTGTTTTATGTTGCTCAGCACCATTGGGCTGGGGGACTTCGTGCCCAGCCAGGACCGCCACCCTGCCCTCTACTGGCTCTCCCAGCTGGCCCTCATCTGTGAGTAAAGGAGATGGTCACCGGGGCGGGGTGGGAGCCCAGGATCCCTCAGGACCATGCAGCCACCTTTACACTCAACACTTAGTCCCTAAGTCAAAAGTAGCTCTAATGGTGGAAATTCAGGCACCATGGCAGGCCAGTGTGGCAGAGGAATTGAATTGGATCATCTACTCCAACTCCATCATTTGCAGAAGAGAAAGATGACTCCACTGAAGGCGTAATAAGTGCCAGAGTCGAAATTTGAACCCAGGTCCTTTGACTCCAAACTTGGCGCTTTTTCCTAAGTGGGGGGGGACCTTCCAGGGTCTTTGGTTTAAGCAGAAGGTGAATGACAAAGAAGCCCGGGGAGGGGATTAGCTGGCATTTGGTGACCAAGCCTCCCCAAGCGGGCTGCTTTGGGGCCCTTCACTATGAGGGCTCTTTCCAGCAGCGGGAGACAGCTTACCACAGTTGGCGTATTTTTAAGAATTAAGGAAGACTTCAGAAGGATCTTCAAACTGCACAGAAAGCTCTGGTGGGGGAGGCAGACGCATCTTGCTCCCCTTGGCCAGAGAGGGCAGTGCTAGGAATGGTGGAGCTAGGGGGAGTTGGCCGCCTGTCAAGGGTGTGACTGAGGAGATTACTGATGCCTCGAAGGTCCCTTCTGTGACTGCCACCGAGAAGCTGGCCTGCCGCGGAAGGGAAGGAGGACTCTACCTCTCACTGCTCCCCATCCCAGGGGCCGAGGGCTCAACTGCCCATCGGACGCAGAGACAGGCGACTCTCCCAGGCTGGGACCCAGGGGCCAACAGGAAGGGGGGAAAGACACAGCAGGAGAGGAGGTTGGGGGCAGGAGCCCAGCCGCTCTTTCCAGGCAGGGGTGCAAACAATGTGAACTCTGGCCGCCCAGCGGCCTTCATCCTCTTCTCTCCCTCACTCTCACTCTCCTCCACCAGGTTACCTGCTTCTGGGGCTGCTCACCCTGCTATTGACTCTGGAGACAGTCTCAGAGCTAAAGGAGGTCCGAGCGGTCATGGCCTTCTTCAGCTACAGCACCTCCAAGAGCCCAGAGGACCAAACGGGCATTATGACTCAGGATGCTCTGACCCTTAGCAACTGCCCGCCTCCTACCACCTTCCCTGGGACAGGTCAGCACCCCCAGAGCTGCCCCACGGAACTTGGAGCGTCCCCCCCCCATAGTGTGAAGTGGGGTTGATGTGGCCAAGTTGGAAAACGGCTGGAACTGTGGGACTTGGGGGAGCAGGTGGGATGCTGTGAGCTTTAGGGGATGGGTGTATGGGTGTGTGTGTGTGTGTGGCCTGGCATGGGTGTCTGTGTGTGGTTTTGGGGTGTATGTGTGTGGGGGGGATAGATGGGTGGCGTGGGGGGGGTGTATGTGAATAAAGAAGAGCGCGCTTTCTGCTTGTCTTCGGCTCAGTCTCTCCCAGCCCCCTCAGATCCAAGCCCCCAGGCCCGGCCACAGCAGCCCAGGGGCTTTGGTAAAAAGTAATGCTTGGCATCTGACACTGGAACAGCCCCGCCCTTCTACAGCAAGGCCAGGGAAGGAACCAAACTTGCCCAAAGCCACAGAAGCCCGGCTCAGCTAGTTTTATAGTGCAGGCTACCCTCAGTGTCCTCATCTGTAAAATGGGCAATGTCTCTTGTCCTACGCCCCTTCCCCTCCTTGATGTGAAGGGAAGTCCTTGGTACCACAGGAACATGAGCTCTTGTATGTTACTCAGAGCTGGAGGATGCGGAGTCTTCACCCCTTCGTTTGGTGCAGGAGGAAGCTGGGGTGCTGAGGGGCCTCGCCTGTGCCCAGAGCCGACCTAGGATGCAGACCCGACCTGGGCTGCACAGCCAGACCTGGGAGGGCTGCCTTATTTGCATACAAACAGGCAAATCTGCCTCCCCCAGCCTCGCCCACCCTTCCGCCGCTCCTCCCTACGCCAAACCCACCTGGCCTGGGCGGCCGCGAGGAAAGGAGAGCGCGGAGCCCGAGCTCCAAGTCAGAATTTATTGTGGCAAACTCCTGGATGTGGAGGTGCGGTCCCCGAGGGTGGTCCGGGGCACCAAGGGATTTGGGAGACGATTTTGGCAGCCAGTCATCACCACAGGCTCAATTATCGATGGTTCTGTAGCCCCACCTCTGTTAACAAGAGCCAAGGGAGCCCTTCTTTGCTGGGCCGGGGGAAGGGGGATGAAGGTTGGGGGACTGAGCCATGGAGCGCTCTGTCCCCACCCTCTCTCGTTCGTTTAGAGAAGGTCCAAGAACCCACTGGAGATGGTCGAGGGTCCCTAAGTGCAGCGGGCCCCTAGGCTCCCACGCGTACACAGATACACACACACACACACACACACACACACACACGCTTCAATAAATACGGCCCGTTGGGCGCGGGGTTGGAGACTGGGCGGACCTCGCCGCTAGGGTCCCCCCACGCTCCCGGAGTGCTGCAAACCAGGCTCCACGGCGGTCTCTGGTGGCCACGCGCGGAAAGGTACAAGTGGGGCAGGGAGGGTCGAAAGCTGAGAGGCAGACCCTTTGGGGGTGCAGGAAGGCGGAGCGCCGGACCGCGAGGCCAGTGGCTGGACTGCATCTGCCTGACCTAGGCCGGCCCAGCCGCAGGAGCCAGGCAGATCGGAAGGGAGTAGAGACCCTCTGGCCCAGTGCCGGGGCCGCCTGGCTCACCCTGCTCGACGGGTGGTGCCAGGGGATCCCCAGGACTGGGGGCTTAGGACCTCAGGAAAGTCAGACGGCCGTAGCCCGGGACAGCGGCGACCCTCGTTCCGCACCCACCCCGAAAGGGAGCGGTCACCCTAAGGGACTGGACGGGGGTCCGCGGCCCGGCTCAGCTCAGCAGGCAGCGCTCCCGACGGCTCAGCTGTCGGCTCAGCTTCCGACGCCGCTGCTCCAGCCCCCGCTCCAGGCGCTCGTCCTCCTCCAAGGCTCTGGGAAAAGAAAGGTCAACGTCCGAAGTCAGACCGGGCCCTGGGGCAGGCCGGCCATCGGAGCCCCTCCTGGGTCCATACACCCTCCCCGGTCCAGGGTTCAGACGGTGAAGGGTCAAGGGGGTCGCAGGGCAGCGTAGGATTCAGAAGTGGGCTGGCTGAAGCTCTTTCCGCCTGTCACGTTCCACCGCCCACCAGACAAGCAGGTGAGGGTGATCACCCCCCACCCACCCACACAGTGCCACCAAAATCTGGACAAGTCTGAGCAAGCAACTCCAGGTGCCATCTCAGAGCAATCCCCCCCTCCCCAGGGAAGGCACGGGGCACAGCTGGCCGCACTCACATCCTCTCCTTCTTATCCAGATCTCGCACCAACTCATCCCGCTGGTTCACCAAGGACACCAATTCCTCCAACAAGAGCTGCTCCCGGTGCTGCTGGGCTTCCGTTTTCAGCCAGTCTGGGGATGGGGCACAGAAGCAGGGGAGGGGAGATGAGAAGGCTAGCTCTGTTCTTGAGGTTTGTCTGTGGGGCTGTCTGGTGCCTCTCTCTGGGACCCTATGTCTTGTCTATAGATCTGTGTCTGCCTTGTCTGTCCTGTCTGTCTTGTCTGTGTTTTGTCTGTCTCATTTCAAATCAATAAACATTTATTAAAGACTTACTCTGCCCAGGGGCCTGTGCTGGGCAGCAGAAATACAAAGCCAACACCCTCCCCCCCCCCCCAAATCAGTCTCTGCCCTTAGGGTGCTGACAGTTCATCAGTGTGTCCAGAAGTAAGGTAATACAAAGTAGACTGTACAGGAAGGGCTGGAGAAAGAGACAGACACAGACACAGACACAGACACAGACACAGACACAGACACAGA
>NW_020951147.1:5154605-5166319 GCF_900497805.2 Vombatus ursinus
AGACACAGAAGGGTAATACAAGGTAGACTGTGTAGGAAGGGCTGGAGGAGGGGTGGAGAGGGACAAAAGAGAGACAGATAGAACAATGAGAAGGAAGGGCAGGATTTCTTTTCCAGGCAGAAATGAAGGAGTGCCTGGAGGACGGCCAGGGCACTACAGGGAGGCAGGAGATCATTTGCTGTTTTCATCAGCACCCCTGTTTCCAGCCGTCATTGTTATCACAAGTGATTCTCAGATTGACTTGTCCAGCCCTGAGACAGGTTGGGGCACAGTGGACAGAGTGCTAGCTTGGAGTCAGGAAGACCCGAGATCAAATCTGGCCTCAAACACTTACGAGCTGTGTGACTATGGGCAAATCACTTAACTTCTGTTTGCCTTAGTTTCCCCATATGTTAAATGAGGGTGATAATAGCACCTACCTCCCAGGCTTGTGGTAAGGAACAAATGAGATAATAATGGTAAAGCACTGGACACATAGTAGGTGCTTCATAAATGCTTATTTCCTCTCCCCAGACCTCCATACTGCATCTCCAACTCAAGAGTCCTCCTGCCCTCGACTCCTCACTCCTTCTCATCTTCCACATCCACACGGTTGCCACGTCCGGTCATTTCTACCTCGGACGCATGCCCTCTCCTCTCCTCATCACCTCATTCCTCGACTGTTGCACCAGCTGCTGGGGGCACTACCTGACCATCCTCCATTCAACCACCAAAGTCATTGCCCTAAGCACAGATCTGACCCTGTCACTCCCCTAATGAATAAATACTGTGGCTCCCTGTGGCCCCCAGGACCACACAGGAAATCCTCAATTTGGCTTTTAAAGCCCCCCACAACCTGCCTGTTGCCCCCTTACCAGCCCTCTTAAGCCTTACTCCCCAGCACATACTTGGATCCAGTGATCCCAGCCTCCTGGCTGTTCCTTACACAAGACCCTTCATTTCCTGACTCCAGGCATTTTCTTTGCAGTGCCCCCTGCCAGGAATGCCCTCCCTCCTCATCTCTGCTTCCCTGAAGTCCCAGCTAAAATCCCACCTTCTGTGGGAAGCCTCTCCCAGACTTCCTTATCTTAGTGGCTTCCTTCTGGAGCTAACTTTCAGTTTACCCTATCCACATATCTTTGTTTATACACAATTGTTCGCATGTTGTATCTGTGTTAGACTGAGCTCCTTTTGACCTTTCTTTGCATCCCTGGACATTAGCCCAGGGCTAATGGCACATAGTAGGAGCTTAACAAATGTTCGTTGGCCGACCCATTTGGCTGGAGGGTGGACTGACTGTGACAGGGAGTGAATGAATTAAGACTGACGTGGTGGTGTGCCCTCAATGACGGGCTCTGTGCTAGGGCCAAAAGAGAGCCACTGAAGGCTTCTGAGCAGGACAGTGCCGCGCTCAGACCGAGCCTTAGAAAGATCAGTCCGGCAGCTGCCTAGAAGGTAAATTGGACGGGGAGAGATGAGAGGCGGGAGGCGCTGGAGAAGGCAGCTGTGGCTGAGCCCGGGGCTGCCCCTACTTCCACCCAAGACCACCTTACCTTCAATGGCCATCATGGCCCTCAGTTCTCTGCTCAGTAGCTGGAACCGTCTCTCCAGATCCTGTTCTTCTATCCTGCAACAGCAAGGCGGGGGCGTCAGCTCTGGGGGCTCGCCTGACCTCCCTGGGCTGGGCCGGAGACCTCCAAGCCGCCTCTCAGGGGAGTGCGGGGGGGCCTTCAGAAAGAGCCAGAGGAGACGGAGTTCTCATCCAGGGGCCAAAGGGACAGAGGAGGGCTGGCCGGGAGGCCAGGGACAAGGCAGTGGGCCGCTTTTGCCAAGTCTGACATTTCCAGACTCTGCCACCTACCAGCTACATAACTCTAGACGAGTCCCTGCCCCTCTCAGCCTTAATTTCCTCTTCTGCAACATGGGGCCAACCTAGAAGATCCCTTCCAGCTATGTATCTACACTCGTTAAAGGCTGCATAAATGGGAACTGTTATTACTAACGACGCTGTTCACTGCAGATCGCGTCACTTTAGCACTGAGTACCCACGCTTGTGTGTGATGTACGCAGAATTCCCCACCGTTCAAAGTGTATCCTTTCATTTAAAAGTGTTATTGAAAATGAGGTGTGCCTCCTTGCATGGTGGTGTGGCTCTGCTTGGGTCTGCTGTCCATTTCTTCCTTGCATGTTGTGCCTGGGGGCCCCGTTCAGCTCCGAGGGGGAAAGCTATTTGCCTAGGGTTACCCGCTGAGTAAATGCAGCCAGGCAAGCCCTACACTTGGAGGGACTTGGAGTCCAAAAGACCTGAGTTTGAATCTTACTAGTTAGCTGCGTGACCCTGGGCAAGTCACTCAACCTCTTCTCCAGCCTCAGTCTCCCCACAATGGAGATAATAACAGCACCTCCCTCACAGGAGGTGAGATGAGGATCAAATACCATAGTATTTGTACACAGGTACAGAGCATTGCAAACCTTATAGAGCTATAGTGTTAAGAGCCTGGATGGGCACCCAGGTGCTGCCTAACCCATGAGGGGCAGCTAGGTGGTGCTGCAGTGAAGAAGACTCGAGTTCAAATTCGGCCTCAGACAGACACTGACCATGTCACAGTGAGACCCTGGGCAAGTCTCTTCAACCCGTTTGCCTCAGTTTCCTCACCTGTAAATTGACCTGGAGAAGGAAATGGCAAACCACTCCAGCATCCCAGAAAACCCCAGGTGGGGTCACAGAGAGTCAGACACGACTGAACAGTAGCCCCTAACTCCACGTTTGGCACTTCCTTCTTTCCGTCACCCTTCCTTAATTACAGCTATCTCCCAAACCAGACTGCAGAAATCACCCGACATGACATGCCAAGCCCGCCAAGGGCAGGACCTGTGTCTCGGCTCCTTTCCTTGTCTGGTGCCTGGCTCGTAGTAGGGCCAGGGATTCATCCTCAGCGGCAGCTATGGGATGAGGAAACTCCCTCCACCACTGCAGGTCTCGCCCCCTATCCAGCTTTACACGGGGGCTGCCAGTGAATGCCAGAAGCAGGACTTGAACCCAGGTGTTCCTGGATAAAGGGGAAGGGAATAAGCATTTATATAGTGCCCACCACACACCAGGCAGGCCCTGTGCCATGTGCTTCACACAGACTATCTCATGTGGTCCTCACATCAATCCTGGAAGGGAGGTGCTAGTATTAATCCATCTCATTGTTGCTGTTCAGTCATTTCCATCCTCTCTGACCCCATTTTACTGATGAGGAAAACTGAGGCAAACAGAGGTTAAATGACTTGCCCGGGAAGTGTCTGAGGCTGAATTTGAACTCAGGTCTTCCTGCCTCCACTGCCACCTCCCTGCCTCTAGGCTTGGAGGCCAGCACTCTATTCACTCCTCTCCCTGCCCCCTAGTAACAGGGGCCTGTCCATAGAAGATGCTTGATAAGGTAGTCACTGAATCTCCCCATACCACTCCCAGCCATGGTAGTTCTGCCCCCTGGAGGCTAAGTGGTCAAGTACAATTCAATTGCCCATCAAACACTTGTAGGCAGCTGTGGGGGCAAGGGGGGCAGTCTTCTCTTCTCCCGGTGAAACATGCTCAGTACCTTCAAGCATTCCTCTTCAACAAGGACTTGAGACCCTCCTCCATGCTGATTGCCCTCCTCGGGACCCTCTGGCTTAGCATTTTCCTTCCTTCCTCCCCTTCTCCTCCCTTCCTCCCTCCCTACCTTTCTTCCTTCCTCCTTCCCTTCCTTCCTCACTTTCCTCCCCTCTCCCTTCTTTCCTCCTCCCTTCCTCCCTCCCTTTCCTCCTCCCTGCCTTCCTTCCTCCCTCTCTTCCTCCCTCCCTCCCTCCCTTGTGTTGCCTAGGACTGAGCATGGCAGGTCACCCAGGCATCTTGGGCTGTGCCCCCTCTGTAGCCAGGTTGGGGCCCCCCAGCACACTGCAGGTGCTTGCCAGAGCCTTTGATAGAGAAGGGAAGGACCCATACCCCCCCACCCCCACCCCGGGAGGGGCTCACAGGAGCTGGAGCTGGTCCTGCCTCCGGATCAGGGCATTCTTCTTATTCACCAGTGTGAACCACTCCTGGATCAGCACCTCCTCCTGCAGCTTGTCAGCACCTGGAACGGGGACAGGCTCGTGGAAATGTCCAGAGGAGCAGACACCCCCTCGACTGGAAGCTGCCTGAGGGCAGGGGGTGAAGAGCCCAGTACAGTGCCCTGTGCAGGGCAGCCACTCTGTGAATGTTGCTACAGCCTGACCTCTCCCACCTCCGGGCCTTTGCTTGCACTTTCTACCTTTCCCCTGCTTGGGAGGCTCTCCCTTCCCTGACTCTTTCATTAGATTCCTGCTGTTCCTTTAAAGCCCAATTCAAAACCTCCTTCAGGAAGCCTTCCCAGATCCCCTCAGCTGACAAAGCCTTGATAATGCTGCAAGGTTGTAAGTTATGTCAGGGGTGTGCCTGAGCCAGCTCATACTGGGAGAGGATTCTTAAATTTTCAGTGTAAGCATTTACACCTTGGAAATTGGCGAAAGCTACACACACGGGTTGATTTACTGTTTTTTTCTTATTTCTAGACTTAATAAAAATGTTAATAAAGTTATAAATATATGTATATTATTATATTAACATAATATTATAATTAAAATTAATGCAATATTAATATATTTATATATACATTTTTTGGGGGGAAGGACAGCCGATTGTTAAACATTTACCAGCAAACCCCTGATTATAGTCATGTAATAGTGTAAGTTCCTTGAGGGAAGGAACTGTCTTACGGAACTCTGTATCTCCTCTGGCGCCAGTGCAAGGCTCTACGCAAGGTGCCCAAGAGCCATTTGTTGTAGTCTTTGAATGAATCAAAGTAGGGGGAGATAAGCCAGCTCTGTGATGGCAGGCTAGGATTCGAGCCCTGGCATTCCACTGCTGGGCACCAGGGGGCAGCATGAGGGCAAATCAGAAGGCAGAGAATGCATCTGGGAGACCCGAGAGCCAGACTAGCTTAGAACCTAGCACAGCAAATGTCAGAAACTCGAGGTGCCTTGGAACGGAGGCCATAGACTCCTGTAGCCTAGAACAGGGAATGTCTGAGCTGGGAGGGGCCGTGGGCATCCTGCGATCTGGACTAACCCGTCCCTTTGGAGACCCAAGAGGAGGGTCGGGGTCCTGGGGCAGGGCCCCGCCAGCACCTGTCTCCATGAGGCTGCGCAGCTGGGTCTCCACCTGAGCCGCCCGCCCATCGATCTGTCTCTGCTCCCGTTCCAGGGCTTGTAGCTCGGCACACACGTACTGACTTGTGTCCTGGAATCGCTGCTGAGGGGCGGGGTGGGGAAGGTGCTCAGCCTGGTGGGGGGAGGCCAGCCCCGCTGCCCTCTGCACAGCACCCCCCTCTTGGAGCCCTCCCCCAGACCACGGTCCCTGGTGCGTCCTAGCCCTCAGATCACTGGCATGCTCTGGAGAGCGGACAGCGATGGACCCACGCCTCCATCAGCCTAGGAACTACCGGGGAGGGCAGTCTGTGGATGCAAGCTGGCGCCTGCTCAGCTCCTTTTCTTAGCTCCCCAGAGCAGGGAGAGGTGGACGGATTCATTCAGGGTCACACGGCCAGTTGATGTCAGAGGCAGGACCTGAACCCACGGCTTCTTTCTCTTTCTCCCTCCCTCTCTCTCCTGTCTCTCTCCTCTCTCTGTCTCTCTCTTTCCTCCACACAATGTTGCCTCTCAGACAGGGCTTCCTTTAGATACACTGGCCTACCCTCACATCGGATCTAGGATTTGGGGTCGGGGGGCCCCAACCTTCCCTTCCCTGTGCCCCCACCCTCCCTCCTGACCCAGCCCTCCTCACCATCCCAGGCTCCTCGCTGGGGTTGACGTTGGAACCAGAACTTAGCGATGATTCCTCCACAGGAGGGTTCACATCTGGAAACAGAGGTCACCCTGAATGCACTCGCCCTCGTGTCCTGGGGGCTAGAGGGAGCCCCCTATCTCTCCCTGGGATCCAGGGACACCAGGAGGGGACTCCATCTTATAAAGTGGGGATCCCTGTAGCTTGAGTCTCGGGCGACAGTGTGTGCGAGGCTGGGATGACCACAGGGGAGGTGGGGTCTGGGAGCTGGCACTGTGCCTTCTCCCCCACCCTCAGCCCCTCCCTGGCATCCGGAGCCCCAGGCTTACCGGTGGGCTTCTGGTTGGCAGAGGCAGAGGCAGAGGCAGAATCTGGAGCCGGGGTCTCCTGTGGAGAAAGAAGTGGGTCTGATGAGAGGACAGAAGGGAGTCATGGGGTCCTAGACCTGAGACCTGAAGGGCCTTCCAGTCCGGCTGTTCCCCCTCACTTTACAGGTGAGGCCCGGAGAAAGGGAAGTCTTGCCTATTTCATAGAGAAGGAAACTGAGGCACGGAGATTAAGGGTATTACTCGAGGGCAGATAGCCATAAGTGTTCGAAGAGCCTCTTTGTAAAATCTGTCTCACAAGGTGGTTGTGGGAAGAAGCCTCTTTACTAAGAGGAGTTGTTATCCAAGGCTTTCTCTGGGCAAGAGGAGGCAGAGGGCTGTGCAGGAGAAGGGCTGCACTGTTAGCCCTCAGGTTGAGGGGCGTGCCCCAAATATTCTCACCCCTCCTCCCACGGCCTCTCCCATCTACAAATTGACCTCAGCCTTTCCAGAATGTATTTCTGTCTCCAGCCTGGATGGAGGGAAGCGTCCGGGGATGGGGAAAGAACCCGATTAGGAAGCCGAGGACCTGGATTGCAACTGGGCTTGTCACTGCCACCCCTCTCTGGGCCTCAGTTTCCTCAGCTGTAAAGCGGGGTAGGGTTAGAGTAGAAACCTCCATGATTTCTTGGGACAATTAACTCGGTAAGGCCATGATTCATTCACATTGTTGAGTATTTATTCAGCAAACTTGAAACACCGACTGGGTGCAGAGCCTGCATTTGGTTCTGAGGAGATGGGCCGATGACCCAAGGTCCAGTCCATCAGGGCTGCCTTCACCTCACTCTGGTGGGGGTGGGGGAACCAATCTGCCCTCCCCTCCCTAGACTTTACTCTGGGCTGTCTGGGGGGGCCTTTTCTCCTAGGCTGTCTTCTCTCTACTCCACCCCCATGTGAGCCGAATTCTAAAGGAAAATAGAACGATAGACTTGGAAGGCAACCAAAAGGCTGCCTCCATTTTACAGATGAGGAAACTGAGGCCTGGAGAGAAGGGATTTGCCGAAGGCAGTGAACAGAGCTGCGCATGGCAAGTTATTTCAGGGCCATGATTTTGTGCACAAGAAGGAAAGTATTTCCAGTTGCGTCCTTGAGGATGTCCTGGGTCAGCCTGACATTTCATCAGAATGATAAACGTTTAGACCTTGGAGAGACTTTGGAGCAAGGAATGGCAGAGAACAGAGAACATAGGCTGTCAGAGTCAAGGGAGATATTATAGATCATCTAGTCTAAGCCCCCATTTACAAATGGGGAAACTGAGGCCCAGAAAAGGTGAGCACTCTGCCCAAAGTCCCACGGTGATCATCTGCCCTTCCGGGGGCCCAGGGGCCACAGGGCCAGCTACCCCAAGCTGCCTTCTCTGCCTTCTCCTCAGCCTGGGACTCCCTCGGGCCCCTTACTTCACCACTGCCCTCGTTTCTCCGACGTGGCCCTCAGCCCAGATGATAAAGAGTCTGCCCGGGAGCCTGACAGCCTCCCGACTAGGTCCGCCAGCTCCCAAAATAGGAGCTCTCAGGGCGATAACATCAGCTCCCACCGGGCATCTTAACCACTTATTAGCCCATCTCTTCCTGGGCCGGCCCTTCTGTTTCCCAGGATCCCGATTCCATCTGTCCCAGATGACCCTGACCACCCCTGCCACCCACCATTGCCACCGCTTCCCAGAGACATTAGGATGTGGTTATAGCAGACCAAGAGAGGGTGGAGGTCCCCCAGGGTCAGACGGCCCCCACCGAGCCCTCTCCCATGCCAGGCGAGGCTGGCCCACTGGATGACCCAGAGCCTCCAGGCTGCTAGCTGCCCTCCATGCGCGCACACGCGCGCGCACACACACACACAGGGCGGCAAGGGTGCTGAGTCAGAGTTGACTCCACGGAGCCTGGCATCCCTGCTGCCGAGGGCGTGGAGGAGCTCTCTGCCCCGGCCCCTGCTGAGGGCCCAAGATCCTCGGGGGCCCTTTATCTCAGTTTGTCTTCACAGGGAAGGCACCTTAGAGAAGAGAAAGCTGACGGGTAAATTATGGGGAGCGGAGGCAGGACCATGGTCAAAGCGCCAGGTTCTTCCTGGCCTCAGGATCTTTCCACTACACCCAGTAGGGATACAGAGACAGAGGGCCTGGGTTCAAATCCCAGCTCATGTGACCCTGGTCAGCAATAATAGCAGCAGAGATCGGCGAAGGGTTTTGGACCTGTTAGCGTGTTTAATATTCTCACGACAGCCCTGGGGGTGGGCAGGTACTGACGCTATCGCCTTCATTTAATGAATGGGGAAACTGAGTCTGAAAGGGTGACTTGTCCAGGTCACACAGTTAGTAAGTGTGAATGCCCTGGGGCAGCGGTTGTCTCCTGTTTGTCTTTGTGACCTCAGCTCCTAATGAAAGGCTGGGCACAGAAGTAGCACTTCATGGGGAATCGTTCACTGGACTGTGACTGAGGAGTGGTGCCTGGAGAGAACCCAGCCTTGCCTCTACAAGGCCAGGGCCCCAGCCCACCATGGGAAGCAGCCCACCATGGGAAGACCTGGCAAAGCTGACCGACGGGAGCCTTGCGGCTGCAGTGAGGCTGGGAGACCGCGGAGACGCAAGGAGGGGCTGAGCCCGCAGAGAAACTGAGGTTCAGAGAATGCCGGACTCGGGAGTCAGGAGACCTGAGCACCTGTGGCACTGCGGGCTAGCCAGGCCTGCTTTCCTGACCCAGCCTCCTCCTCTGTATGTCGGGGGGGGATTCAATGATCTCTAAGGGCCCTCCCAGCTCTAACATTCCATGTTCTAAGGGTCCTCCCAGCAGGCTATGCCATGTTCTTTTTCTTTTTTCCATTCCATGTTCTAAGAACTCTCCCAGTTCTGCCATTCTTATGGTCTATGTTCTAAGGGCCCTCCCTGCCCTGTCATTCCATGTTCTGGGTTCTATGGGCCCTCCTAGCACTGCCATTCCACGTTCTAAGACCTCTCCCAACTGTGACATTTTCTGTTCTAAGGACCCTCCTTGCTCTGACATTCCATGTTCTAAGAACTCTCCCAGCACTGCCATCCCATGTTCTAAGGCCTCTCCCATCTGTGACATTTTCTGTTCTAAGGACCCTCCTTGCTCTGACATTCCATGTGTCAAGAACTCTCCCAGTCCTGCCATGCCATGTTCTATACTCTACAGGAGGGCTGGTTTTGAAGTCAAGAAGACCCATGTTTGAGCCTTGCCTTTGGCACCCAGTGGGGAGAGACCGGGAACAAGTAATTTCCTCCCTCAATGCTCTGGATAACGCCCGAAGGCTCTAAATTGCGGGAAAGGTGGCTGTCTGAATGGGTAAAGGGAGTTTGCTCACCCAGAAGTTCCCCAAACCAAGGAAATCTCAGGTCCTCGGGTCCTGCCCCAGTTGGCTGCCAGGCTCCTCCCAGCTTCGACAGTCTCCGTTTTCACGGGAACCAGACTTCACCTCCCAGGCTTGGCCTCATCCCTCTAAGCTTTATGCCGGGATGCCCCAGAGGTGGGGAGGCCAGAGGCAGTCTCCGGGTTGGATTCCTGGGCTCCTGCAGGGGTCAGTCTCACTTCTTCAACCCTCCAGAAGCCAGACAAGTCCATAGCTGCCGCTTAGTTGTTTTTTTTCCTAGTCCCTGGAATTCCAGTGCTAGTAGAGCCATGGAGAAAGTCAGCTGCCAGACCTGGGTGAGGCCTCCTTAACATTCAAAGGGCCAATGCCTCTAACAATGAGGCCCTTACACAATCACCTGGAATCACTCACCCTCTCTGGCTCCGGGTATTGTGTGTTGGGGCTGGGCAGGGCCTTAGAGCACAGAGCCCATAATGCCAGAGCCGGAGAAGGGACCCTTTGCCCACAGAACAGGGAGTGGAGGAGCTGATAGGAATCTCGGGCCTCCTTTGAGAGAGAGGCAGCAAAAGTGAAGGGGAAGGCCTTGTAATGAGTTTGCCACTGATTACTGCTCATTAAGAGAGAGAGTTTTTTTGGTGATGGCAAAGAATTGGAAATTGAGAGGATGCCCATCCATTGGGGAATGGCTGAACAAGTTGTGGTATATGAATGTGATGGAATACCATTGCGCTATAAGAAATGATGAGCAGGCGGACTTCAGAGAAACCTGGAAAGACTCGTATGGTCTGATGCTGAGTGAAGTGAGCAGAACCAGGAGAACGTTGTACACAGTAACAGCCACGTTGTGTGATGACTAACATCGATAGACTTAACCCTTCCTGGCAATACAAGGATCTAAGACATCTCCAAAGGCCTCGTGATGGAAAATGCTATCCACACCCAAAGAAAGAATTAAGGAGTCTGAATGCAGATCGAAGCAGACTGTTTGCTCTTTTTTTTCTTGTGTTGAGTTTTGTTTCCTCTTTCTAGTGGTTCCTCCTATTGGTTCTAATTCTTATTTGCAACATCACTAATGTGAAAATATGTTTAACAGGAATGTGTATGTCTAGCCTATATCAGATTGTCCGCCATCTTGGGGAGGGTGGTGGGGAGGGAGAGGGAGAAAAATGTTAAACTCAAAAGCATATGGAAGTGATTGTTGATAAATCCAAATAAATTAATTTTTAAAAAAAGAGAGCGAGGTCCTCAGTGGGTCGGGAGATCGCAGGCAAGAGAAAGCAGGATGGGCAGGTAGGGCCAGGCCCGACAGCCAGGAAGGGATCGGAAGAATCATGGAAAAGGTCCTGAGCACGATCAATCGGAGAACAGGAGAGACAGGGCGGGAAAGCGGAGCGGAGATCCCTGGCCCGGGGTGCCGGACGCTGGAAGCCGCGAGTCACTGCCCTGAGCTCTTTCCTCATCTACAAAACGTGGGCCCCATAAGGAGATCTCCAAGTCCCCTCCTGGCTCTGAGGCATTCCAGGTTCTCTGTTCTAAGACTCTTCCAGGACAGACATTCCAAGTCATCTGTTCTAAGGTCCCTTCAGGCACCAACAGTCCGTGTTCTAAGGATTCTCTCGGGTCTGGCGGTCCGTGCTCTGTATTCTAAGGTCCCTTCCAGCACATGGTCTGTGTTCTAAGGATTCTCCCGGGTCTGACAGTCCATGTTCTGTGTACTAAGGATTTTCCCGGGTCTGACGGTCCGTGCTCCGTGTTCTGAGGATTCTCCCAGGTCTGACAGTCCATGTTCTGTGTTCTAAGATCCCTTCCAGCACATGGTCTGTGTTCTAAGTATTCTTCCAGGTCCGACAGTCCGTGCTCCATGTTCTAAGGTCCCTTCTGGCACCGACACTCCATGCTCTGTGTTCTAAGGATTCTCCCAGGTCTGACGGTCTGTGCTCCGTGTTCTAAGGTCCCTTCCAGCACATGGTCTGTGTTCTAAGGATTTTCCCAGGTCTGACGGTCCGTGCTCTGTGTTCTAAGGTCCCTTCCAGCACATGGTCTGTGTTCTAAGGATTCTCCCGGGTCCTACAGTCCGTGCTCCGTGTTCTAAGGTCCCTTCCGGCACCAACACTCCGTGCTCTGTGTTCTAAGGATTCTCCCGGGTCTGACAGTCCGTGCTCCGTGTTCTAAGGATTCTCCCGGGTCTGACACTCCGTGCTCCGTGTTCTAAGGATTCTCCC
>NW_020951147.1:5166719-5167777 GCF_900497805.2 Vombatus ursinus
GACACTCCATGGTCTGTGTTCTAAGGATTCTCCCGGGTCTGACGGTCCATGCTCTGTGTTCTGATCTATCCCTTCTAGCTCAGAAGTCCTGTGTTCTAAGATTCTGTGATTCTATGAAAGAGGAGTCAGGGGCTCAGGGGCGGACATACTCAGCGCATGGTCCTGGGACTGGGCAGTAGGATGGACAAAAGCCGCTAGAGCGGGTGTGTCTGCTGTCCCGTCTGCCCTAGGAGGAGGAGACAAACCCAAGCTATCTCCTCCTCCAAGGAGGAAGACCCAGAACCAGGGATGGTGGAGGGGGCGGGGGACGTCCGAGAGACCCAGAACCGCCGGGGTGGTTGAAGCCTGCTTTCCATGTCTCCAGAACTGAAGATTTAGGGCCACAAGGACCCTGAAACTTCCGTTTTACAGATGGGGAACCTGCAGCGCCTCGGGGGTTAGGGACTGGCCCAAGGTCACACGGCCGATGGGTGCCAAGGTGGCATTTAAGCCCAGCTCCTCTGACTCCGGACCCGCCCTCTGCCCCGCTTCCTTCCCTTGTTATCACTCCACCAAGAAGCAGACAGCACAGTGTGGTGAACAGTGGGCCAGCCTCGCAGCCAGGAGGGCCCGGGTTCAAGTGTCACCTCTGACACATCCTGGCTGCCAAGTCGACTCCAAGAAGGACTCAAATGAGTGGCTGAGCTGCATCAGTGGAGGGAGCTTCCCCACCAGGAGATCCCCTCTCTTCAATGGCCCATCGTGTCGTGGGTGCGTCAAAGGCCCAGAGAGCCCCCACCTTCTGGCGGAGCTCCCCACGCTGGAGGTCTCGGGGGAGGGCCCCTCTCTCACGCGCAGCACCACCACCCACCCCCGAGCTCTGGGGAACATGGCCCTGGACTCTTCCCTCTCCAGGCACCCTGCGCCGCGTCGCCACCGCCCAGGACCAAGGGACGGCTTCTCCGGGCGCTGAGAGGCCTTCCCAGGCCTGGCCCGTCCTCCCTTCCTCCTCCCCTCCCCCTACCCTCCCTTTCCTCCCCCTCCTCTCCCCCTCCTCCCCCTCCTCCTCCCCCTTCCCT
>NW_020951147.1:5167877-5178652 GCF_900497805.2 Vombatus ursinus
TCACTCCCACGGTTCCAACCCTCACCCGCCTCCACGCCTATGGCACCCGAACCTCTATGGCTGGTCCTCCCCTTTCCTCCGAGCTCCCCGCTGCCTTCAAGCCCCTCCACCAAATGTGCCACTGGCAGAAGGACCTCAGACTCAGCTCATCTGGAGCCCCCCCCAACCCGCCCCTCCCTCTCCCCTCATCATGCCCGCCTGTGGTGGTGCCATTCAGCCAGTCCCTTGTCCTAGCCTTGCCATCCTCGAACACTTACTAGCCACGTGACCGTAGGCTGCTTAACCTTTATGGATCTGAATCATTACTTAACCTCAATAAGCCTCAGTTTTCTCCTCTGTAAAATGGGGATAATAATGCCTATTAATTTACCTCAGGGTGTCACTGTAATAGTAAAAACCTGGCATTTATTAAGTGCTTACTATGTGCCAGTCACTGTCCTAAATGCTTTCAGATATTATTTCATTTGATCCTCACTACCACCCTGGGAAGAAGGTGTTATTATTACCCCCATTTTACAGATGGGGAAACTGAGGCAGACTTACCTCTCCCTCTCCCTCTCCCTCTCTCTGTCTCTCTCCTCTCACTTTAAGGCTCAAATGAGAGAATACATATAATAGCATAAAGGGCAATGTTTTTTCCTTCCGGCCTGTGATTTCCTGCTTCAGGCCCTCCCAGTAAGGAGACGCCCTCCTCCCAAGCAGCCGGGCCCTGGCTCTGCGTGTCTTGTCTGAGCCGGCTGCCTCCGGCTCACACGGTCAGGATGTGACAGGCAGGGTCTGGCTCTAGGGCTCTCCGTCCAGCGGGCCTCTGCCTCGGTAGCGTCCCTGCCATGTGGGGCTCTGATCCCACCTCTGGCCCACCTGCCAGGCTAACAGACTCCTCCTCTCTGACCCATCCTGCAAATCTCTGTCGAAAGACTCCTGACTCCATCTGTCTCTGGACAGGTCACTCCTCTGCTCAGCCATCCTTCGTGGCTCCCTACGGACCCCCCAGCTTCTCTGGAGGTCTGCAAAGCCCTGTCCCAGCTAGCCCCCCCCAGCCTCTCCAGCAGATCTCAGTCAGAGACCACCGCCCACTCAACACTTCTGCCAAGCTAGCCTCCTCGCCGTTCCCGGAACGCGCCGTTCACGGCTCACGTCCAAGCCTTTGCTGACGCTGCGCTCTCTGCCTCTTCCTACTTATTTTTCAAAGTCCACCTCTAACGTCACCTCCTTCAGGAAGCCTTCCCTGATTGTCGGCTGGCATAACCCTCACATCGCCAGCCTGTTTGCCGCTTCCTAAGGCATGATCCCGTGATATTGGGCTGCCTGGGTCTCTGCCAGACTGTGGAGGCTCCGTCACGCCAGGCTTAGCCAACCTTTGCACCTACCCCCGTGGCCGGGGCCAGAGACTTGCACAGACGAGGTGCTTGATAATCATTGGGTATACGGACGCCATGAGTGGAGTCACCACTCTAGGCTGTCAGACTGGCCGGCCAGTGCATGGCTTGGGGTGGGGGTGGGGCCCCCTGGCTGCAGGCCCCCTCCCCGTCCGTGGGTCCAGGGCTCAAGGCATCAGGCTTGCTACAAATTCGAGGAAAGAGGAACTGATACTGATAATGGTTCCTAATCTTCCCCTGACCTTCCAGGGCTCAGAATGCAAGTCACTGGGCTGCCAGACTGGAAGCCATCCCACTTCTCTTAACGACCTTGATCGCTTCCTGCCCCCCCCATTGGGCCCCCCTCTTTCCCATGGCCTTGGCCTTGGGAGGAAGGGTGGGTGAAGACAGGGCTGGTAAGAAGCCCCAAGCCTGGACAACACAACCACAGCGACACCGGGGGGCCTATTAATCCGCCCAACCACGATGGAAACCCATTTGGAATTAGGCTAAAAACCAAGTAACCCGCTCGAACCCTTCGACCAAGACGCCCCGCTGCTGGGCAGATGCCCCATGAGCGTCAAGGACACACCAAGATATTCAAGCACCCCTTTGTCCGGGACTCAGAGAACTGGGAGTGAGCAGACGTTGATCGACGGGGGGTGGTTAAGTAGAAGTGGTCCAGGAACGGAATGGGCCAGAAGAAATGGTGACCAGGAAGAGCTCGAAGAGGCATAGGAGGATTGCTATGCACTGATGCAGGGTGAAGTGAGCAGAACCAGAAAAACCATGCACGTGACGACGAGGACAGTGTCTGTGGAGAAAACACTGGCGCCAAACACAAGAACGATAACGAGGGAGTTTGGCTGGGGGGGCAATGACAGGATGGGAGAAAATGGACCCCCTCCCCTCACTGTGCAGGGGGCGGCCTGTGGGTGTGGAACACTGCACCGACAGTCAGAAGCAGTCCCGGCACTGTCTGTGCTTGGCATCAATTTTAAAAGTTAGAAATGTATTTTGCAGACTGCATATGTATAGCCTATGTCAAATTGCTTGCCTTCTCAAGGAGGGGGAGGGGAGGGGGGAGGGAGAGAATTTGGAACTCATAAGTTTAAAGAACAAATGTTAAAATTATTTCTACGTGCAATCGGAAAAATAAAATATAAAAATCTCCCTTCCCCAAAAAAAGATATTTTAAAGAGTCTCATGTCCAAAAAATGTTCTCTTGTAGTGAATTTAGTATAAAAAACTGGACCTATATACCAGCTCTGCCAATTATGAGCTGTATGACTCTGGGAAAGTTCTTTCACCTCTCTGAGGCGTAGAGAGTTACCTCATCTGTAAAATAAGGTTGTTCAGTCACATCCTACTCTTTGTGACCCCATTTGGGGTTTTCTTGGCAAAGATACTGGAGGATTTGCCATTTCCTGATCCAGCTCATTTTACAGATGAGGAAACTGGGGCAAACAGGTGAAGTGACTTGACCAGAGTCACACAGCTGATAAGGGTCCAGGCCTGGCACTCTATCCACTGCAGTGCCACCTGGCTGCCCCTTAAAATGAGGGGCTTTGCCTCAGTAACTCCTAAGGTCCTTTTCTAGCCCCAGGTCTAGGAGCCTATGACCTTTCTCTTTCTTTCAGGCCAAGGTCAGATGCCACCTCCCCCAAGAAGCCTCCCTTGATCTCCCCAGCTAGCTAGCTTTCCTCAACCATCCCTAGAGCAACTTCTCCACGTCCCACCTTTGCCCCCATCACTTCCTCGCTCCTGGTGGAACGTTTCCCGTGTCCCACTTTGTCTCAAGTGACCCCCCCCTCGAGGCACTCTACAGGGTCCAGAGAAACCGGACCAGCTGGCAAAGGGGTCACATGCTCGGCAAGGGCCGTTTGTCTTCTCCAAGGTGAATTTTGCCTTCCCTGACAGGGAGAAAGGCCTTGGAGACCACCTGGACAATACAGCCCGCTCCTCTCACAGAAAAAGGAGATGCGTAGAGGGCCTCCGCCAAGAAAGGAGCAGAGCTGCTCAGCCTCGAGCCCAGCTCCTCTTCCTTCTGCTACAGCAGGCTCGGCGCTCCCTCCCTGACACTAGGAAATGAACTGAGTCCAAACACTGGTGAGTCACCCAAATCCGCTTGTGGGGAAAGGGCCAACTCCCTGAGGCGTCTCCTGGGGGCTCCTTCCACGGACCGGACCGCACAATCAGCCCTGACTCGCTTTTCCCTAAGTCCGGACTCCCAGATGTGGGGCCGACCTGCACCCGCTTTGCTCTCTCCCCACCAGGTCCTCCACCGCATCATCACCCCGCTGACCAGCTCCAACTTCCATTCACTGGGAAGTTCCCGTTTGTCTCGAAGGCCCAGCTCAGAGTTACCCAACTTAGCTCCCTGCCACCCGCCCTGCCCTTCCTTCCTCTGCACTCACAGGCTCTGATTCTGAGCTGGGAGGCTGGCATCAGGGCCTGCCCTGACCCCGCTCCTTCTTCAGCAAAGTGGGTCTCCCCACGTGGCGACTCCCACTGCTCCATGGTCCATACCCCGAGATGTCTGGCCACACCCTCAGGCCCCCAGAGTGGGAAATCTCAGGGCTACAAGGGCCGGGGATCACCGAGTGCAGAGTCAACCTTACAGAACAGAGGCTGCTGACTTAAATGTCAGAACCGGGGGGCAGCATGGAACAGGGAATGTCAGAGCTGGGGGACACAGCAGAGCACTGAACAGTGCTCTAGGCCCACTTAGAACAGTGCCTGGCACACAGTATAATAATATACTTGATAAATGTTAGTTGACTGAGAGAACGTGGAATGCCAGAGGTGGGAAGGGCCTTAGAACACAAGACGCAACTGGAACACATCTAAGAACATAGAATGTCACATCTGTGGCAGATCTTAGAGCAGAGAACATGGAATGTCAGAACCAGGAGGGGATTTAGAATGTGAAATGTCGGAACTGAGAGGGGCATTGGAACATAAGACATAGTAGAAGGGAACTTAGAACATGGAATGTCAGAACCAGGGCAGACTTCAAAGAGCCGGAACAGACCTTAGAACAAAGAATATGAAATGTTGGAGGTGAGAATGACTTTAGAACAGGGAATGTCAGGGCTATGAGGGCCCTCAGAACACAGAATATCAGAGCTGGGAGGGGCTTTAGAACATGGAATGTCAGGTCTGGAAGGACTCTTAGAGAATGTCAGAACTGGGAGGTGCCTTAGAACATGAAATGTCAGGGTTGGGAGGAGCCTTGGAACATGGAACGCCAGATCTGTCGTCCAGACAAATGGGATAATGAGGGCCCAGAGAAGGGCAGTACTTGCTCAAAGTCCCATGCCCTTAGGCCCTATTCTCAGAGTCATTTGGGGCATTACTAATTGAGGGCTCCCCAGGATGGCTGCCACATTTCTCACCAATCACTTAATAGACAAACATTTATTCAGCGCTGCCTACCAGTCAGGCACTGTGCTAATTGCTCAGGATACAAGAAGAGACAAAAGACAGTCCCTGCCCTCAAGGAGCTTGCAATCACCAGTGATTCTGCACCGGGTGAAGCCCGTGGGCCTAGGTCTAAGTCCCTAGTCGTGGGGCTCAAAGCAAAGCGTCAGGATCCCAGAGTCTCTGGGCTGGATAAGACCTTAGAAGTGTCTAGGCCAAATCACAGCAGAAAAAAGAATCCCCCAGACCACACAGCCAGCAGATGGCCACCCAGCCTCCGCTTGAGCATGGGAAGCAAGCTGATACAGTGGGTTTGGAGGACCCGGGTTCAAATCTCATCATCTACGTCACCCTGGGCAAACCATTTCTCTCTGGGCCTCAGTTTTATCCCCTGTAAAATGAGAGGGCTGGGCAGGTGGCCCTCAGGCCCCTTCCAGTTCTAGAGTGAGGCTCAGTGGTCTCCAGTGAGAGGGAACCCGCCTCCTTCCAAGGCGGCTTATTCCACTTCTGGACTTCCTAATTCTTCCCAAATCATTCCTGAGAGTTTCCGCCATCAAGCCTAAATCTGCCTCCTTACCGCTATGCTTCTGGGCCGCCAGCTCCTCCCCGAGCCTCCTCTTTTCTGGGCGTCCTAGCCTCCGGGCCTTTGACCAATCCTTGTAGGACACGACCTCTGGCCCTGTCGCCATCTTGGTTCGCCTCCTCTAGGTGTTTGCCGGCTCTGCCCAAGCTGCAGCCCCAGGACCCTCCACGGCTCTGCAGCCCTTCCTCATCTCTCAATCCTCCTTGCCAAATCACAGGGCCCCCGCGTAGGAAGGGATGGCCCTCGGAAGACACCTGGTCCCCCGTCCCTGAACCAGAGACCCTCCACAACGTCCCCAACAACGGGCCACCTCGGCTCTCCTTGAATACCTCCGATGAGGCGGAGCTCACTCTCTGCCCGGGCAGCTGATCCTTTCTGGGATGGCTCTGGACTCACTGGGATGGATTTTCAGGCCATTCCTGCCTTCTGGAGGCAAACAGAACCTGGCTGGCCCCCTGTCTACATGACAGTCCTTCAGGTACTTGAGGCGAGCCCTCGTGTGCCCCCTGAACCTTCTCTTCTCCCAGATAAATTAATCTCCAGCCCCATCAGCTACTCTTCAAATGACGTGGCCTGAAGGCCCTCGGCCCTCCTCGTCCCCATCCTGTGGGTGCTCTCTCCCTCATCACTGCAGTGTCCAGAACCAGACTCCATCCTTCACGATGGTGGGCAGTAGCCCTGTGACCTCCCTCCTCTCTCTATCCTGGTGGCTGGGTCTCCTGGCAGACCCACCCCAAGCCCGCTGTCTGCTGCTGACCACCAGAAGCTGCTGGTCCCTCGCTCACAGTCTGAGAGCTCTGGCTCTGCCTGGCTCTCAAAGTCTGATTGGAGGAATCCACGGTGGCTGGCTCCCCACAAGCTTCTCATTTCCCATCTCCCACTGGTTCTCAGTATCTCCCACCTTCTCGAGGGCCACTCCCCTTGACCGGGGTGAGTGTGAAGGAAGAGATAACGGAAGAGCCCCCACCAGCTAGGCTGTCACCGTCCCATGAGCCACGTGCACCCCATCCCACAGCTGGACGTGAAGGAAAAATGAATTGGTTTACAGAATTAGAAGACCTGGATTAGAATGCTGACTACATCACTTACTAGTTGTGTGACCTTAGACGTGTCACTGAACACTCAACTTTTTCACCCGGTAAATAAGGATAATAATAAATAAGGATACTTGTACTCTGCCCCTCAGGGCTACTGTGATGACCTTGGACAACAATGGGCATGGAAACCGGATGGGGCTGGCAACAGAGCATTGACTCTAAAGTCAGAAGTCCTGGGTTCAAATCCCTAATCTCACAACGTGTGTGACCTTGGGCAAGTCACTTAAATTGTCTTGGCTTTATTTGTCATCTGTAAAATGGGTTCGACTAGGATCTCGCTGGTGACCTCACCAAGAGGGAGAGTTTAGATCAGAGGCGGGGAACCTGCAGCCTCGAGGCCCCCTCAAAGGATTTGTTCGGTAAAACTTGGACCCAGTGAAAAGTCTGCACCCAAGGACCTAGAGGGTCCCATGTGGCCTCGAGGCCGCAGGTTCCGTGCCCCTGGACTAGGTGGTCTCCCAGGGCCTTCCAGCCATGGTTCTCAGTGACGCACGTCTGCACATCCAGCTGTGCAAACAGACAGAGAGATCACAGGCACACGCGCACGCACACGCACACAGAGACGCACATTTGCGTGGATGACTGCGCTTCCCTTCCCACCTCTCCGTGAACCTCGCCCTTCCCAGCCCCACTCACCGAGGGCCCCGGGGCCCCTGAGTCAGTGTCGTCCACGGACAGAGAAGAGCTGCTCCGAAGCCTCGAGCGCCTCTTCTTTAGCAAGTCGGCGTCCCGAATGTGGGAGAAGGAGCCGTGGGCCCGGGGAGGGGCGACGGGCCCCGTGCCCGCCTCCCCGTTCAGCGAGGGCCGCCGTAGTCTGACTGTGCCGGGCCCCGTCCCGTTGGTCAGCCGGTCAGCCGGGGATGGCGTCCTGGTCCTGACCGCGGGGCCTCCAGCCCCGGCTCTGGCGCCCTCGGAGCCGCTGGCCTCCTGGCTCCCAGCATCCTTCTTGGCCTTGGTGGAATCCACCCCAGCATCCTTTGGGGCAACGGGGGCTCCCCTCCTGGAATCCTTTGTGTCCCTGTTAGACCACTGTCCTGAGCTCGTTGCGGTGGCACCCGCCCCTGGGCTGGCCTCGCCCTCCTCTTCCTTCGGCTGCCTCCCAGCAGCCTTTGCGGGATCCCTCAAGGGGCCCGGGTGGGCGTCGTCCCTGCTGTCCGTCGCAGCCCCCGCCACGTCCCCGCCACGCTCCCGAAGGCGCTGGGCCAGGTGGCTGGAGCCCAGGGCCTCAGGCAGCTCGGGCTCAGGGCCGCTCACCCTGTAGGTGCTGGCCCGGCCTCCACCCTCCACCTGCACCAGCTGTAGCTCCTGGCCTGTGCAGAAAGCCCGGATCTGACACAGGTAGGTCATCACGATGAGCTTGTCCGGGACGGCCAGCAGCACCATGTCTGCCGGCTCCAGCAGCCGCGAGACGCCCAGGGCCGCGAAGCCATCGAAAGCCTGGGGAGCAAAGGGCGCGGGCAGTGGGCAGGGCCAGATCCCGAGCCCGCGGCCGACACCGGGGGAGTTCCCACCCTGTCTCCAGCAACAGCCCCAGAACTTCCTGCCTACCAGAGACGGGGACTTTCTCACCCAAACCACCATCCAGGGGACTCCCCTGGGAGAAGGACCAAGCTCTCTGCACTTTCCATAGGAACAGGAGCTGCAGTAGAGCAGTGGGGAGAGTCTCGGATTGGGAATAGGGGCCCTGGGCCTCAGTTTCCCCATCTGCAGAATGAGGAGGGGCGCGCTGGATGGCCTCTGCCCTGCTCAAGTTTAGCCCACCTCCCTATTTTAGAGGTGAAGAAAATGAGGCCTTGTTGGGAAGTGAAGGGATTTGTCCCCAGTCACCCAGGAAGCAAGAGGCCAGGGAAGGATTTGAACCTGGGCTCTCTTCACTGGACAATATTGCCCCCACCCCAGCTCATTCTCCCGAGCTCTTCTCCCCCGTCACACACACCTGCTTGTTGTTATATTTGATATTCTGGGGGTCCAGGGCTCCGAAGTTACTGCAGGGCCAGAAAACCAAGCTCAGGGTCAGAGGTCAGGGGCAGGCTCTCTGGCCAACCTGTTCGCCCCACCCCCAGCACAAGGACAGTCACTTACGGCCCATCGAGAGCCTTCTCCAGGTCGTCCCTCTGAGAGACACCAAGTAAAGGGCAAAGATGTCTAACCCCATTTTACAGATGAGGAGACTGAGGCCCAGAGGGAGACGGCACGTGCCCGCGATCACACGGCCAATCAGGGTCAGAGCCAGGATTCAAGCCAGCGTCCCTTCCCGCTTCCCAGCACCTCCCCCCAGCCTCTGCCCATCTGGGGGCCCAGCCTCTCACATCTTGTCCGGATGAAAGTAGTGCAGGATGGCACAGAAAGCCAGCCCGTTGCGCCACGACGTGGTGAAGTTGGTGACACGGACGCCTGGGTAACCCTCCGTGACCTCCTGGCACCACTCAAGCAGGGACTGGCTGGAGCTGACCTGGGAGTGACAGAAGGAGCCGCCTCAGCGCCAGAGCCCCGAGGAGGCCAGGTGCCAGTCTGCAGGTGCAGCCCCTGGCTTGGGAAGGCGTCCTCCCCGACCTCCCGACCTGCCACAGGGAAGAAAGCTCAGCACGGGCACTACCTGGGAACAGGCCTCCTGCCGACTGGCCCCAGCCCTGGGGCTCCTGGCATGCTGCTCGTCCAGGGCCTACTCACGGACCCCGGGATCATTGTTTTCTCCCAGGGCAGGGACACCAAAAACATCATCCTTCACCAGTGCCAAGCCCCGGGCCCTCGATCTGGAGGCCACATTGGCAGCGCAGATGTGCCGGGCATAAAGGCATTGGGGAAGCCCACCCAAGAGGCCGGATCTACCCCAGCCCCGGTCAGTGGCAGAGGCCACCAGCAGCCCGCACCCGGAAGGCCCCCCGGTGTCAAGGCGCCAGGCTCCCCATCCATGCCATGCTGGTCCGCACTGGGAGAACCAAGAGGGGCAGAGGTAAGACCTCAAAGCCTGTGGGAGACCTTTGCCGCCCTGCTTCTCAGGCAAGCTCAGACCTGGAAGAAGGGGCAGCATGCCAGAGGAGGCCTGCACCTCCTCCCCCCATCCCGTCCATGCATGAATCATTCTGTCCAGTTAGCTCAGCTTTTGCCCCAAACATCCTGATCTTGGGGGGGTTAGTGAAAAAGCAGCAGGCCAGGAGGGCTCATGGGGGCCCCTGTCCCTACCTTGGTGCCCAGGGGAGGCTCCGGGCCTCCCCCCCAGCCCTGAGGCCTCCTGTCTTCTTCAGGCCATTCTTGGCTGGGGGGTGTTGGTGTAGAGAAGGCAGAAGAACCCCGGGCCTCCCCTTCCTCCTGCACTGAGGCGGGGGCCACCCAGGGGACGCCGGTGGCTGTGGCCATGGGGGCTTCTTCCCCAGCCCCCCCTCCTGCTGAGACTGGACTTGCCTCCTGGATAGACCCCTCAGATTCTGGCTCTGCTTCTGACTCCTCCCCCAAACCCAGGAGTGCCCACCCGGTCACTTCCCCAGCTGATACCGCCTTTCTAGACATCAGAATCCCAGCCTCCAGCTCCTCGGTCTCCACTATCTCAGCCTCCAGCCCCTCAGTCTCTGGTATCTCAAATGCCAATTTCTCAGTTCCTATCGCTTCATTCTCTAGTGCACGAGCTTCTGCCTCCTTGGTCCCCAATATTCCAGCTGTTTCCTCAGTCCCCAACACCCCAGCTTCTGTCTCAGGTGTCAATATCTCCTCAGTCCCCAGTACCCCAGTTTCTATAGCCTTAGTCCCCACTATCTCAAGTGCCCGAATCTCAATTTCTGTCTCTTTGGTCTCTGACACCCCAGATTCTGTCTCCTTAGATCCCAGTACCCCAAATTCTGTCTCCTTAGTCCCCAGTACCCCATATCCTGTCTCCTTTGTCCCCAATACCCCAAATTCTGTCTCCTTAGTCCCCAGTACCCTAGATTCTGTCTCCTCAGTCCTCAGTACCCCAGGTTCTGTCTCCATCCCCAACACCCCAGTTTCTGTCTCCTCAATCCCCACTATCTCAGGTGTTGATGTCTCTTCAGTCCCCACTATCTCAGGTGTCAATGTCTCTTCAGTCCCCAATACCCCAGGCTCTGTCTCGGTCATTTTTAATACCCCAACTTCCATCTCCTCAGTCCCCAATGTACCAGGGGCCAAAATCTCTGCTTCTGTCTCCTCAGTTCCCAGTACCCCAGTTTCTATAGCCTTAGTCCCCACTATCTCAAGTGCCTGAATCTCAATTTCTGTCTCTTGGGTCTCTGATGCCCCAGATTCTATCTCCTTTGTCCCCAGCACCCCAGATTCTGTCTCCTTAGATCTCAGTACCCCAGA
>NW_020951147.1:5178662-5212799 GCF_900497805.2 Vombatus ursinus
CCCCACTATCTCAGGTGTCGATGTCTCTTCAGTCCCCAATACCCCAGGCTCTGTCTCGGTCATTTTCAACACCCCAGCTTCCATCTCCTCAGTTCCCAATGTACCAGGGGCCAAAATCTCTGCTTCTGTCTCCTCAGTCCCCAGTACCCCAGGTTCTATAGCCTTAGTCCCCACTATCTCAAGTGCCTGAATCTCAATTTTTGTCTCTTGGGTCTCTGACACCCCAGATTCTGTCTCCTTCATCCCCAGTCTCTCAGCTCCTATCTCCCTATTCCCCAATATCCAAAATTCTGCCTCCCTCATCCCAGCCCCCACTTCCTTAATCCCCACTACCTCAGGCCCTATTCTCTGAGCACCCCCTACTCCGACCCCTAGCTCCTCCCTGCCCCTCAGCATCCCAGCGCCCTTGTCCTCAGTCCCTTTTAGCCCAGCCCCGGCCCCATGCACCCATCTGTCCATGCTCCCTGGATGAGCGCCAGTCCTGCTCACCTGGGCCATGGTGCCTTCGGCTCCCGTGGTAGGGACCCCCAGGGTCCCTGTCCCCTCTTGGCCCCTCTCCTCTGCTCTCCCACTGTCCTTCTCCTGTCCTGAAGATCTTTCTGCTCTGCCCAAGGGAAGCTCCCCAGGGCCCCTGATGGCTTCTGCCTCAGCCCCAGGCCCAGCTCCATGGACTGGCTTGGGGGCCTCTGGGCTCTCATTCTCTTGAGCTGGAGGATGCTGGCCTGGCCCCTGGGGTTCTGCAGGGCCGTGGTCCTGGACTCGAGGCCGTTTTACTTTCTCATCTGCTTCCCTAACCTCTGGCCTCCTAATTTCTTGGCCCGAAGTTGCTTCATGGGGGACCTCATTAGTGGCTACTCCTGACTGGCCCCTCCTGTGGGCCCCTCCGGGGGCCTCTGGCTTCCTCCCAGCCTCCTCTGTGGCGTCTGCTGCCTCCCTGGCCTCTGGCCCCCTCCCAGACTTCTCGGTGGCATCTGCAGCCTCCTCCAGTGCTCCCCCTCTGGCTTCTGGCCCCCTCCCAGCCTCCTCCTCCTCCTCGTCTTTGGCTTTAGCCCCCTCCCCAGCCCTTGCCCCTTGGCTCCGGACCTCCCCTACTCCTTGCCCCATCTCCTGGTTCTCAGCGCTCACAGCTGCCTGCCCATCTCTGTCCCTGTCCAAGGCCCCTCCAACCCTCTGGGGGGGCACTCCTTCCTCTCCTCCTCCTCCTTCTCCCTCCTGAGATGCATCCCTGGCTTGGATGCTCCCTCGACCTCTCTCTCGAGCTCCAAGCTCTAACTGATGGGCTCCCCCTCCTATGGGTCCTGCCTGCTCCCCTGGGGGGTCCCCTGGGGATTCCTCCTTGTTGGCTGGAGGGGTTGGGTGCAGGGGGGCGGTGGCCATTCTCCTGAGCCGGGGGGGGGGGGGGGGGGACCGGCCTGGCCCTTCCCCCTCCCTGAAATCAGCCTCCCCCGGTCTCCCTTCTTTTGGGCCCAGAACTTCCCACTTGAAACCAGTTGAGACACAGAGGAGGAAGCAGGGAGCGGCAAGAGAGGTGCCTGGAGAGGGGGCTGGCGCCAAGGCCCAGCTAAGAGGGAAGTGATCTGGGGAAACTGCATTTCCTGGAAGAGCCGGAGTAGCATGGCAAGAGGGGGTGGGGGTGGAGAATGAGCCCCAGGCGAGAGGCAGAGAGAGGAGCCGGGCTTGAGCCCTGGGCACACGCACCGACTCTCCCTGGGGCCTCGGTTTACTCTTCTGGAAAATGAGCATGGATTCTGTGGCCTCAGGCCTCGTAATCCCCCCATGCCCTCCCACTATGCTGCCACTCTGTTCCCCTTCTCTGACGCTGACTGCTTCCTCTTCAGAGCCCTCACCTTATCTCCTGCTCGGGTCCCTGGAGCGGCTGGGTCTCGGTGCCCGTCCTGCCCCCGGCGGCTTCCGTCTCTTCCCCGGGCTGGCCCCCCGGGCTCGGCAGGCCTCGATGCCCCCTGACTCCCTGGCCCCGGGAAGCCCTGAGAGGGGGCGCAGGGGCAGGGGCGGGGGCACTTACAGGGGCTGGGCTGGGCTCCTTAACACCACCCTCCTCCAGTGGAGCCTGGGACGCAGGGTGGGTGGCAGGGTGGGCAGAGGCCGCTGCTGGCAAAGGAAGGGACAGTCTGAGGAGGGCAGCTCAGCCCGTCCTCCTCCCCTCGGGGGCTGCCCCCTGCCACCCGCTCAACATGGGCCCCAGCTCCCCCTCCCCCAAGCGGCCTCCCGGCCTCACCTCCCTTCCTGGAGATGGCCCCAGAGCCAGACCTCCCTCCTTCCTCCTCCTCACACACAGTGTTCAGCTCCCGGGATGGATCTGCGAGTGGCACAAGGGGTGGAGAATGGGAGACCAGCTCCCCAGGGCCCCCCATACAGACCAGACCCTCCACCCCGAAGAGAGAGCTGGGGTCGTACCTGGGAAGTGCCCCGACCTCAGGGCTGGAGCCCGACCTACAGAGATGGAGGAGAGACCAGGAAAGATAGCAGAGCAGAAACCGAGGAGACAGAGGTAAAGGAGAGAAAAAGCCTGAGGGGTGAAGAGGTGGGGCGCAGAGCGGGCCTGGAGGGTCTCTACACGCCCCCACGGCTCATCGGTGCCAATCTACAAGGAGCAGCTCAGACCCAACTCGGACTTGGGGCCCTCTCCCAGACCCCACCTGGCTGGGCAGGCCTGGCCCGGGCCTCAGGGGCCCCCTGTCCCACTGCATCCTCTTCATCGCTCTCAGCAAAATCCTCCAGGTTCCCCACGTCGCTGGGCTTCACACTCATCAGACTGGCTAAGCTCTGCATGTCATCATCCCTGAGGGCAAGAGCCGGTAATTGCACCTTCCCTTCCCCCATTCCTAAACTGTCTTAAGCCATCTCCCCTCTCCTGTGCCTTTGCATAGGCTGTGCCCCACACCCAGTGGGCCTTCCCAAGTTCCACTTAAATAATGCCATCTACATGGAGTGCGAGTAGGGGTCGGGGTGGGGAGGAGTAGGGGTCGGGGTGGGGCTCTCCCGACAGCCCCTAATTGTTGATGCACTCAGCTTCCCCTGAAATTGTATATATCATGTATATATGGTCTCCCCATTAGAATGGAAGCTTACTGAGGACATTTTTATCAATTTTTATTTTTGTAGCTCCAGGGCCTGGCACACGGTGGGTGCTTAATAATTCTTGCTGAATTAAATTGGATTGAGATGGGAAAGGCATGAAGACTATGGGAAAGGCACTCACGTGGCTCGGCCTTCCCTGACCAAGACCCCAGACAGGGTTAGGCTCAGCTCTGCATTCAGCACTTTCACTGATTTTGGCTTTAATTTCAACCGCAGGGGCACCTGGGACGGGACAGGCCCCGCATGGCGGGACAGGTCCACGTCTGCAGTGGCCAGCACCTTGCGCTGCCCCTTGGACTCCTGGGAGAGAAGAGAGGGACTTGATGTCAGAGAACTGTGTGTGCCCTGGGAGATCGAGCCCCTACACTGCCATTTACCAACTCGGGCCACCAAAGTTAGTCAGAAGGCCACAGTCCAGTGTGTCTGGACCCCATGCCTGTCCAGCTCAGGGGGATGGGCGAGAGCTGGTGCCCAGATGACACACGAGCCCCCAGACCCCCCAGACATCAGAGGAGGGAACCCAGGAAACATGCTGACCAGCTTCCCGACAGGGGGATCTGGATTCGAGGCCTAGCGGGGTGACCTTGGGCGAGTCACGTGGCCCCTGTGGGCCTCGTTTCCTTCGTCTACAAAATGAAGGGGGAATAAATACTCTCTGAGGGCTCTCCTGGCTCTAGAGCTACGAGGTGAGGCGCCTGCTTGGGTGTCCTTCCTGGGCCTCAGTTTCCCCCTCTGTAAAATGAGGGTTGGACTAGATGGTCTCTAGGAGCTTATGTGTTTAGTAACCTAGCAGAATGGAAGCTCCCTGAGGGCAGGGACTCAGCCCATAGCAGTGCATCTGACACATAGCGGCCAGTTAATTGGGGGGAGTTCGATTGAATAATATAATATAAATACGGTAACATAAAAAACAAGTATACACGAATTTCAAAACTCCAGACTCTCACTCACATTCTCGATGACGAATGTCCATTCCTTGGCCTCGTACTGCTCCACGTGGGGGTCCTGCAGGTGGTCCAGAGCGAGAATAAGAGGCCAGGAGCAGATGAAGGAGGGGGGCGGGGAAGGGACCAGGGGCTTTGGGCTCCAGGTAAGTGGGAGGGAGCCGAACCGAGGGCTATGGGAACATGTGGGCCTTAGGGGGACCTCTCAGAGCCTCAGTTTCCTCTTCTCTCAAACGGGACAGAAATCCCTCTCCACTTCCAGAGTGTCCTGGAGAGCCAGTAAACATGACCAGGGTCAAGAGCACTTTGGAAGAAGGCGAGAGAGATGAGGAGGAGGCAGAGATAACGAGAAGAGGCAGCCCTCTGCCCACGCCAGTCTGTGACAATGCCTGTCTGCTCCACACCGATGCCATGTGTCATCTCAGCTTGAAAAACAGAGGCTCCCGGGGAACCCTGATGAATTATCAATGGCCAGTCTCCGTTCTGGGGACCTCAAGATGGAGCATACTTGCTTTCCCCCAGTACAGAGGTGGGGGGGGACTACAGGTGCGGAATATTTTAAAGACTCTCAGATAAGGTCACTGGGATTGATTCTTTTGCAAAATGTATTTTATTTGTTGTTACTGTTAGAAGGTAGGGTTGGGGCTGGGAGATGGATGACAAGTAAAAAGGAAATAAACGATTTTTGTGAAAACAAAAGGAATCGTTTAAGTAGGAGAGTTCCCATGGGGTTCCCATTGCGTGTGTGATCCAGGCTTTACCCACTCTGTGCCTCAGTGTCCCTTTCTGTCAAATGAGGATAGTATTTCCCACACTACTCACCTCCTGGCATTGTTGGGAGGTAATTAATTGCTTTAGAATCCATAAAACCTTAGAGTGATTATCATCATTCTTGTCACTGTTATTATCCAGGTCAAAGGTTTTGTAAAATGTGATAATTCCATGGGAACCATCAATGATGACAATGGTGAGGAGAAGCAGAGAGGCTTAGTGGGCAGCCCAGAGTCATGAAGACCTGGGTTCTAATCCTGTGTCTGATATGGGAGGGGTGATGCAGGGCAAATCATTCAGTGCCCCAGGAATCTCTCTAAGATGAAAGGGTGAAGACTTGGGTAGCAAATGAAATCATATCTGTAAGGTGCTTAGCACAGCCCCTGGCACATAGCAGGGATTTAATAAATAAGAATTTAAGGCATTTAATAAGTCCTCCCTCCCTCCCTTTCTCCTTCCCTCTCTCCCTCCCTCCTTCCCCCTCCCTTTCTTTCCTCCTCCCTCCCTTTCTTTCTTCATTGGTGCAGTGAATTTCCTACCCTGCAGAAATCAGAGGTCTGAATTCCAAAAAGGAATCAGTATTCTGTTTCTCCACTGGACCCTGAGCTCTATTCAGCCTGGCTCTGTGTCTTATCAGAACTCAGGGCTCTGCATACAGGTAGTGCCCCATAAATCCTTGCTGAGTTCAGTCAGCATCACTGCTGCCTCCTGGATGTCCCCATCAGGCCTGTGTCAGACCCTTGACCAAATCCTGTTGGGGTCCCGTGTGCCTGCCTGCCCAGTGCCCTGGGGTGTATGAGGGCTCACCCGGTAGAGTGTCACAGAGATATCCACGTTCTCTGGCACCATCCACACCACCATGCCCCGATAAGGGTTCTGGATCCCGGGCTGCCAGCTGTGGGCCTGTGGAAAGATTTCTGAGCCCCCAGATCTCCCTCCCTAACCCTGCCTCTCCCCCAACTCTCAGGTTTCCCATCCAAGCACCAGGAGGCAACGTGGACTCATCCAGAAATGGTTCACCCCTGGGTCTGGGGAGCCTTACCTTGGAGCAGATGCGTCGGTTTCTCCGGGTCCATACCACCACCAATTTGTCTGGCTGCCTAAGGGCGAGACCAAGCAGACAGAAAGGGAGGAAGCTTGCTGGGGCTGCCCCCCATGTCCTGCTCACCCTCCAGCTGCCATGGAAGGGAAGGGTCAGGCGGCTGGTTCCCTTATCTTGGGGCACAGTCGTAGGGTGGAGACTCTAGGGCAGGGTGGAGCATGGGGGCAATAGGGCAAAGGGTAGAAAGAGAAGGGGCTGGGAGAGAGCGGGCTGACAGAGGACAGGAGAGGACAGGCAGGCAGACACACAGCCATCCACAGACAGAGGCAGAAACCAGGTGGTGGCCCAGACAGCCGCCTGCAGCATACAGGGACACCCTGCAGACACGCAGAAAAGGAGGAAAGGACTGTTGGGGCCCGGCCTTTCTCTGGCTCTGCTCAGCTTCATGTCCAACACCCAATGGCAGAGCGGCAGCTCTCTCTGCAGGAGAAGGCAGGGGCTCCCTACTTTGGTTGTAGGGGGAAAGGAAAGAGAATTCTTTGCCCTGCCCCCTTATATTCATCCATTTGACCAACTTGGCATCTACCGCGTTCAGGGCGCAGAGGAGAGGCCAGGTTTGGACAAGAAACAGTCCCTGCCTTAGTGGCATTTACAGGATTGGGGCGGGGCAAGAATCAGGGAAGGAGGAGGTGACATTTGAGTTGGTAAGGATTCAGTAAAGGTGGAGAGGCAGGCACAGAGCAAGCAAAGACACAGAGGTGGGAAAATGTTTGTGTGTGGGAGGGCAGTTTGGCAAGAATGTCCAGGAGGCATTCTTGGAGGGCAGCACAATGGGACAAAGCTGGAAAGTGGAGAGGGAGAGCCTGGAAAACTAAGTAAAGGTCTTTGAACCTAACTCAGCTGCTTAAACATGAGATCCCCATCACCTCTGGGAGAAGAGAAGAGGCTTCTTAAAGGGAAGTAGCCTCTGTTTGGGGAGTTCTGCTGGGGGCAGGCGAGAGGGCCGGGCACTGGTTGTTGGCCCTCAAAGGGTGGGGCTGGACTGACTCAGGCTGGGACACTGCCAAGTAGGAATGGGCGAAGCGACCAGCCAGCTGATACAAGCAGGTGCGCTCTCTGCCTTTCAGCCCACTAGCTCCGCTCTCAGGCTCATGGGCCTCAGGCCTGAGGCCAGCATGCTTTGCTAGCTACCCCCAAAGCTCGGCCTCTGGCCCCAGGGTCCATAGCTGACACCCCGCCCCCACACAGACCCCTAGGATTATAGGGGCCTGTAGGGGGTATTACAGTGGGTTGGGTATGGAGCATATAGAGAGCTAGTTAGAAAGCGTGTCCACAGCAAGACCCAAAGCCAGAAAGGGCTGGAGCCTAGGTCTGAATCCTGCCTGTGTGACTCTGGAGAAATCTCCACCCTTCTTTCTCATGGTCTCAGTTTCCTCATCTGTCAAATGAGAGGCTTGGCTCAAGGTTCCTTCCAGCTCAGACATCCTCTGATCCTGTGACCTCTACTTAGGCTGGTTCCCCAGGGTAGGAACAGAAAAGTGACTCCCAGCCTCACCCCGACACCCCGAAGCTCCACCGCTCCAGGAGGGACAGGGACGCCTCCTGAGTCAACGACCCAGACTAACAGCTGGGACCCACCCAGGGCTCTGCCCAGCCCCAGGGCCGCTCTGCCCTTGGCCTGGCCCTTTGCTCAGCATCATTTCCACCAGACTCCCAGTATCCCTGCCCAGATGATTAGCCCTCCTTGACAGATGAGAAAACTGAGGTTCAGAGAAGAAATGACTCAGCCAGAATTACTGTCATTACATGATGGGGACGGGGACGTTCTCAGGCCAGCTATCTTTTCCCTGCAAGGAGCAAGGAAAATTCTCTTATTGTGAGTTAGCCCTCCTTTGCTCTGCCTGCACCGCACCCCCCCCCAACACCCTCCTAGGCCCCTTGTACTCTGAAGCCTAATTTTAGCCCTCTGGAGGGGCAGGACGGGAAGAGAGGGTACCGGCAGCTGCGGCCCTAATCCTGACTCCGGAGGGGAAGCTGACACCCGGGCTGCCTAGGGTATATTTAGGGTATGACGAGGGGACAAGAAGCAGCTGGAGGGGGCTGGCTGCCAGGAAGCCACCTGGCCCTGCTTTGAGCTGGGTCACCCAGACCACAAGATGAGAGGGCCCCAGTCAGAGAGATGGCACAGGGGAGCTCTAGGCAGGCTGAGGCCTGCTCATGGGAGCCCTGCCCCACTGCCTTCCCCGTGGAGGTCTGTCCGTCTTGCTCTTCTTTCTCTCCTCCTTTCCCCAGGGCCTTTCCCCTTGCTCTGGGCTCTGGGCTCCTTTTTGAGCTTCTGTTCCCCCCGCTCCCTGGGATCCCAAGCTTTTCACTCTCTTCCCCCTCCTCCTCCTCCTCCTCCTCCTCCTCCTCCTCTATAATTCTCTCCAGTCCCCTTTAAGCTTACGGCCTCCTCCTTCTCTTCCCTCACCTCCCTACGGTCTCAGTTTCCCCTTTTAAGGGCATTTCAGAGAAATCTCTCAGCCTCATGGCTCCCTGCCCTGCCAGGCATCTTTGTCCTATTTCTTCCCCTTCTCTGGCTGGGGGAAGAGCTGGAGAAGAAGCTCTCTGTCCCTTCCTCTGATCTTATACTTGGCTAGTCAGCAATGCCCCCCCTTAGCCCAGACCCCCAGAGATTTGCCATTCCTGCTTCCTAACCGCACCCTGAACCAATCCTCATTCCTATCTAAGGGACGCAGGGAGAGGGAGCTGGGCTTCTGATGGCCAACGTGGTAGGAAGGGGCAAGAGGGCTGGGGTCTGACTTAAGAAGTGAGGTAGAGTTCTGCAGAGTTCTGGGGGCTTTCACCTCCCCCTACACCCTGGTCCTGAGAAGTAAGCAGGCAGCTGCCCGTCATCTGCCAATCCCTGTTCCCCCTCATGTGGAAGGCAGCTGGCGACACGCTACACTGAATAGTCCTGTTACCCAGAAGGGCCCCCCTTCAAAAGTCTCCTTCCTCATGTCTGCCTCCTCAAACTCTCCTCGGGGCCCCATTTTTGAGGAGGCTCCGTCTGACTGACAGACCCCTGAGCTGGGAGGATGGGCCCTCCTCCTGCCAGACAGAAGGATGTGAGAGGCATCCCGCCCCCCACTAAGGAGGGGAAGGGGAGAAGGGCCAGCTTGAGGAGAGGGCACAGAGTGAGGGCATGGAGGGGCTGGAGCATGGGTGCTGACCCAGGGCAGTGGGGGAGGGAAGAAAGAGAGAGGGCAGTGCCAGCCTGGGAAGGGGGCACAGCGTGTGTGTGTGTGTGTGTGTGTGTGTGTGTGTGTGTGGGCGCAGGGGGAGGCAGGAGTGAGCCCCTCCCGACCACACTGCTCCCACATGCACTGAACACACTCACTCACCATTTCTTGGTGCACTCCACCACCAGCTCCTGATAGCACGCCACGAAATGGAACTTGGCGGCGCGTTTACCCACGCGCTGGAGCCGCTTCCACACCGAGGTCATGGCCTCTCCCCCTCCCTGGCCCCCTCCCCTCAGACGCGGTTGTCAGCAGCCCCGGCCGGGCCGCGGGGCTCCATTCCGGGTACCATAGGCCGGGCTGGGTGAGTGGATGCTACTGGTCACTCACTGACCCCAACTCTCAGACGCTGGTGTCTCAAAGTCCGAGGCCCGACAGTTCCAGGTCTCAGTGCGGAGCGCCCCTTCGCTCGGGTCTAAACGCGTCCCGTCCCGTCCTGTCCAGTCTAGGCTTGGGCAGCTAGGACGAAGTCTCGGACCCGGGCTCTTCTCTGACCCGAGTTTGGGAGCTCCCGGCAGGGTTGGGGACACGCTCCAGGATAGCTGACGGACACTCGGAGCGAGGCGACTGGGCGCCGGTTTCCTGGAGCCGCACCCCCCCCCCACCCCGACGGAAGGAGGGCGGGGAAGGGGGTGGGGCGGGGCGGGGGGGGAGGGGGAGGCTGGCCCTGGGACCTGGAAGCCCGCGAGGCCAGGAGGTGGAGAAGGAGGGGAGAGGCCGGGAGGTGTGGTGTAAATTCTGCGGGCCGGCAGGCGGGTGGCCAGGCTTGGGCGGGCGCAGGCTGTCAGAGGCGGCCTGTGCGCTCCCGTGCTCCCTCGTGGGCGCGGGCCCCGGGACCAGCCTCCCCAAAGTGGGGGTCATTGGGCCCCTAAGGGGCTCTGCCAGCACTGGGAGGGCTGCCGGGGAAGGGACTGACTCCCTTGGCCGAGGGAGGCCGGCAGGAGGGGCTGGCCGAGGGCGCTGAGTGTGTGCGCTCCTGGCGGGGAGCTGCGCTCGGTGTCCTTTCTGTCCATTTAGCCCGAGGTTGTTAGGACAGCATCCTGTGCGGGAACTGAGTTGGGAAGGAAGGCGTGTGTGCGTGTGTGTGAAGGGGGGAGAGGTCTGCAGAAAAGTGGGTTGTCATGCCTGCAAATCGGGGTGGGGGGTGAGCTTCCTTTGGACTGGCACTTTGTGCGAATCTCCCACTGTTCGGGTGGGGTTGAGAGGTGCAAGTCTGGTCTAGTGGCTAGATTGCCGTGGAGCCAGTTAAGACCTGGGTTCCCCCCTCTGCTCCATACTGCCTGGATGGCTCTGAGCAGGTGACTGCAGCTTTCAGTGAGCTAAGGGGACAAGCAATCTCTTGATGAGGTGGGTGAAAGGTGCCTGCCTGCATCAGCAAAGGGAGTTTCCTCAGATGGGAATTCCCTATCAGGGTGAAATCCCAGGCCAGGTCCCTATCGCTGTCCCTGGGGAGGGGGAGGGAGTGGAAGTATAGACTGGTGTGGGAACAAAAATGGACACCTAAGGGGAGGAGGAAGGGATGAACTGGGTGTCTGCTTCCTAAACACGTACCATAAGTACCCCAATGTGTTGACAGAAGAGAATCCAGATTGAGAGGTGAGATAGGAGTGAGCAGAGCACTGGACCAAAGATTGGAAGACTGAGGTTCGAACCGTGCTTCTGACACTTACTAGGTGTATGAGCTTGGGCGAGTTACTTAATCTCTAAAGACTCAGTTTTCTCATCTGTAAAATGGGGACCATACTACCCTTGGGACCTACCATGCAGGGTTGTCGTGAGGTCTAAAGAAGAGAGCAGGGGGCAGCTAGATGGCACAGCCGACAGAGCACTCACTGGTCCTGGAGTCAGGAGGACCTGAGTTCAAATTCGGCCTCAGACGTGTGATATTCACTAGCTGTGTGACCCTGGGCAAGTCACTTAACCCCAACTGCCTCACCAAAAAGAAAACAAAAAAAAACCCAAAACAAATAAAGAAGACAGCATATAAAGACATCAGTTGTTACTGATGATCAATCCCTATTCTATTCTCTGGAGTCTGTTTGATCTGCTTGGAGAGCAGATGCCGAGCTCCGAGAATTATTCACCAGTGATGGCTGGGTTCCAGGGCCCTTTACTCTTTGTAAAGGCTTGTGGGGGGGCGGGGGTGTTTGTGGTGAACCTAGGCGGGCTTCAGCACTGTTTCCTGGTGTGTGTGTGGGGGGGGGGGTTCCCGAGCTGGGTGTGGCTCAGCTGTGGGACTGTTGAACTGTGCAGACTTCTGAGAACTCTGAGACTGCATGAGCTGTAATGTTTGACGAGGGGCCTGAATGAGAAAGGAGTTTGGAATGTATTATTTTAAGTATCTGCAAGCTTCTCACTCCCCCCCCCCCCCCCCCCATAAATGCACAGTCCTGCCCTCTTCCCTTAGAGCTGGGCTATCCCCAAGGTCCCTCTCAAGTTTGTAATCTAACTCTCCTTCCTTGGATAGGGATAGGGTGGGGAAGAAAGCCCCCTCAGCTGGTTCCTTCCTCCCTCCCTTCCTCCCCAGGGGAACGTCCCCAAAGATGGGTCTGGGAGTGTAGCCCTCTTACTTCCTGCCCCAGCGGGAGCCCCAGCCTTAGCTTCAACTCCACCCCCAGGCTGGGTGGAAAGTTTCTCTCCTCAAGATGGACGGTTCCTTCCACTTCCTCCCCACCCCCATCCCCCTTGGCTCCAGATGGGGTCAAATTTAGCCAGAAGGCACTGGTTTTTACAGAAGAGGAAATGGGGGGCCCAGGGAGGGGTAGGGTCTTCTTGTCGCAGCTAGCACAACCCCATCCCGTTACGGGCAGAACAGGGCTCAGAGCCCAGCGCTCCAGACTCCCAGGCCAAGGCTTTGCACACAGGCCTGGCAAGTGGCAAACGCCGCCAGTCATAAGCAACTTCAGAGGGCCCTGACCCAGCCGTGCTGCTCCAGCCCCACCTACCGGTAGAAGGAGATGCTACAGCTCACCTCCATTGTCCGGACACACCTCTTCCCATCCCTAGCTTACAAAAGACAAGAACTGCGCAGAGAGAGCCATTTATTTATTTGTGGGGTCCCAAGGCCGAGACCCCAGTACGTTAAATATTGGGCATAGACCTGAGCCCCAGCCCTCCCCATTGCCAAGTGGGGAGCAAGGCCGACCTTTGGGCTGGGCCTTACCCAATAGCCAAGCCAGCATTATACATGACCGCCCCGCTTGCTGAACGCTACTCCTACCGGGGCAGCAAGAAATGAGTGATGGAGCTGTTCTCCTTTGCCATGCTATTTGCCCCCACAACAGAGCCAGCTAGCTCCCTTTTTGGATGTGGAGCCAGACTGACTGTTGGTGGCAGGAGAGGCTCTATCGGTCTGGCCAAGGTGCTAAGGGTGAAGGTGCTTCAGATGCTCCTTCCCTTGCCCAAGTGATTGGCCTCAAGAGAGCTGAGCTTGCCTGGGAGCCCTTGAACGGAAGCGGGGGAGAAGAGGGCATCAGGGTGAATGGGGTGAATCCACTGACAGCTGGGCCTGGGAGTGGATGGGAGATAATGTGGAGCCTGGATCTCTAGCAGGTCAATATCTCTCCTCTGAGAGAAGTGACTGAAAGAGAAGGTAAGGAAACCAGCTTCTCCCACCTACCGGCCCCAGCCATTCCCGGTAACTAGCACAGTGAGAGATCAGAGGGTTCAGGGAGAGTGACTGAATGAGTGTGGGAGTGTGTGTGTGTGTGTGTGTGCGTGTGTGTGTACCTGCCTGCACTATGTGGGGGAAGGTGGAATGGGCTAGGCCCTGCCTGCAGCTTCGAGCCCAGCGTCGATGGGCCTCCAGAGGGCATCAGGGCCAGGGACCCGTCCTCAGAGACTGAATGAGTCCTGCAGCCACTTATCCCGGGAATTGTGAGTCTGGGGGACTCGGAGCGGGGGCGGGTCCCGGGGCAGGCTGCAGTCTGGCGGCTCGTCCTCATCGTCAGAGAAGCCGGTGTCCGGGGGGTAGGAGCTGTCCGAGTGCAGGGACGATGACATGTCCTGGCACAGGCTCATGTCCTGGCACAGGTGCTTGTAGTCTTGGATGGACTCGTGCAGAGAGCACAGCTGGCACAGCAGAGACATGTCCAGCTGGCGGAGGCCCACCTGGGGAGGGGCAGGGCGGCGTTAGGAGGGACCCCAATGAGTATCCCGGAAGGCGTGACGCCCTCTCCTTCCCCCTGACACCGTGCCTATCCCCAGGCCATCCCGCTTCCCCCATGGCAGCTCCTTTAGGCCACCTCGGTCCTCTACCCCGTCACAGCAACCGCTGGCCATTCTGCTCCCCCTTCACAGCTCCTGCCTCTCCATCCCAGCACACCCCAGCCATCCATCCTGCCTCCCCAGCATCCTAGCCCTGCCCCCGCGATCCCATCCCATCTCATCTCATCCCATCCCCCTCTCCCGGGCCGACCCGCACCATCTCCTTCCGCAACACCGCCAGGGCTGAGTCCAGGTTGGCGGGGCGGCGCGGGGGCTGCGAGGGTCCCTCGGGGGCGCGGCCAGCCCGGCTCAGCTCGTCCTGGATGCGGTTCCGCTGGCTGTAGACGCGCTCCAGGTCCCTCCACGAACCCCCGCTCGAGTTGAGGAGGCCGCTGAGCCCCCGGGGCAGCGGCGGGAGCCCCTCGAGAGGGCAGCCCAAGGGCGCGGGCGCGGGCGCAGGGCCCCCAGGCAACCCGTTCATGGGCACGACGCGGGGGTCCGCTAAGAAAATGGACCCCGGCACCTGGCCCCCTCCTGCCCTCCTCTTCCTCTCCTCTGGCCGCCCGGCCCTGGCCCCGGCCCGGCCCGGCCCGGCCCGGGCGCCGCTGCCCCACTGAGCGCCGGCTTTGTTCGGCCCCGGAGAAGCCCCACCCTGCGCCCCCTCCCCTCGGCCAAAGGGGCGGAGCCTTTCGTAAAAGGAAACCGGACTGTCCGAGCGGCTCCCCACAGTGCTTCGATGTGGCAGGGGGACCGAACTGGGGAAGAGTTTAAGAGCCAAGCATGGGGCGGGAGGCGAGAAAGAAAAGGAATTCACCCCAGATCCAATCTCCTTGGGATGCTCCTAAGGGAGGCCCAACAGGGAGAAGGGGAAAAGGACGCAGCTCCTTTAAGATGGGAGGAGACACCAGTGGGAGGCGGGACGGAGGGGGGGGGCTAGGCAGAGCCCCTATGGCTTCGCGGCCCAGACGGCTAAGGGCTGGACCCCACTTGAGTGGGTTATAAGGGGAGCTCGAGATATTCTCCTCACTTGCAACACGTGGGTGGGCTAAGCCCGCTCTCCTGAGGCTCTTGATCTAAGCCCTATCGAGGACTACGTGGGCGGACTCCATGGTCACCGAGAGCCCGTCCAACCTTCGGCTCTTCCTGTCCCCCCTTCATTTTCCACACCCAAGTTTGGACCTGATCTGGGACCCTGCTGACCCCCATCTCCACGGCGATGGCCCAGTAGTGCAAACTTAGATCCTGGTTTCAATCCCACCCCTTTTCTTGGGGAGGGGAGGGGCAGTATTTATGTCTTTTGTTTTCATCACCTAGATCCCCCCTCCATCTCACCCCCAATTTGGCTTTTCATTGGCTAAGTAACCTCAGGCAATTCAAAAATCTCCCTAAGTCTGCTTCCTCATCCATGACAGAAGGACCCTCTCTGGGGACCTTCGGGCTCTAAGCCTAGGAAAGGGAGGCACAGGGCCAGGGCATCCAGGGGCTGGGTTCTCTCCTTTCCTTTAAGAGTTCTGGGGGCAGCTAGGTGTTTCAAGCTCCAGCCTTGGAGTCAGGAGGACCTGAGTTCAAATCCGACCTCAGACACTTGACACGTACTAGCTGTGTAACCCTGGGCAAGTCACTTAACCCCAATTGCCTCACCAAAAAGGGAAAAAAAAAGAGAGTTCTGGGTCATGTCCTGCTTCATCTCATACACCAGCTCAAGTACGCCAGGATACCTCTCCCAGGAAAGGGGCAGTAGGAAAGTGTCTAAAGATTCTGGGCAGGGACCAACCTGGAGAGATCGAGGAAGCCGAGCTGTCGTTTCCCCTGTGAGATCACTGAGGCCCAGAATCCACACGACTGGTCACACAAGAGCAAAGCTAGGAGGGCAGCCAGCACAGGCCTCTGCTGGGCGAGCGGCAAGACACACAAGCACCACGGCAGGAGAGGGAAGGAACAAACCACACCACACAGGGCAAGGGTTTTGTCTGCGCCTTTCTCTTGCAGCCATTCACAACAAATCCCGGACCCACACACTAGCCGAGGCCAAGGCCCTGGGGCCCTTCTTCCTCCCCAAGACCCCTCACTGCTGCAGCTGCCGAATCCCCTGCAGAGCTTCAGCACAGACCCGGATCAGGGTGCAGAGCTGGATGCTTCCTTCCAAAGAGGTGCTGGGGCCCAGTTCTCCCGAGGCCCACGCGAGTTTCTGAAGCAAAGCTGACTGCGAGGCTGCCAGGACATCCGGGGCCAGAGAGGCTGTGGGAGCCAAGGTGGGAGAAGGCCCCTGGGCAGCCCTGAGCCCAGCAGCCGCCCCCTCACAGTGCTCTGGCCGGGGGACAGGGGGCTGTGGGGCCGGTCGAGAAGCAGTGGGGAGCTCTGAGGACGCTAGCTGGTGTTCGCGGGCTTGGGAGAGAGCAGCCTGGGCATTCAGAGCTGGAAGGAAGAGGACATCACAGGGGAGACCGAGAGGGCATTAGCCCTGTGAGGCTGCGCCCCCAGATCAGGGCTGATTCTTCTCCTCCCGCTCGACTCCCTCCGCACACTGCCTACAGTACTTCAGAGTCAGACTGATGAGGCAAGCCCTTGATCACCTTTGCTTCCCTGACCCAGAAACAGTATCTTCTCCACCTCTGGGATGCCCAGATCTTCTCCCAGCCTAAGGATCCCCAAGACCCCCTCACCTGGGTTATCTTTGTCCACGTCTGAATTCAGCTCCTGACAAGCTACACAGTAAGTTTTTCGCTGTTTGTCTTGGAGTAAAATGGTCTGGAAAAAAGTCAGAGAGGAGCTCCACTACTCTCTATGTGATCCCAAGGAAGCCGTTTCCTCCTACTGCTCAATAAATGCTCGAGTGAACGAATGAACAGACGGGATGGAGCGATCGTCTACATCTCCCAGCTCTGGTACGCAGCGGTCCCTGCCCGTATCTGCTGGGCATGGCCCAGTCCCATTTACAACTGCTATATATTTGCATCTCGGCAGCTTCCCAGAATAGACTGGTAAAGGGGATACAGGAAACAGACAAATATGCCGAGTGATTTTACAGGGAGAGAGAACGCTAATGGCCTGGTGAAGGATCTCAGGATCACCCATTTAGAGCTGGGAGGGTCCTCAGAAGCATCTGCTCTCAGGGGCAGCTAGGTGGCACAGTGGATAGAGCACCGGCCCTGAAGTCAGTACAACCCGAGTTCAAATCCGGCCTCAGACACTTGACGCTTACTAGCTGTGTGACCCTGGGCAAGTCACTTAACCCCAATTGCCCAAAACAAAACAAAACAAAAAAAAAAAGAAGCATCTGTTCTCTAACATGCCCCTTTTTACTGATGAGGGAGATATGACCCAAGGCCCATCCCAAGATGGAAACTGATCCCAGGTCCAGACTCCAGATCCAGCCCTCAGGCGGTTGCACCAGGGCCGGCCGGGCTGTGAAGGGAGCTAGGGATGCGAAGAGGTGGGCGGTGCGAAAGGGGGGAGACTCCACTAGTAAATGACAAGCGCCCCGGCCTTTCCCCTGCTCTGACAGGCTCAGCCGGATGTCACCTCCTCTAAGGAAGCCCACTGGCTGGGTACTTCCTGCCCCGCCCCCGCCCCCCCGCCCCGAGGGGCGTGACCGAGGGGGGGCCGGGCGCGGCCACGCACCCCGCAGTCCTGGCACGTGTCCCCCAGCATGCGGTAGCCACACAGCAGGTAGTCGCCCATGAGGCGGGAGATGCGATCCTGCCGCTCGCGTCGCGCCTGCAGCACCTTGGTCTCGGCCTCGGAAGGCGGCTCCCAGTCCGATTCGCCCGCCTCTGTAGACGCGGCGCCCCGGGGCGGGTGAGGAGGCCCTGCGGCGCCCGGGGCCTCCCTCCCCCACCTCCGGCCCCGGCCCGAGGCCTGCGCTCCTCCCCGGGGCCCACCCCCGGCCCGGCCCGGCCCGGCCCGGCCCCAGCCTCCGCCCCGCTCCTCCCCTGGCCCCGGCCCGGTCCCACCTGCTCCGTTCAGAGCCATGTCGCCGTTGCCGCCGCCGCTAACAAACACCGCGCCGGAAGTGACGCAAGCGCCGGCGCCGCGGCCGCTGGGCTCGCTCCTCGGCTCTGGGGGTGACGTCATCGTCCGATCGTCCACTCGCGGCCGCGGGGGGCGGGGCGCGCTTCCGGGCCCTCTCGCGGTGCTGGAGACGAGGGAGGCGGGGATTCGCCCGGAGGGAGAGAGCTTGGGACGCGCTGAGGCGTTGCCACGGAGACCGAGTCACGTGGCACCTCCGCGGCGCTAAGCCCCGCCCTCGAGGGAAACGGCTGGTTCCAGAGCCCGAGGGCGGGGTGGGGGAGCGCGTTCTGGTCCCGCCCGTGCCTGACCTCCGCAGCCTCCTCCGCAAAATGGTGCCCCGATCTAGAGGTGGACACATCGCTGGACTTGGAGTCTGGTGACCCTGGGCGGGTCCCTTGTCCTCTCCGGGCCTCAGTTTCCCCCTCTTTGAGCTGCAGCATGAAGTAGAAGGGAAAAGGCTCTGGGAGGGACCCTGGCAAGGCCCCTCCGTGAGCCTCAGTTTCCCCCCCGCATCCTGCAGTATCCCAGCCCCATCTGGCTCTTCCTCCAGGCTCCTCCGACACGTGGGGACTCGGGGCACGGATTGTTGCAGACCGTCTACTCGGTGGTCATAGAGGGTTGTTATTCTTAACTCTTCTTTTTTTTGGGGGGGGGGGTTCCCCGTAAGGATGGCCTCAAAGCCACGTCGAAGCCTGGGAGGAGACACAAGGGGGTAGGAGAGAAGTCCCCTTCCTCCCCGGGCATGCAGCCCCACCCCACCTTATACTGGAGAGCAGAAAGAGACTGGAGTTGTAAAACGGGGGGCCTGGAACCCCAGAATGTCGTGGCAGTTGTTGGGCGAGCAGCCCTCGAAGGATGGATGATGGGATTCTGAGGAAGGTCCTGGAGGAGCCGGTGGGAAGCTTCATCCTCGCCTGGGGACCCGAGTTCAAAGGGACAGGCTTGAGCCTGAGGGCGCGAGCTACTTGGGTAGGGATGTGTCTGCTCTTTGTTCTTCAAAGTTTGGCACCGGGGAGAAGAGCCTCCGGCCAGAGAGAGAGCCCTTTGTAGCTGCTCGCCCTGTGAGGGGGAAAGCTCTGTCTTTGTTTTTCACCCGAAGGAAGGCTTTGTTGAACCTTAGCGCATTTGGCTGCTTTTCTAAATAGCCACTTTTTTTTTTTTAAGCCTCCTGGGGCCTTGAACTAAAAGAGCTCCATAGAGCCCACTCTTCTCATGAGGAAGAGCTAGGAGGCCCTGGAGCCAAGGACTTCCCCTGAAGCCTGAAATTGTGAGCCCAGAGGAGCAGCCAGGTGGCGCAGGGGACAGAGCTCTGGCCCTGGAGTCAGGAGGACCTGAGTTCAAATCCAGTCTCAGACATATAAAACTTACTAGCTGTGCGACCCTGGGCAAGTCAATCCCATTGCCTAGCCAAAAAATAAATAAATTTGTGGGCCCAGAAAAGCGCCACAGCTATGTGCCGTGTAGGCACGTTTCTGGTGGAGATGATCCGGGTTGGAAGCAGGCTAGGCGGGCGCAATGATGTCACTAGATCACAATACCCTGCAGCACTGGAGGTGTGAGTTGTCCCTCCATGTTTGTACCTCGACCACATCTGTTCCTGTGTTTGTTCTGTCCTCTCCCCATGTGTTCCCCATTTGTGTCCATCTTTCCCACTGATGCTTTGTTTTGGTGGGTTTAGGAGGGACAGTATGTTGTAGCTGCTTTTCTCACTATGCTGTTTCATTAAATGCATTTGCTTTGAATACATTGTGTCTTCTGGCTGATTAGTAAAGCTGAATACTTTGCTAGGGGCTCCAGAGCTATGGTGGATGTGGAGAGAGCACCTTGAACCTAGGGTATTCTGGGAGACTTCTCCTGGGAGGTGGGGAGGGGGTGCTCCTGGGCATGACATTTGTTACAGAGGCATTCTCCCTGGAAATACCGTTCAATAAAAAACAGAAAAAAAATTAATAAAACTTAAAATAATTAGAATAATACCTCCAGAATCTATGACATCACAAGTGTAGGGCCTCCTCTCCCAGACAGAGACACTGTGGTTGGCAGCCAAACATCTCTCCCTCCCTACACCCACCTAGCGATGTTGAGCCTCCCTGGACTACAGAGCCAGGCCTCAGTGATTGGCCCCACTTGAAGCCGTTCTGCCTTGATGTCATAGGCCAGGCCTTGCCAAGGCCTCCAGAACTTTCCTCACAATGACCCTTTGCCATAAGGCCAGCGAATGTTCTTGTCTCTACTTTACAGATCAGGAAACTGAGGCCCTGAGAGTGAGATGACTTAGCCAAGGCCATACAGCTCCTCCCTTGGCGGAGCCAGAATTCAGATGGCAAATCCTGAATCCTCATGGCTGCCGTTAGAACGGAAGCTCGTTACGAGCAGGGACTGTGGGTCAGTGGGGGGAGTTCTCTCTTTGTGTTCCCCCGGGGCCCTTGGCACAGTGCCTGGTATACAGTAAGCACTTAATAAATGCTCTCGTTTCTAGACTGGGATTCTAGATCTGACTTTCACACTGAGAAGCCAACTTGGATACTAGAGAAGCTCTCTCCCCGATGTGAATTCCTAATTCACAGGAAGAGGTGAAAGGAAAGGCTTATAGAAGGTGAAAGGCTTATAGAAGTTCACAGGCCATTTGCATGGCATGTCCGTAATTTTTGTTCCTCCCTGTTTTCTCTAATTGGCCCAGACCTTCCACCCCAGGAAGGATGAGGGGAAGTTGAGGACGGACAGGGTCTTCTCGAGGCCTAGATATTCCTGCTGGGTGAGATCCAGGTCTCTGCCCACCCAGCCAGCCCCACTGAGGCCTCAGCCTGGAAAGCATTGAACCAATCCATCCATAGCACCCCTGCCCCAGGCCCCCCCAAACAGCCAGCCCACAAGATCATTCCTGAGGGGCTCAGCTAGAGAGGCCAAGGGCTGCTCTGAGGGCTTTCTGCCCCCACCTTGAGGGCCCCAACCCGGCGGACCTGGCCTGGCATTGGAAACCACCCACAATCCTGCACCCCCCAATCTGACTTCCCACTTGTGCCTGTAAGAATTCTCCACTCCACACAGCTGTGAACTGATCCAACCATTCTGGAGAGCAGTTTGGAACTATGCCCTAAGGGCTATGAAAATGTGCATACCCTTTGACCCAGCAATAGCACTTCTAGGGCTGTATCCCAAAGAGATCATACAGATGGGCAAAGGACCCACAAGTACAAAAATATTTCTAGCAGCTCTTTTTGTGGTGGCCAAGAATTGGAAATTGAGAGGATGCCCATCAACTGGGGAATGGCTGAACAAGTTGTGGTAGATGAATGTAATGGAAAACTATTGTGCTATAAGAAATGATGAGCAGGCGGACTTCAGAAAAACCTGGAGCTAGACTTGGCTTTTCTCAGCAATGCAAGGATCTAAGACTACTCCAAAAGACTCATGATGGAAAATGCTACCCACATCCACAGAAAGAACTATGGCGTCTGAATGCAGATCAAAGCATACTATTTTCCCTCTTTTTTTTGTTTTTGTTTTTGTCTCTTCTTTCTTGTGGGTTTTTTCCTTTGGTTTTCATTCTTCTTTACAATGTGACTAATGTGGAAATATGTTCAATATGAATGTATATGTATGACCTATATCACATTGCATGCCATCTTGGGGAGGGGGGAGAAAATTTAAAACTCAAAATCTTATAGAAGTGAATATTGAAAACTAAAATTAATTGATTAATTAATTTAAAAAATAAATTCTCCGCTGGAGTGAAGCAGGTCTTCTTATGATCCCCCAGATGTCAGGTCACTTGTTCACACTACACCCCCCAGCCAAGAGATTGCCCTCCCTCCTTCCTGCCCAACCTAACCTCCATCCTACAGGGCGAAGGATGAAATGACAGAATTCCAGAGCTGGACAGGACCTCAGAGGCATTCAGTCCAACCTGTACCTTACCTGAGAATTCCCTCCCTATGTTCCCAAGTGGTTATCCAGGGTCCACTGGAAGAGTGCCAGTGATGGGGAGCTCACTACCTACTGTAGCAGCTCATTCCACTTTTAGACATATAACAGTTAAGAAATTTGTGGGTCCCCAGCCCTAGGGGCCTTCTGGGGCCAAGCCCAAATGAACCTAATTGCTCTTCCCTCAGACAAGTCATTGTCTGATTATGTGTTCATGTCTTCTCTTCTCCTTCTCTGGGCTAAAGATTCTTAGTTCCTTCCAGGGATCCTCTCCTCCAACGCAGGGTGGAAAGGAAGCTGGCTCTGGAATGGGAAGCCTTTGGTGCTCACCATAACACAAATGTTATTATCCCCGCTTTACAGATGCAGAAACTGAGGCTCCTGTAGGGGAGCAACTCCACCAAGGTCACACAGCTGGTAAGTGAAAGACTTAGAGCTGGGATTCTGATGAGTCAGCTGACCCTCAGTTTCTTTCTCTGTAAAATAAGGGAATTGGGTAGGTGGTCTCTACGGTTCCTTCAGTTCTAAATCTATCTTCTAATGACCATATTTTACCTGCGGTAAAAGAGCTGAGAGTGGGAGAAGAGCTAGGGACAGAGGTCCATTTGACCAGTTCAGATGAGGGACAGCTGCCCACTGGAGAGCTCAGCCTTTATAACCAATCAGATGGCAGGAGAGGGTCAGCATTCAGCAGGCCCCTGGGCACAGCTGCACTTGAGGGTAGTGAAGAGGACCTTCGAGGACATCCATCAGTCACCTCTACCTCATGTCTGTGCCTTGGGACAAAGTCCCATTTGTGCTGCCCTAGTTACAGAGTGATTTCAAACTTCTCCAAGGCCTTAGACTGAGTCCCCATAGGACCCGTCTGGAGATAGACATAGAGTCGGCACTGGTGAAGTGAGTAATTTCCCTTCATGTGATCACTGCAACCCCCAAACCCTAATTCCCCCATCCCCCCTTCTCTCTTCTCTCCATATATATATATCTATATATATATATGTATTTCTATAAAGATGTATTTATATGTAATTATAATAATAATTATTATTCCTACAAGAATTTCCCCCCTTTTCTGGACATATGTCCATTTTGGACAGGCTTCCTTTTCTGTATGGGACAATTGGACCCTTCAGATTCCAGGATGCCTTCAATTGGGTACGGGTTGCCCCTGAAATCTCTTGAGCCAGAAAGCCCTGCCCATTCATCGATCTTACCAAGAGAAGAAACGATCCTGTGTTGGGGAACGTTCATCAAAGAGCACGTTGGAAGGCTTAGGTGCCATTCAGTCTGAGACAAAGCTTGGGCACACACTCAAAATGACACCCCCCTCCCATATTTTCTCTCCCACTGTGGTTGTTTCTGTCTATGTCTAATCCTGATGATTACACCTATCGTGGTAGAATGGAACCAACCCTGCACCTGGAGTCAGAGAGCCTGGGTTCAAATCCCAATTATACCACTTCCTGGTCTCTTTGGACCTCAGTTTCCCCTACTGTAAAAATGAAGACTGTTTGGGGGGGGAGAGGATCAGAGCCAGGGCCTGCCCTCCTATGACCCCATCAGCTCCCTCCCAAGGGGACCTTAGGGGCGGAGTGTTTCCTGCCTTTTCCATGGGTGGAAATAAAGCCTGCTTTGTACTAGGTAAGTATTCCTTATTTTCAAAAGTGCTAACTTGGGAACTTGGAACTGTGTACTGGGCGGGGCAGATATAAAACTACAGAGACACTGAAGGTCCCTGAGATAGTATCTAGTCCGTGTGAGCCCAGAACCAGGAGGCAAGTGGGAGAATTTTCCCTATTTAACGGATGGGGAAACTGAGTCCCAGAGAGGTTAAGTGATTTGTCCAGGGTCACAGAGCTAGCAAGTATCAGAATCAGGATGGAATCCCAGGCCTTCTGAGGCCACATCCAAATGTACCTCTCTCCACTAGCCATGCTGGTTAGCACAGAGTGGGTGCTTTGTAAATGTTCATTGAAATCCAGAAAAATCCATGATAGGTTAAAAAAAAAAACATCAGGAGGAGACCTGGATAGTTTTGTTATTACTTTTTAAAAGTTAGAATGAGTAACAGATCTGTGATTTTTTCCAGGGTGGGAAACTCCACGGGCGTCACCGTGACTATACAGAGAAATCTTAGGGAGCTGTCTGAGTCCCAGAGAAGTGCAATGACATGTTCAGGACCACACGTAGCTTTAAATGTCAGAAGTGGGATCTGAACCCAGGTCTTCCTGTTTCCAAGGCCATTGCTATTCTATCACTCCCCCCATAACTCGTGTGGCGCTGGGCCTGGGGGCAGGAAGCTTCCTCTTCCTGTGTTGAAACCTGGCCTCAGACATTTACTAGCGGTGTGATCCTAAACAAGTCACTGAACCCTATTTGCCTCAGTTTCCTCATCTGTAAAATGGGTCAGAGAAGAAAATGGCAAACCAGTCCAGTATCTATGCCAAGAAAACTCCCCAAGGGGTCACAGAGAGTCAGACACGATTGAAAAACAACTCAGCGAATGACTTTTAAATGAGATTGTATTAAAATAAAAAAATAAAATTCACTTAGACTGAGATACTTTACAAACGTTTTGTAAGAATGAACATCAACAGAAGTTTTCTACTTCACATCTTCTTTGTCTTAGGCTCAGTGTTTGTCATTTGAGCATTTCTGGGTGGTTACTAAGTGCATAATAAATACAAAATAATAAATGTTTGTTGAACCGAATTTGCAGGCAGCGAACTCCCCCAGCTGGAGCAGCCTTCTGCTCAGCTGCATTTCCCATAATCTGGGGCCCTGGCAGGGCCCTGTTCAGCCATGTGGACAGTGCCACGGTCTGAGCAGGCCATTGCCTGCTTACCTCCCCCTCTCAGTCGCTGATGCTGAGCCAAGGCTGGAGGAGCTGAGCCCAGGAACCTGGACCTTCCACAAAGCTCGGCGGGCCCTCCTCCAGAGAAGGCCCCTCCCCTTGGCCCATCCCGCCTGGACCCCAGGCCAGGGGCTTCTTACTTAATCCACTTATCAGACCCTGGTGAGGGGGTTGGGCTGGCACTGCTGTTTCTCCACTTGGGGTACGTTGCCCCGTCTCCCAAGCCCTGGGCCCCAAAATTGTGCCTGCCTCCTCCCCATCCCTGGGTCTGGCTCTGTTTGGCTCCCCATCTTCTCCTGGGCCATCTGACTGGGAAAGGGGCCAGGCCCTGAGCTCAGGCACTGGCTATTCCAGCCAGAACTGTCTGAGGCAGGGAGCCAGCCCCCGGCCAGACACTGCCAGGATCTGGCCCAGGGGTCTGGGAGGTGGACGGCCTGGGTTCTCGGAAGGGTACGAGGGAGTGAGACTGAGGAGCTGTGGTCAGGGGGCTCGGGAGAGCCACACGTTTGAGGAAGGGATGGGGAGGGGGCAGCTGGGGGTCCAGAAAGAACCCACAGCTGCAGGTTGGGGGCTGAGGCGTTGCCATCTGGTTCTGTGCCTAGCCTGCTTGCAGAGTATTGGATTTGCCCCCTTTCCTGCCCTGTATCCCTAGGGGCTCTCTGAAGTGTAGGGGCAGGTGGGAGACTGGAGGGAGGCTCTGATGGCCCTCAGGTTGTATGACTGTTAGCTGGAGCAAAATGGGGCCTTGTTGCTTTGAGATCCCCACCCTTGCCCCAGACTTCACGCTGAGTGGAGGAGGAGCTGACAGGACCCTCAGCCAACCTCCTCCTTTTACAAATAAGGAAACTGAGGCCCAGAACAGGGCAAAGACTTTTTCCAGGCTCCCCCAGCGAGCAGAGCCTGGGCTGGGACCCCCTGTTCCCGAGTGGAGTCAGGGCCTCTTTGCAGTCCAGATGGGCAGAGGGAGAGGGGCAGGGCCCCAGCCCCCCCGCAGCGGTGGCCACAGCAGCATCTCCCTTCTGGCCCCTGGGCCCTGCCTGCCACATCACTTCCCTGCTCTGGGGGCAGTGGGCACAGGAGACTCTAGGGAGCTCCTGGCCAGGTGTGTGGCGGGTGGGCACAGGCGCCCCAGACGTGCCCCCCTCTCTCTCCCCCGAAGGCGAGGGCGGGCTGTGACTCTCTAAAAAGCCAGCCAGCCGCCCTCCCCCTCTGGCCCCCAGCCAGCCTCCCAGCCCCCAGCGCCGCCTCCCCTGCTCTCTCCTCGCTTGCTCCAGCCACGGAAAACAACTCCTCATTTCTCCCTCCCTCCGTCCGTCCCTCCCTCTGTTGGCCGGGGTCCTGCCCAGCCCCACACTCCCTGGGTGCGTCGGGAGCTGGCGGGCCAGGAGGCAGCGCTGGGACGCCGGGAGGAGGCGGCAGGCAGGCCGGGATCGCTGGCTCCCGAGCTCGGGGCCGGGCTGGGCCGGGCCGGGAGGCTCATCCCAACCCCTGCTTCCCCGCACTCCTGCCCCTGCCCCTGCCCCTGCTCCCAGCCCGCCCGCCCACCAGCTGTGCGCTCCCTCGTCTGCCTCCGGCCGCCCCTGCTCCGGGCCTTCTGGGGTCCCCCAGGCCCCCTCCATCAGGGACAGGAAGACTTGGGACAAGTTTCCTTCCACCCTGGTGCTTCTCACTCTCATCTCTCCACCTTCCTTTTCCTTCCCTCCCTCCCTTTCTCTCTTCCTCTCCTCTCTTGCTTAGCTCCTTCCACCACCTCTGCCCCAGCTCCCTGAAGGCCCCTTGCCCGGGACCCCATGCCCTGGGCCTGCAGTGCCCCCCTCCCTCTGCCTCCTGAGATGCCCCCCTCCGGGCTGTTGGCTCTCTTGCTGCTGGTGGGCCTGGGTGGAGGGGTGCTGGGGGGCCCGGCAGGGGAGCGGGGTACTGGGGGCGGAGGAGCACTGGCTCGAGAGCGCTTCAAGGTGGTCTTTGCCCCCGTCATCTGCAAGAGAACGTGTCTGAAGGGTCAGTGCCGAGACAGCTGCCAGCAGGGCAGCAACATGACCCTCATCGGGGAGAATGGACACAGCACTGATACGCTCACCGGCTCCGGCTTCCGAGTGGGTGAGGCTGGGGCCGGACCCCGAGGCGCCGGCAGGAGGGGGAGGCTGGATTCGGGGAGGAGGGGGCGCCTGGGGTGGCTAGTGGAGGGCAGGGATTCAATGGGGGCCAGGGTGTTTGGGAACAGGGACACCTGGGTTCTGGGCTGCCTGGACTCTGGGGGGAGGAGGGAGGGGACACCTGGATTCCCTGGTTCTGGAAGACAGAGGGCAGGATGCCTGGGGCATCCAAGGAGGATTCTGGGAGTGAGAGGAAGAACACGGTGACTGGATGGGAGTGTCGATCGGCACTGAGGAGGGGAGTCAGACTTGGCTGAGGGGGAAATTCTTCATTCCTTCCTTCCCTGGCACCAGGCTAGCCTCTATTCCCACCTCCTGTTGCCCCTGCTTCCGGTTCACTGTGTCTGTGGCCTTTCAGGTTTTCCTCCAGGCCTGCTGACCCCACACTCAGCCCCCTAGACCTGGTGGCCCCCCCACCCCCTGAAGGCCCCAAGAAGTGAGGGCAAAGGCTCACTGGGGGGGGGGTGGCAAATTCTTGTCCTTGGCTCTGTCTAATAATTATCCCCGGGGCCCTGGGTGGCAGGGAGGAGCCCCTCGTTAATTATGCCTCTGGGGGGTAATTAGTCAGACTCAGGCCCAGGGAGGCACCACCCAAACATCCCCCAGTCTTGGGAGCCCCAGGCTTAGAGGGGCAGACTCGTCCCTTGTCCAGTGGTCCACAGGATTTCCTATGGTCAGGCACTTCTGTGTGTGACAATATTGGTGCATCTGTGTGTGACTGTATGGAAGTGTGTTTGTGTGTATGTATGTGTGTGTGTGTGTGTGTGTGTGTGCGTGAAGAGGCATGAGCGTCTCTAGCCAGGCTCAGGGCCTTCCTGCCTATGCTGTTGTCTCTGTCTGTGCTGCCCACATCCCTCAGGCACGGTGCCCGGGGCCGCGGGTGGGCGGTGTCACTCGGAGGTCAAGCTCACCACCAGGAGTGACTCACTCAGAAGGGCAGGAAGGAGGCCCTCTCCCCTCACCCCCATTCAACAGGATGGATGGGCCAGGAAGGATGCTTTCTCCCAGGGGCTGGGGGTTTCCCAGCCTTTAGCCCCAGCAGGAGGCAGAGCCCACAACAACCTGCCCCACCCTGTCCCTGGTATCTGAGAGGCAGCTGCCTGGTGAGGGAGAGGATGTCTCAGTGACAGGAGAGGGAGGGCAGAGAGACGGGCTGAAGGCTGGGGAGAGCTGCGGGGTGCCGGGGAGATGGAGAGCGAGGCCTACTGCTGAGGCAGGGGAGCCCAGAAGCCTTGGTTTGGCCCTGCCTGAGTCGCTCACTACCTGTGGGACCCTGGGCCAGGAATGTCCCCGTTTTCTCAGCTACAAAGTAAGGGATTAGCTGATCTTTAAAGGTCGCTGCGGCCTCAGAGGGCTCAGGGCTGGTCCTGTCCTTTCTCAGAACCCGAGCTTAGGAACCAGTAGCCAAATGATCTGCGTGTGTGCATGTATATGTACAGCACAGTATGTACAGGTGTCTGTGTACCTAGGAGTGCATACACACGTGAGAGGCCATGGACTGACCTGGGTGTTTGTTTCACAGCTCTGTGATCCTGGGCAGGTTTCACACACACACACACACACACACACACACACACACACACACACACACACACACACACACACACACACACATCCCTCAGTTTCCCTCCTCTGTAATTTGAGGGAATTGGAGTAGATTTTCTCTAAGGCACCTCCCAGCTCTGGATTCTCCGACCCTACACTTGTATATGTATGTGTGTATGTGCATATGTATGCATGTGTGCGTATGTGTGTGACCAGAGGGAGTCTATGCCCAGATGCCTCCCCACGGAGGTGGATGGGAGAGCTCTTGGGGATATCACAAGTCCAGTTTGGGGAGGGGGTGAGGGAGAGTGGGGACTGGATTAGGACGTGGGAGGGACAGCCCACCCACGGTGACGCTCCCCCTCCCCACCCTGCCCATCTTTCCTTGCAGTGGTGTGCCCTTTGCCCTGCATGAACGGGGGCCAGTGTTCATCTCGAAACCACTGTCTCTGCCCCCCGGACTTCACCGGCCGATTCTGCCAGGTGCCAGCAGGCAGCGCGGGGGCGGGCCTAGGCCGGGGTGGGGCTCTGAGTGGCCCCCCGCCCCCTGCCCCTGAGGGGGAGCCCGTGGCCAGCAAGCATGCCATCTATGCAGTCCAGGTGATCGCAGACCCCCCTGGTGCAGGGGAGCAGCCTCCAGCCCAGCATGCAGCCTTCCTGGTGCCCCTGGGGCCTGGCCAGATCTCAGCCGAAGGTAGGAGGACTGAGGGAAGGAGGTGTAGGGGAGGAGACTAGGCCTGAGACACCCAGAGATGGAGAGACACCAATGGGGCCACGGGGGGGGGGGAATGGGGAGACATAGGATGATTGTGACACAGAGAGAGACCGAGGCAGAGATTCAGGTAGCAGGAGCCTCCTCCATGTGTAGGCTCTGCTCCATTAGAAATCAAGTATTGGGGCAGCTACGTGGTACAGTGGATAGAGCACCAGCTCTGGCCTCAGACACATAATACTTACTAGCTGTGTGACCCTGGGCAACTCACTTAACCCTATTGCCTAGCCCCCCAAAAAAAAGAAAAGAAAAGAAAAGAAATCAAGTATGGGGAGGCAACTAGGTGGCGAAGTGCACCAGCCCTGGAGTCAGGAGGACCTGAGTTCAAATCCAGCCTCAGACCAGACACTTGACACTAGCTGTGTGACCCTAGGCAAGTCACTTAACCCCAACTGCCTAAAATTTAAAAAAAAAAAATCAAGTATGGCCTCAGCTCGTCTATTCTTATCGCAGTGCTAGACACACAGGAAGTGCTTAGTACATGCTTTTCCATTCAGTCATTCATTCTTAGGAATTAGGGCTGGACGAAACTGTAGAGATCTCGTTTTCCCCTTCATTTTACAGAGAGGGAAACTGAGGCTCAGAGAGGGAGAGGGGCTTGCTCCAGGTTACACAGGCAGTGAGGATAACTGTGGAGTGAGAAAGAGATCTCGAGAGACAGAGAGACAGAGACAGGTCCCTAGCCAGCTACGCCCATCCTGGAAGCTGCCCTTCCCCAGGCAGCGGCATCCAGCCCTCTGTGGCTCTGGGACCTCCCAGAGGTATTAAGACAGCTAGGAAGGAGGCTACTGGGGAAGAAATGGGGGGCCAAGGGGGCTGGAGGTGGGCCTAGGCTGTGAGACGCTGACCCACTCTGCCCTGTGCCCTCCAGTGCAGGCACCACCACCCCTGGTGAATGTGAGAGTTCACCATCCCCCAGAGGCCTCTGTCCAGGTTCACCGCATCGAAGGGCTGAGTGCTGAGGGCCCTGCACCCCCTCAGCACCTCCTCCCCCATCCCAAGACCCCCCACCCCCGGCCTCCCACTCAGAAGCCCCTGGGCCGCTGCTTCCAGGACACGCTACCCAAGCAGGCCGTGAGTGACCCTTAGGGGCCCCTAGTCCCTCCCCCGGGGACCCCCCTCAGCCTTTTGAACCACCCTCTCCCCGCTTAGGCTCCCATACTGGCTGTTATTCCCCTCCTCGGCACCCAGCCCTGGGCTATCTCTGAGGGAGCGTAGGCAGCCTCGGGGTGGGGGAGTCAGCTTCTGACTAGCTGTTGGTGATCTTGGAGAAGTCCTTTCCCTTTCTATCAAATGAGGAGCTTAACATGATGCCCTCAGGCTCCTCCAGCTGTGATGTCCTAAGGTCCTTGGGGGCTGGGAGGGGGAGCTGAGGAAACTGAGGCATCGGGTTGCACCTAACGGTCCTTCCTCGGACACAGTGTGGCAGTAACCCGCTTCCAGGCTTGACCAAGCAAGAAGACTGCTGTGGAAGCGTTGGCACAGCTTGGGGTCAGAACAAATGTCACAAGTGCCCCCCGCTGCAGTGTGAGTCCCGTGCTGGCCCCTCCCATTCCAAGCATAGCTGGGTCTCCTGGACCCCTGCTCCTCTTCCCAACCCTCCCTCTCCTTCCCCTCCCAGTTGGCCCCCCTGCATCCCCACTCCTCAGTAATGGATCACCATGCTTTCCCCTAGACACCGGTGTGCAGAAACCAGGCCCCGTGCGTGGGGAGTTGGGGGGTGACTGCCCCCAAGGCTACAAGAGGCTGAACAGCACCCACTGCCAGGGTATGGGGACCCTGGGGGTGGGCAAAGCGGGGTTGGGAATGGCCAGAGATAGGCCAGACCATGGGCTGGAGGGGCCCTGGGCCACAGCAGTGTGGAGGTGGGAGGAGGGAGCCAAAATGGGCAGGGTTGGGAGGGCATCCTACCATCTCTCTCCATCCACGCTCTCCTTGTTTTCCCAAAGACATCAATGAGTGTGCTATGCCAGGCATGTGCCGTCACGGAGACTGCCTCAACAGCCCAGGCTCCTACCGATGTGTCTGTCCCCCTGGCCACAGCCTTGGCCCCTCTCGAACCCAGTGTCTGGGTAAGAGCCCCTGGGGAAAGGTCAGAGGCCGTGTGGCGATCATATGGGCGTCAAAGGTCATACTGTAAGGTGGAAGGGGCAGCCTGGGAAAAATTCCAAGGTCAGGTGCAGAGGGAGGTCATAGGTCATAAGGGTCAGGTTGAGAATAATTCAAATCATATGAGGACAGATCAGAGAACATATATAGACTGAAGCAAGGCCAGAGGTCTCGGGTCCAGTTTGCTACGGAGTCAGGGTGACCCAGGAGTATGAGGCTGGATTGTCTGGAGGTGGTGAGGCAGGGGTGCCCGAGGTGGGCAGGGAATCCGTCCTGATTCTTCCTATCCTATGCTCAGCTGAGAAGCCAGAGGAGAAAAGTCTCTGTTTCCGCCTGGTCAGCCCTGACCTGCACTGTCAGCACCCGCTTACCACCCACCTGACCCGTCAGATGTGCTGCTGCAGCGTGGGCAAGGCCTGGGGGGCCCGCTGCCAACGGTGCCCTGCCGACGGCACCGGTCAGCCACTGCCCCCCCTGCACTGTCTGGGGCCTCCAGGGCACTGCAGGGGAGTGGGGAGGGCAGCTCTGTACCCAGGCACTGGGGGAGAAGCAATCTGTGAGAAGCCCCAGGGCACCGCCAGAGGACATGAGCTCCTCTCAGCTGCTGCACTACTTCGGGGAGGTGGGAACCCCAGAGATGTCCAGGGAAAGTTCACTTCTGTTTTCCCTACCCGCCACAGCTGCTTTCAAAGAGATTTGCCCAGCGGGAAAAGGTTACCACATCCTGACCTCCCACCAGACACTCACCATCCAAGGAGAAAGTGACTTCTCCCTGTTCCTGCACCCAGATGGGCCCCCCAAATCCCAGCAGCTCCCAGAGAGCCCCAGCCGGGCCCCGCTGCAGGAGGAGCTGGAGGAGGATAAAGGTAAGAGCTTAGCTCCCTAGTCATGGCGACTGAATCAGACCCATGACTGGGAGAGCAGAAGGCCAAAAGCACTGTCCTCCAAACACTCCCCCCTGTCTTATGCTAGGGACCCCAAGGGTAGAAATGTCTGCTTGGGACTCTGGGCTCAACCTCAGTCTATCACCATGAACAATACCCCATCAGGACCCAGATCTCTCCCCACCCCCCAGTCCTTCTCTGGGCCACCCCCCAACGCCCTGGGCACCCTGCTGAAATGTGTGGAGTGTATCCTTCAGAAGCCCTGACCACCTCCACCAGGACACTACCTGGGGCTCTAACCAAATTCCCTGTCTGTTTGTGAAACCTCCACCAGTCTCTAACCCCAACTGTGTTTCAGACTCTCCCAAACCCGTCTTCTAAACGCTGGCTTTTTCTCTTCCAGGAGTGACCACGGACTCTGTGAGTATACAGGCCAGAGCCTGGCCACTGCTCAGCTGGGGAGTGGCAAAGAGAGGCAGAGAGGCCCGGGGCTCACCTGGGAGAGGGATGGGGATGATGAAGCAACGAAGTTAGGAGAACGGTAGGCAGGGCCCAGGAGGCTGACACCTGAGCTCAAGGCTGCTTTATTTCCCTCCACGTTCTCCCCACCCCATCCTCAGATGGACTCCGAGGAGCGCTCAGCTCAACAGGGCCAATCCCCTGTCACCACGCTGCCGCCAGTGCGCCCCTACCCAGGTGAACCAGGGAAGGGGAAAGGGACACGGCAGGGAGGAAAAGCCTCACCAGCCCTGGGATGCAGGTGGGGGTCTGCTGGGGAGGAGGGGAGAGCTAGCCTTGTTTCCTGGAGGTCAGTCCGCAGAGATGGCGCTTGGACAAAGCTCCACCACCCAAGTGAATCAGTCACGTACTGAGTTCTTTCTTCCAGAACTGATTTCCCGCCCCACCCCGCCAGCTGTGCACAGAATCCCTCCCGATCTGCTCCCATCCAGGAGCGCCGTGGAGATCGCTCCAACCCAGGTGACAGGTAAGCCACGCATTCTGTCCAGGCAGGGCCTGCTTCTGCCGGGATCACCTCCGCAGCCACATGGATTCAGTTCTTTTAAGTTCCGGCTTCTGGGGACACAGAGACAGAAAAAGACCCAGTCCCTGGCCCCCACGAGCTTCCATTCTAATAAGCGGAGATATCACAGCAAGGGGAGTGGTCGCCAGGGAGGGGAGCTTTGGTCCCGGGACCGGGAGTGGGGCCACGGGGAAGTTGATCGCCGCTCCCCTTCCAGCCTGGGGCCTGCCTGGCCAGGCAAGGCCATCAACAAACCGAGCAGGGCTGCCTGGGTCCCCGGCTCCTCAGGGCTCCGCTCTCCTCACAGAAACTGACGAGTGCCGGGTGAACCGCAACATCTGCGGCCACGGAGAGTGCGTCCCAGGCCCCTCGGGCTACTCGTGCCAGTGCTATCCGGGCTACCGGCCCCATCCGCAGCAGATGTACTGCGTCGGTGAGTGGGAGCGTCGGGGGCCTGGCACCGCAGAGCACGCGCGCGGGGCGCACGGCAGGGAGGGGGCCGAGGATGGAGGAAGGGGGCTAAGACTCAGTGGGATCAAGGGGTGCCTCGACCCCTGATGTCAGAGCTCAAGCGGGGCCCACGGGAGGAGGGGGTCGAGGATAGAGGGAGGGGGGCTGAGCCTCAGTGGGGCAAGGGGCGCCTCGATCTCCGACGCCAGAGCTCACGCGGGGCCCGCGGTGGTCAGGGGGCCAAGGACCCTCCTCGACATCTCCCTGTCTCGCCCTCCCACAGATGTGAACGAATGTGAGACTGAGCCCTGCGGAGTTGGGAAGGGCGTCTGCATGAACACGGGAGGCTCGTACAACTGTCACTGCAACCGGGGCTACCGGCTGCAAGTCACCCCAGGCGGCCGCTCCTGCGTGGGTAAGGGCGAGGTTTGGCCAGGTTGGAGTGGGGGGGGCCCTGGGGGTGGGGCTTGGGGCAGCTGGGGTGGGGGCGTGGCCAATGGACAGCCGGGGCCCCGGGGAGGAGCTTGGAGAGGGGTGGGGCGAGGCCAGGCCTCCGTGGGTGTGGCTAAGGAGTATTAGGAAGAGCTCTGTGGATTCCTTGGGGACGTGGGAGGAGGGACCAATAGGGCGGGACTTAGAGAAGGGTGGGTTCAGATGCAGTCCTGTGGTGGGTCACGGCCTGAAGAGGGGCGTGGCCTGTGGAGGCAGCGCTATTGGGGCGGGGATTAGGCAAATGAGGGGCCTGAGGGGCGGGGCCTCAGGAGGTTACGGCACCTGGAGGGTAAGGTGTTAGTTCTGCTGAAGGGGCAGGCCCTATGGAAGGACTGGCTCTCATTGGGGCAGGCCCCTGAAGGGGCGGAGCCTGGAGCCTGGAGCCCGGCCCCTGTCTTTTCCCCATCCCGGGCTCAGATCTCAATGAGTGCGTGAAGCCCCACCTGTGCGGGGACGGCGGCTTCTGCATCAACTTCCCCGGGAACTACAAGTGCAGCTGCTACCCAGGCTACCGTACCAAGCCGTCCCGGCAACCGCTGTGCGAAGGTAGGCCCGGGGCGGGGAGGGGGCCCGGGGCGG
>NW_020951147.1:5212809-5221437 GCF_900497805.2 Vombatus ursinus
GGGGGCCCGGGGCGGGCAGGGGGCCCAGTGGAGACCTCGCACACCACGGAGCTGGGCCGGGCCGGGCCGGGCCGGGCCGGGCGGGAGAGCCCAGAACGCGCCGGGAGGGCTGGGCAGGCGGGCGACCCCTACCTCCCCGGCTCCTCTCCTTCGTCCCGGGGGCCTGCAGGCCCAGCCTGACCCTCCCTTCTGTCCGCAGACATCGATGAGTGCCGGGATCCCAGCTCGTGCCCGGACAGCAAATGCGAGAACAAACCCGGCAGCTTCAAGTGCATCGCGTGCCAACCTGGATACCGGAGTCAAGGGGGCGGGGCCTGCCGGGGTGAGGGGCAGAGGGGAGGGGAGGGACCAGGCAGAGGAGGGGTGGCGGAGAATCATCTGGGACACCTTCAGGGATAAGAACTCGGCCAGCGAGAAAATGCCTTCCCCCCCACCCCCACTGCCTCATTGGCCGGGCTCCCTGGGCTCTGCCAGCCTATATAGTCTTAGCGGGGGGGGGGGGGGGGGGGACGCAGGCCTGAGCCTTTTCGCCAGGACAAGAGATGGTCACATCGTGCTGTACTGGACGGACCGGACTGGGATGGGGACGCAGACGAAACCCGGGCCCGGCCTGCCTGCGCTCTGTTCCTCCCAGTTGTCCGGCCCCTCCAACAGCCCCTCTCCCCCACAGACATGGACGAGTGTGCCGAGGGCAACCCATGCCAACCAGGCTGGTGCGAGAACCTCCCCGGCTCGTACCGGTGCACGTGCGCCCAGGGCTATGCGCCGGCCTCAGACGCCCGCAGCTGCCTGGGTGAGTGCCCCTGAAGACGGGGGTGGTGGGGGGTGCCGTCTAGGGCAGTCTCAGGTGTTCCCCCCCCCCGACACTGACCTTTGCCCTCCTCCTCTTCTGGGAAGATGTGGATGAGTGCGAAGCCGGGAACGTGTGCGAGCATGGGGTCTGCACCAACACCCCCGGCTCCTTCCAATGCCAGTGTCTCACGGGCTACCACCTGTCCCGGGACCGGAGCCGCTGCGAGGGTGAGTAGAGAAGGGAGGCCTGGCTCTAGCCGACCGGAGGGGCAGGCCTTCAGTTTGCCCGTCCATGAAATGAATCTGAACTAGGAGAAGCTCTAAAATCCCTCCCTGCTCTGACAGTCTAGGTTCTAGGTTCTTTGTTCCATGAAGGAAGGACCTCCTCTGCTCTGATATCCCATGCTCTGTCTTCTAAGGACCATCTATGCCTGACAGTCTGGGTTCTAAGGTCCCCCTAGGCCCTGACATTCTAGGTTCTAAGGACCTTCTCAATCTAGTTAATCTAGGTTTTCAAGTCCCTTCCAGATCGGATGTTCTCTGTCCAATGATGCCAGGGTATCCACAAGGACCTGTTCGCTAGGTCAACAAGTGGCCAACACTGCTGCCCCCTGGTGGCTACCGCTGGCTCTGCATCCCCCAGAGGCCCTCAGGCCCTGTCCAGAGCTCCACTTCAGCATTTTTGAAGTGTGGGCTGTGTTCAGAGCCCTGCTCTGGGTGCTGGGAGGACAGGGATGGGGGTTACCAAGGCCAGTTAGCTAGAGGCCATCCTCTGTCCTCTTGGAGATCATAGGCTAGTAGCTTCGTGCTTTTTTTCTGTTTGCTTCTCCCTTTCAAGGCTGAAGGTCAGGGACAGTGATTGGACTGCCCCAGCAGGGGGCCCTGAGAGTAGGGGGCAGACCGAGGCCTGATTCCTGTCTCTCTTTGGAGATCAGACTTGGGCCTTCTTAGCATATACTCCCAAGCTGAGTTCCTGTCTAGGGTTGGGAGAACCCCTGGGCCCCATGGGGAAGCAAGACCGAGGTTAGGACACCTGAGTTCACTGGCTCTCTGGTTCCTGCCCCCAGACATCGACGAGTGTGACTTCCCAGCGGCCTGCATCGGAGGTGACTGCATCAACACCAACGGCTCCTACCGATGCCTCTGTCCCCCAGGCCATCGGCTGGTGGGTGGCAGGAAGTGCCAAGGTACCCACCTAGTGGGAGGAAGCGGGGCGTGGAGGAGTAGCCGGACAGCAGCCGTGCCACTTTATGGAATTCTCCAGCGCCCACACACTCCCCACAAAGCCTCAACCATCCCCTGGTTGTTGGATTTTTGATCTCCCCCCAGAGGCACCCCCCTCAGGACCCTGGAGGTACAGCCGAGGCAGGGCTGGAGCCCAGGAAGAAGGCGCTCTGGCCTTGGCCGCTGCTACATCCCCTATCCTTGTCTTTGCCCAGACATCGATGAGTGTAGCCAGGACCCAGGACTGTGCCTCCCCCACGGAGCCTGTGAGAACGTGCATGGCTCTTACGTGTGTGTCTGCGATGAAGGCTTCATCCCCACCCAGGACCAGCATGGCTGTGAGGGTGAGTGCCCACTCCTGCACCCAGGGGCCCCGTGACCCCTGGCTCCTGGCCTCTCCCTTTATCGTGGATGCCTGAGTCTTCCCCTTTGTCTCCGAGGCAGAGCACCCCAAGCCTCTCATCTCTCCTTACTTCCCTTAGCCAGGCCCCCCATTGGTGCCTGAGCCCGTGCTCTCTTCCCTGCCCCCACACCCCATGTTTCAGAGGCAGAGCAGCCACACAACAAGAAAGAATGCTACCTGAACTTTGATGACACCATCTTCTGTGACAGCGTCCTGGCCACCAATGTCACCCAGCAGGAGTGCTGTTGCTCGCTGGGCGCTGGCTGGGGGGACCACTGCGAGATCTACCCATGCCCCGTCTACAGCTCAGGTCTGAGCTGGGGCCTTCTGGGAGACGGGGGAGGGGTGGAGCATGGGGAGCAGAGACGCAGGTAGGAGGGACCACGGACCCTTGGGGATGTAGAGCCACAGGTTTCCCCTCTTCCCACCTCAGTTTCTTCCTCCGTAAAATGAGGCTTCAGGAGGCAGGATGATGCTCTGAGTCAAAGGTCCTGGGTTCAAATCCTGCCTTTTGGATGCTTTCTCCCTGGGTGACCTTGGGAAAGGCATTAGGCCTGTTTGCCCATTTGTAAGATGAGAGAGTTCAATTAGATGGTCTCTAAGCTCCATACTAGTTCTAGAGGCAGCTAGGTGGCGCTGCAGTGGAGAGAACACTGGGCCTGGAGTCAGGAAGACCTGAGTTCAAATCCGGTCTCAGACACTTACTTGCTGTGTGATTCTAGGCAAGTAACTTAACCTCTTGGCCGCAGTTTCCTAATCTGTAAAATGGGGACAATGACAACACCTCCCTTACAGATGTTATGAGAACCCAATAAGATGACATGTACAGCATTTTGCAAACCTTAAGGCACTATAAAAATGTTAGCTATGCTTATTATTATTCTAGAAGACCCCAGGACTAGCTGATCTCTAAAGTCCTGCCTAGATCTGAATGCTGGGTTGCTATGAGAGGAAGGGAAGGAACTAGTCCTCACTGTCCCTTCTGTTTCTCTCGCCCCCCAGCTGAATTTCATAGTCTCTGTCCAGATGGAAAAGGTTATATCCAAGAAAACAACATAATCAACTATGGCATTCCGGCTCATCGGGGTAAGGAGCGCTTCCCTGCCCTCCCGTTCATTTAACAAACATTTATGAAGTATCTACTGTATGCTTGACAAGTATTTATTAAGTGCTTCCTGAGTTCAGAACTTAAGGTACACAAACAAAAATGAACCCATCTTTGCCCTCAGGGAGTTTTTATCATGAGAGGTTGGGGGGGGGAGGGCTCACCATGTATACATAGAACACAAAATATAAAGTAAATTTCAGGGTGCAGGGAGTGTTCACAACTGGGGGAATCAGGAAAGGCCTTCTGTGGGAAGGGGCACCAGAGCTGTGCTTGGAAGACAGCTAGGGATTCTGTGAGGTAGAAGTGAGGAGGGAGGGCATTCCAGGCACAAGGCCCAGTCACTGCAAACAGGTGGGAGTTGGAGATGCAATGCCCTGGGTGAGCCAGGCACATGCAGAAGCTTGCAGTTGGGCACAGAGACGACGAATGGGGAACCCCACTTTGGTTCCTCTGCTCTGGCTCTGGCTGAAAAGGGCAAAGCCGAGGTGGGGGCTCCCTGCTGAGCCCTGCTGGTCCCCCTGCAGACATTGATGAGTGTGTGCTCTTTGGAGAGGAGATCTGCAAGGAGGGCAAGTGTGTCAACACTCAGCCAGGCTACGAGTGTTACTGCAAGCAAGGCTTCTACTATGATGGGAACCTGCTGGAGTGCGTGGGTGAGTGTGTGGGTGATCAGCTCCAGCCAGAGACCTCCAGGAATGGAGCAGCCACTCCCTGCCCAGGCGGCCCATTTTGCTTGGGCCCTCCACGTGTCCGGGTTCTGCCCTAGGGCCAAGCACACGAGCCCCCTTCCATCCAGCCCTTTTAATGTTTGCCGCCCGCTTTGGACACTTAGCTATGTCTTTCCTACGATGAGGCTTCTATGGCAGGATGTGCCATTCCACGTGGTGTCTGACCAGGGCAGAGATTAGAAGCCCATCAGTTCCTGTGAGATTAGGACACCCAGGCTTCTCCTCATCTCTCCTCCTTACTAACTGATTCTGGGCCTTGGTTTTCTCCTCGTGAAATGGGGATGTAGCCCGTGGCCTGCTCCCTCCAGAAGGGACATGAAGATTGGGAGGAGACGAGGCAGAGGGCGAGCCTTAGCTCTCCAACTTTGCTCCCCGGGCGGGTGAGCCCCGAGGGCAGCGGCTGCCAGCAGGCCTGGGAGAGAGAGGCTCTGAGGCTTGTGGGGAGGAAGGGACAATGGGAGTCCACTCCTTTCCCTCCGCTCAGATGTCGATGAGTGTCTGGATGAATCCAAGTGCAGGAATGGCGTGTGTGAGAACACCAGAGGTGGCTACCGTTGCTCCTGTACCCCTCCCGCAGAGTACAGCCCAGCCCAGCGCCAGTGTCTGATCCCTGAAGAGATGGGTGAGGACTGGGACGGGGTCCTGGGGGCAAGAAAGGAAGGGGCAGCTGGGCTGGAGGCCGGAAGAGGAGGAGAAGGAGGTCAGGGGCTAACTCTTCTGCTTGTAGACGTGGATGAATGTCAAGATCCCGGGGCCTGCCAGCATGGACGCTGCATTAACCTCCCTGGATCTTTTCGCTGTGAGTGCCACCTGCCCTGGGTTCCAGGGCCCACTGGACGGGACTGTCAGCTCTTGGAGAGCCCCGCAGGTGAGGGCTGGGCATCGCTGTGCTTGGCTGTGTCTCTGTCCATCTCTGTCATTGTCTCTGCTCGTCCCAATTCATTCATTCAAGTCCTGGATGCTAAGGAGTGTGTTGGATGATGCTGGGACAAACCCTGAGCTCAGCCAGGCCTCCCTCTGCCTTCAGGGAGATCCCGGTCTATGAAGGGGACAATTCAAAGTGAAACCTGCAAGAAAGGGGTGTGGATCCAAGAATTCTGGGAGATCCAGGGGAAAGGGCAGTTCCTGATGTGGCAGGGGCATCATGGAAGGCTTCTTGGAGGGGACAACATTTGCTTTTAATTAAATTCCAGATGTTAGAAACAGCTGAAGCAAAGGCCAGTGCAGATTAGGAGACACAGTGTGTGGGGAGGGGCTGGTAACTTGAGCCAAGATCAGAAAGGCAGCCTGGTTCCTATCTGGGGGGGGGGGGGCCTTCACTAGCCCTTGTCTGTCTGCCCAGAAGGGAGGGGGAGCAGGGGAAGACAGAAGGCCTCTCCAGAGGGTCAGCCTCTCTCTCCCTGTTGCCCTGCAGACAGACCCCAGGAGCGGAGGGATGTGTGCTGGGGCCAGCGAGGGGACGATGGCATGTGTGCAGGGCCCCTGGCTGGCCCTCTCCTGCCCTATGAGGACTGCTGCTGCCGTCAGGGCCGAGGCTGGGGGGCCCAATGTCGTCCCTGCCCACCACGGGGGCCAGGTGAGCCAGAGGCAGGGTTGGGTGTGGGGGAGAACGGGAGCAGGAAGGAGCTGGGGGGAGGAAGGAGGGGTCTGTGGCTTGGTTTAAAGAATAGAGTCAAGTGCCCCAAGCGAGGACCGCAGAGGTACCCCACAAATATCTGTGAAGGAGGGGACGGAGAAAAGGGAAGCTGCATAGGGAGTCAGAGGCCTTGGGTTCAAATCCCACTGCTCTGTTTGCTGACGGTGTGACGGTGACCAAGTCCCTGACCCTCTGGGCCTCAGTTTCCCTCTCTGTAAAAGGAGGTAGTGGGCCTAGATGACCTCGGAAATCCCATCCAGGCCATAGGTTAGCAGCCCTGCACCTCTAAACTCACACCTCGACCCGCCCCTCCTCTCCCCTCCCCAGGACTTCAGTGTCCGAACTCCCAGAGCGAAAGTAACTCTTTTTGGGACGTGAGCCCCCTGTTCCTGAGGAAGCCCCACCGAGGTGAGTCGCCCCACCCCCGCCGCCCCAGTCCAGCTTCGGGGCTCGGGGTCCACAGAGAAGTGGACCCGGAGCCCCTCCGCAGGCATTTGCGACCGAGCTGTGTGAATAACCCTGGGGAAGTCACTTCACCGCTGTCAGTCTCAGTTTCCACATCTCTAAAATGGGGATAGTAATTCCGCCTACCTCACAGGGTGTGAAAAGCGCTTCGCAGCCCTATGTAAATGTTAGCTAGTATTATCATCGTCATCCCTCTCGGTCGCAGAAGAGGACAGCTCCGAGGAGGACTCGGACGAGTGCCGCTGCGTGAGCGGCCGCTGCGTGGCCCGCCCGGGGGGCGCGGTGTGCGAGTGTCCCGGCGGCTTCCAGCTGGACGCGTCCCGCACGCGCTGCGTGGGTGAGCCGGGGCGGCCGGGGCGGCCGGGGGGGGGGGGGGGGGGCGGAGGCAGCGCCGGCGGCGGCCCCGCTCCCAGCCTGGTCCATTTCCTCGCCGTCTCGCCGCAGATATTGACGAGTGCCGCGAGCTGAACCAGCGGGGGCTGCTGTGCAAGAGCGAGCGCTGCGTCAACACGAGCGGCTCCTTCCGCTGCGCCTGCAAGGCCGGCTTCGTGCGCATCAGGCCGCACGGGGCGTGCGTGCCCCAGCGCCGCCGCTGAGCCCGGCGCCCGCTGGAGAGCCGGACGAGGAGCAGCCTGCAGGGGGGAGGGCTGGGAGGGCTTCCCTCCTCGGAAGGGGGGCTCCCGTGCGAGCTTCGCCCTCCCTGCTCTCAGAGGGCTGAGGCCAGGTACGAGCCGCCTTCCGGGACCCTGCAGCTCTGAGGGACGTGCCAGGGTCCCAAGGGGACGTCATGCCTGGAGCTGCCCCAGTGGAGCTGCCCCCGGCTGTTTGACTGTGTGGACACGGCTTGGCTATGGACTGCCAGCTTGCTGGGGCAGGCACCTGTACCAGGCTCTTAGGAGATTGTATCTTAGTAACAGAAGCCGGGACACCTGCTCCCTACCCGTGGGTGTGACTGATTCTGCCCACCCACCGAGATGTTTATGGGGAGCCCGCAGAGATAAAGTTGGCCTGTTTACTCTTCTTCCTGCAAGTTCTTGGTCTGGAAGAATAAGCCTGGCCCTCAGAGTCCCGATCCACCCCTTGTGGGGGGTCAGTGGGAGGCGGGCTCTTCTTGGAAGGTGGCCTGAGAGTGTCAATCCTAGGGGGTCACATTCTTTCCAGAAGCCAGAAGAGGCGGCCCAGCCCTTCAGGGGCACCCCCAGGAAGCAGCCCAACCCTTCAAGGGCCCCCCCCCCCCCAAAGGAGGCAGCCCAGCCCTTCAGGGCCCCCCCCCCCCCAGAAAGCAACCCAGCCCTTCAAGGGCCCCCACCACCCCAAAGGAGGCAGCCCAGCTCTTCTGGCCCCCCTCCCCCAAGCAGCTCCCATGATCCAACACTCCAGGCCCAAGACTCGGAGGGGCTAGAAATAAAATGTATTCCAGCTCTGATTATGTACATGGGGAGCCAGGCCCTGAGCCAGGCTGGGCCCGGCCTGGGTCCTCACGCATGGTTTGTACAATAAATACACGGGCAGAGGGTGGGGCGGGTTGGCCCGCGCCCCCTTTCCACTCCCATCACGGGAGCCGATGTGGCCCTGGCTCTGAGGAGGGGGCGATGCCAGGGTTTGACGTTCAGTCCAGCTTCCGTGCTCCCAGCTTCATGGGCCCCTTGGCCACCTTCCTCTCTGCCCGCTTGGCTTCCATTTCTCTCTTCCTCTCTTCTCTCTTCTTTCGAGCGAGCTCGGCCTTGGCCTGTCCTGGGAGACCATGACATAAAGCAGGGGCTTAGTGGGGGTTTTTCCTTCAAGGCTCCAGCTCTGCGCAACCCCATTAGCCCCTCCCCCCCAGAAGGGCACCAGGAGGGAGAGGAGGGGACCTACTGCTCTCTGACTCCAGGGTCCCCCAGCTCTCCTCAGTCCCCCAGTCTCCAGAGGCTTCTGTGCTCCAGGAATCTGGATTCCGCTGAAAAGAGAAGAGAAAGAAATCAGTCAGGGCCAACCTGAGGGGCTCAGAGGCCTAACTTTCACCTACCCACACCTGCCTGCCAGGACCCCAGTGACGTGGCTTGGGCTCTTACCAACATCCCTCCCCCACTGCTTAGGCTGGGCAGGTGTCCCCCTCCCACCCAGGCTGAGCAGGCCTCCCCCTCCCCTAGGCTGGGTAGGCCTTCTGCCCCCTCCAAGCTAAGCAGGCCTCCCCCTCCCACCCAGGCTGAGCAGGCCTCCCCGTCACCATTCCCAAGCTAGGCAGGCAGGCCTCCCCCTCCCCACCCCCAAGCTAGGCAGGCCTCCCCCT
>NW_020951147.1:5221447-5306734 GCF_900497805.2 Vombatus ursinus
AGGCAGGCCTCCCCCTCCCCACCCCCAAGCTAGGCAGGCCTCCCCCTCCCACCCAGGCTGAGCAGGCCTCCCCCCCACCTGGGCAGAGCTCACCCACACATGATACCTGTGTGTTGGCAGTTAGGCGAGGTGCCAGGGCTGAAAAGGGATCTGCCTTCTCGCTGGTCTCCGTCCCACCCCAGTTGTACTCACTGGCCAGCTTGGTGCCTTCGGGCAGTTTCTGGGGCCTTGACTCCTGCCAGCCCTGGTCCCAGGAGCCTTCGGCCTCCCAGCTGCTCCAGTCAGACTCGGGGGGCTTCCGAGAGGGGCTGCCAGCCTGCGATGGGAGAGGGTTGGAGAGGCTGGGGGGGTGGCAGAGTCTCTGGACCACCTGGATTCAGGGGCCCCACTACTGGTCACCACCCCCCCACCCCGGACCCAGGGCCTCACCCTCCTGGACTGGTGCTCCCCATCATTGATGCTCCAGTTTTCTCGCTGAGCCTCTCCTTCCTGTTGTAAAGGAAGGGGCAGGAGGTGAGCCCGAGGAGGGGTAGGGGACCCCAGCCCCAACTCTGGCACCAGACAGCCCTCCCCACCCCCAAGTGGGGCTTCCCTGAACCCTCCGAATCTGGCAGGAGCAGCCGATGCTGCCACAGGCACCCCTGCAGAATGTGGGAAGGAGGCCCGGGAAGGCAGGAGAAGGTATGGTCTCCAGGGGGCCGTAAAGGACACACATCCTAAGAAAATCCTCAAACCCATGTGCAGAGTACCGCAAAGGAGGCCCTAGCCCGCAGCGTGCTTCCTGGGGCCACAGAAGGGAGACAGCTGGGATGGACAAAGCACTTTACAAACATTAGCTCCTTTGAACTACCCTGGGAGGAGGTGCTATCGTGAATCCTCATTTTACAGGGAAAAAAGTTGAGGCAAAGAGAAGTGAAGTGACTTGTCCAGGGTCACCCAGCTAGGATGCATCTGAGGATGGGGTCCTGGGCCACCTAACGGCCTCACTCCTCCCCAGCCCCGGGACGACAGATTTGGTGGGTGGCTAAAGGAAGCATACCGGCAGAAAGGGGTCACTAGGCAGGAACGAAGATGGGGGCTCCCACCCCCCTGCCGCCCGGCCTCGGTGCTTCCAGAGGTCACTTCCCCCTCCACACCCTAAGAGACTTACTGACTGAACACGAAATCAGCAGTCCAGGGACTTGAGCCCAAAGGGGGACAGCCCCTGCCCTCCCAGACCCTCCATTCCAGCGTGGGCAGGGGCAGAGGGAGAGCCCAGAGAGCAATCCGTGGTCCCGCTTACCTCCAGGCTGCCCCAGTCTTCGTCGTCCCACCGGTCAGCAGAGCCCTCCCCTTCCTCGGCTGCCTCCTCCTCCTCGTCCTCCCCCTCCCCTCTTGTGTCCCACTGACCTGAGGTCACCGAAGGGACCTGGGCAGGGGCAGCTGCTAGGGCTGGGACTGGGGCTGCTGCTGAGGGGCCTGGGGAGGAGAGGAAAGGGGGCGCATCAGGAGTCGACCAGCCTTCTCAGAGAACCCAGATTTCCTATGTGCCCATAACTGGTGAGAGAGAAGCCGGGGGGATGTTCCCGCCAGGGCCTCTGATGGCCAGGGATGGATGCTCCAGGCTGCTGCAGCTGTGCAGGGGGAAGGAGCCCCACCCAGGCAGGGAATGGGGCTTGGAAGTTTAGGCAGATCTAAATTCCAGTGCTAGGGACAGAAACTGAGGAGAGGCTAAGTGAGGTGGCATGGGGGCTCCCAGACTCACTCCCCAAGTGAAAACCTCCCAGGGGTCCTCAGAGGCCATCTTATCCGGCCCCAGGGAACTGAGGTCCAGAGACTAAAGCATCCAGGGCAGGAGGAGACACAGGATGCTAGGGGCTGCAGACGCCGTCTGTTGATGATGATGACGGGGGGCAGGGGACAGTATGGAATCCTAAGCTCCCAGGGAATTGGAAGACTCACCTTCTGGGAGCGGCCTGAGAGGGGTGTCGCTGGCTGGGGTGCTATCAGTGGGGGCGGGGTTGGCTCGGATCAGCTTGGAGGTGAAGGAGGAGACACCCGTCACGGCCCAGCCGGCCCAGCTCGCTGCGCTGGTCCCCTGCCTGGGACTGGAGGCTCTGTGGACATCTTTTTCTGGGGGAAAGAGAGGACGATGTGGAGTGCCCGGGGGCGAGATCCCTGGGGAGGGCAGCGTGGGGAGCCTGCGGCTAGGGGGCTGTTAGGGGGCAGGCCTGGTCCTCAGGGGAGGTACCGAGGCTATCGACAAATACCGCTGGGGTGGTGCCACACAGTACCAGGAAGAAGGCCTGAGGGGGAGAGGGGCGGCCACACACGCTCACCCATCTCCTCCAGCTGGGCTGGGTCTTCAGACACAGACTCAAGTTTGGTTAGGAAGCTTCGAATGGCCTTGAAAGCCTGTGGGTGGAGAGAGGAGGAGGGAAAGTGGAGGCCCTGGGGGAGAGGGCCTGCCCAGGAATCCAGAGGCAGCCAGAGCACAGAGGAGGGGAGGGGGGAGAGGCTGGGAGCCGGGAGACCCCACCCCATCACACCGCACCCTAGACAGTGAGTTACCTCAGGGACTCAGTTTCTTGATCTGTACAATGGAACACTAGGGGACCTCAGGATTTTTAACAAACACTTTTGAAGGATACTGTGTGTGATGGGGCTCTAAAGACACAGGGGCTGGGTTCAAATCCTGCTTCAGAGAGGAGTATAAGGAAGGGACTGCCCTGGGCAGACCCCGAGGTCCCTTCCAGCTCTACTTCTATGACCCAATCATCTTCACCTCCCTGGGCCTTGGTTTCCCCATCTGTAATAGAAAAGGATTAGACCCAGTTCCCCCTAATGGCCCTCTCTTCCAGCTCCGGATCTAAGATTCTAAAACAATGGATGATATTTGGGCTCAGACACCAGCAAACGTGACTCAGAACAGCCTGGAAAAAAGGCAAAAGGAGAGGGCCGCACAACTTTCTGAGACAATCTGAGGACAGCAATCCCCTGGGGCTGGGAGGCCCAAAGGAGGCTTCTGGGGAGGCGACTGGGGGGCACAGAGTGCATCGAGGCACAGCCTAGGCAAAAGAATGGAGGCAGGAGATGGTTCAGAGAGCCAGCAGAGAAGCTGGTGTGAAATCCACAGGGCCGGGGGTGAGCTCAGGTCCCAGGTCTGTTCGGCAGCCTGTGTCTTGTCCGGCCAGCAGAGGCTGGCCTGGTGCCTTACCTGGTCGCGCACAGTTTTCTCAGGGTCTACAGTGAGGGTGCAGAGGACCGGCAGGATCTTGAGGGCGCAGTCATTCATGGAGTAGAGGTTGTGGGTGGCGGCAAAGCCCAGGACTCCTGCCGCCCTCGATGGGGCGAAGGGGTCCCTGGTGGCCCGGCTGAACGCCGACGTGAGGACCCGGTGTCTGGTCTGAGGAAGAGGAGATGGCGCTCAGCGGCCCTGTTCCAGCCAAGCCCGCTCTGGAGGGCACCAGAGGAAGCAGGGGACAGACGGAGGCCCCCCAGGCTGGGGCGGTGCAGAGGCAGATGCCCAACTCACGCTGGCGCTGAGGTAGGGGCCAATCTTGCCCAGGCACACGGTGGTGTTGCAGCGGATGGGGCCCTGGTCGTCCTTGGCCTGGAGCCTGGCAAAGTGCTTCATCAACTCCACGTTAAGATTCTGCTCGCTCAGCTTCGGAGCCAGGAGCAGCATGGACTAGAGGACAGAACGGGAGGCCGGGGGCCACAGCCTGGCTCAGAACCTTTCCAGGACCCTGGAGGCCCTCGGCCGGCCCCAAGCCCACCCGGCCCGCTGCGGGCCCCGCTCTCTTCTCCCCCACGAAGGCTGCTGCCCACGCTCTGGCGGCCTCCTGAGAAGGAGCTGACAGGAAGCTTGTTCCCAAAGAGGGCCCGCGGACGGATCCCTTGGCAGACACCCTCAGAGAAAGGACCCGAGTTTGGACCCTCTGCCTAGGACTGGAAAGGACCTCAGCAGGCCGAGTCACCCCCTCCTCTAAATGAGGCCTGAGGATCGGGGTCGGGTTGGGGTCACGCAGGCAGTACGTGGAAGAGCAGAGATTTAAACCCAGAGCCTCAGACTCGAGTGCCTGTTTTCACTACACCAACTTGCCAGCCTCAATAAAGAGGGGCACCGGGCTGAGGCGGTCACATTTGTGGGGTCCCGGGGCACACTGACAATAGTACGTGGCAGGGCCAGCATCCAGACCCAGGTACCCCTGTCCTGGCATCCCACCCACCCAAAGCTCCCAACTTCCCACCAACGCAGAGGACGGGAGAGTCAGCAGCTGGCCACCTGCCCCGCCCCACCCCTTGCTTCCCACTTCCCAGGTCCAGAAGGAAGACTGATTGTGACCCCTCCAGCTATGGACTCATCCCAAGGAGATCCCACGGCAACCAAACCCTTGGGAGAGGGGAGGGGCTGAAAGCTCATCTCAGCCTGACCCCTTCCTTTTCAAGATGACGAAGGGAGACGCTTTGTCTGAGGTCCCAGAGCCAGAGCGCGGCAAGGCCCACTCCTAGGGCCTCCCTGGGCTGACAACGGGCCCCGATGGTCAGGGTGCCTCGTATCCCACGTGGCCAGGGCTCAGCCCCTCCCAATGCACCTTGACGGTCTGCTCCCGGATGGCAGGGTTGGTGTCCAGGAAGCCGTGCACAACATGGGGGAAGATCTGAGTGTTGACTGTTGGCTCATTGAGGTACTGAATGAACTGCTCCATCTGTGCCACGGGGGTGCGAAGAGGAGACACGTGAGGCCGGGGCAGGCACCAAGGGAGAGCCAGTGCCCAGAGCTGGGGCAGCAAGGCGCCCACACCTGCACTCTCCTCCTCGGGCTGGGTCCCTTTATCAGGACATGTTTTGTATTTCCATCTATTTATCTGGCACGGTGCTCGCCAAATAGAAAGGACTTAAGGTTCCTTCGCTTGCTCACTCATTCTTGGGGCCTTCTTTGCCTCAGTTTCCCCAACTAGTCTACAAACAACAAAGACGAGCTGGCAACATTCCTGATCCTGGGCTCAGGCTGAACCAGCAGGACATAACCCTCGGGCTTCCTTTCCAGCTGCTGCCTGGTATCGCTTCAGCTCAAAAAGGATCCTTTTGGCCAGCCCAAAATACCAGGGCCTTTGCCACTTGGGTTTTCTTCCACAGCTCATTACTGTGGGTACCTCTGAGGACTGAAGGGGCCTTAGAGATCAAGGTCACCATCCTCCCAAGGAGGAAAGTGAAGGCCAGAAGTTCTGTGCCCCGGGCCCCACAGGCAGCCAGCTGGTCCTCTGACTCCCCTACTCCAAATCCAGGGTTTACTGCTTTCCTCTCACCCACCCCCACCTCCTCCAGCAAAGACACATCCCTGCCCCAGGACCCTGAGGGCCGCTGGAACCCAGGCTGGGAAGCAAGGCCCTGGACAGGGGTAGAGAGCAGCCCACCTGCTGCAGTAAGCGGATCCGCATGGCCCGGTCGGTGGAGGAGAACATCTTTACCACCACAGGAATGATTTTCTGCTGGTACTCTTCAGCATTGAGGAACTTGCCAACCTGCAAAAGAACGGAGGCTGGAGGCGCAAACCTGTGGTCCCAACTCAGTCCAGGCAGAAAGTCAGCTTGGGACCTCGGTAGCCGAGGGCAGCTCTTCTCCCCCTCCTGGTCACACGAAGCTTAGCTCACCTTGAAGAGAGGGGTGAGGATGACTGCTCCAGCACTGCCGTATTCAAATGCTGTCAGCAGCTGGGGCAGGATCTTATGCCGGCAAAAATCCTCAGGGAAGGAATCCAGGTTCTTGCTCAGTTCCTGGAAGAATTTCTGCTTCTCAGCAGGTTCTTTGATCTGTTAGAGTAGTCAGTGTAAGATAGATGTGAGACAGAATCACAAAACCTCAGAGGAAGGGAATTCAGGAATCCCCTAATCTAATCCATACCTGAGCAAGAATTCCCACTATAGCATCTCTGGGAAGTGGCCATCTAGCCTGTGCTTGATGACGTCCGATGAAGAACCTACCAGCACCAGAAGACCAGTCCACTTGTAGGTGGCTCTGGTAGCGCAGAAGCCGTTTGTTTTGTTTTGTTTCTTCCTGACATTAAACCTTAATATGCCTCTTTCCAACATGCACCCATTTCTCCTAGTTCTGTTCCTGAAGTCTTCCATGTGACAAGCCTTTATCATGCTCCATAAGCCTCCTCTTCTCCATCCCCAGTTTCTTCCATTCATCCTCCTAAGGCATTTTCAAGGCCCTTCTCCACACTACTTGTTCTCTTCTACATACTTGTTCTCTTCTACAGCTTGTTCATTTCTTTCCTAAAATGTGGCATTCAAAACATCCTAGATGATGTCTGCCTAGGACAGAATGCAAGTGGGCCTGTCGCCTCCCTAGTCCTGGCGCCGTCTTCTCTGTGTTGGCTTTTAACTCCCATCAAGCTTGGAGACCACTAACCCGCCCCCCATGAACTGCTGCTTCACTGTGCCTCCTCATTTGACTAGCTCCAAATCCCCCAGAAACAATCCTTCTTCCTAGAAAACATCCATTATTTAAGGGCACCCACTGGGAAATCATGAGATGCTCCCAAAGTGAACTAACACATGAGATCTCCTCCTAAAAAGAAAGAGCTGAAGGAGATGCCTTTCAGCACTCCAGTCGAGAGATTCCATAACCAAACAAGCGATAGAGGGGAACACAAAGGACAAAACAAATAATCTCCTATTATAAAAAATGTTAAATGCCTAATATGGAAATATGTTTCACATGACCTCACATGTATAATCGAAATCAAATTGTTTGCCTTCTCAAGGAGGGGGGAGGGTTGGGATGGAGGGAGAGAATCTGGAATCCAAAATTTTAAAAAATGAGTGTTAAAATTTTTTTACATGTAATTGGGAAATATTTAATGAAATAAAAATATTAATTCAAAATTATTGCAATTAGGATAAGAAGAGAAACTGACAGTAGGGAAATCTTTGCATCAGATGTCCCAGATAAAAGCTTGACATTCTATAGAAAAAACTAACACAAACATATGAGACTAAGAGCCAATCACAATACATAAATGATCACGGGGCAGACAGGTGGTAAAATGGTTAGAGCACTGGGCTGGGAGTCAGGAAGACCTGAGTTCAACTCCTGCCTCAAACATATACTATCCAGGTGATCTTAAGAAAGTCATTTTACCCGTCTGCTTCAGTTTCTTTAAGTGTAAAGTGGGGATAACAACAGTACCTTGAGAATCAAATGAGGTAACATTTGTAAAACTTTTAGTAGGCACTTTATAAATGCTTGTTCCCTTCCAAAAGAAGAAATGAAAACCATCAACAATCAAATGAAAAATGTTCCAAATTACTAATAAGAGAAATTAAAACCAAAGTGCAAGACAGTATTCTACAAAAATTATGAGATTTCACTTCATACACACTAAATCGGCAAAGATAAAGCCAAAAACAGCCAATGTTTTAGAAGGGCTGTAGGAAAACAGTAGAAAGGCATAGAGAGCCAGCCTTGGAGCTGGAAAAGTCTGGGTTCAAGTCTTGTCTCTGACACTTAACAGCTGTGCCACCATGGACAAGTCACTTAACCTCTCAAGGCCCCACACAGCTCCAGGACCATAAGTCACAGACAAATCATTGAATGCCTGACGTGGGTGAGAGGAGTTTCTATACTGGGTGTTTCCTATAATAATCATAATAATTTATGTAATGCTTTAAGGTTTGCAAAGCACTTTGGAAATATCATCACATTTTATCCTCACAACAACTCTGGGAGGGAAGTGCTATCATTACCTCCATTTTACAGATGAGGAAACTGAGGAGGTAGACAGAGGTTAAGTGACTTGCCCCAGGTCACCAAGCTATAAAAAGTGCCTTAGGTCAGGAGCTGGAGGTGGGACTATAGATACAGAATGGTGCATACATCACTGGCACTCAGTCGCTTTTGCTTTTCTTTTTTCGTGTTACAGGGAAGGGTGTGGGGGAGGGAATGTTGGGTATTGGGAAATGATAGCCGCGTCAAAAACAAAAAGCAATTTATAAAACTTTTTAAAAAAAATTCCATCTTCTGGGGGCAGTGAGGTGGCGCAGTGGATAGAGCACCGGCCCTGGATTCAGGAGGACCTGAGTTCAAATCCAGCCTCAGACACTTGACACTTACTAGCTGTGTGACCCTGGGCAAGTCACTTAATCCCAGTTGCTCATCAAAAAAGAAAAATTAAAAAAAATTAAAAAAAAATTCCATCTTTTTTGATTTGTCCCAGGCCTCTAGTCTGTCAAGAACCTTTTGAATGTGGATCTTGATGTCCAGAGACTGTGAACTCTTTTTGCTTTGGAAGTGCCACCTTCCAAACTGAATGCACGGCCTCTACACTTTTATCCAAGACTCTGGTAGAAATGTTAAACCTCACAGGGCCTAGCACAAATCCTTGGGGCATTCCCCTCCAGAACTCCTTCCCAAGTGACGCTGAACCATGAATGAGTTTTCAAAACCATAGCCAGGCTGTGGAAAGCCTGCTGCATTTGGAGCAAAGGGACCTAGGTTTGAATCCTGTGTAACCTTGGATAAATCATTTCCCCTCCCTGGACCTGTTTCCTCTTCTGTAAAATGGGCGAGTTGGGCATCTGCTAACACTTGGCAAACTCTAGTGCCCACGTCCCCAGTGCTACCCATCACATAGCCCTGGCCCCTAGCTCCCTTCTCTAAGGATGGGCAGGGAGTACAGATAAGGGGGGAGGGAATCAGCATTTATATACAGCACCTACTGTGTGCCAGTAAGCACCTGACAATCATTATCCCACTTCATCCTCACAGCAACCCTGCACAGATACTATTATTATCCTCATTTTACAGTTGAGGAAACTCAGCCAACAAGACGTTAAGTGACTTGCCCAGGGATCACACAATGGGGCTGGATTTGAACTGAGGTCTTCCTGACTCCTGGCCCAGTGCTCAGATCAGTCCACAAAAACAAAGCCCAGGGGTCCAAGAGAATAGAAAAAGCTTAGAAGGCGGGCGCTAGAGGGGCCCTTGGGGGGCACCCAGTCCAGCCCCTTCCCTTTACAGATGAAGAAACCGAGGTTCATATTCACGGGTTACCCAAAGCAGTGCAGTTAGTGGGCATCAGGCTGGGGTTGAGATCTAGGTCTCGACTCCTGGGCCAGGCCCCTTTCCCCCTGCTGCCCAACGCCCTTCCTGATTTCATTTCTAAACTAGCCACGATCCTATAAGAGGCTGAGTGTCACAGGAGGGGCTTTGTTGTTCCTGCGTGTGTGCGGACACTTCTGTCCTGCTTTTAAAAATGGATAACTTAAATAAAGCCCAACACACATCATTTCTCAACATACCCCACACCGAATTCCCTTGGAATCGAAAAACAAACAGCAAAGCTGATGGCGCATGCCACATTCCACACCCCAAGTCCCCTCTCCTCTATTGAGTGCAGATTACATTTTTTGTTTTCTAGTGTCTATATTGGAACACTATCGCCAGCCAGGTAAAAGCATTTATAGTGAGGGGAACCTGTGTGTGTGCACGCGTGCGTACATGTACAACATTTCCCCAGGCTTACAAAGGACACAGAAAGAAGAAATTCGGAAGAGCACCAGAGGTCCAGGTGCTCCAGCCCCAGGCGGACAGAGCACAAGGGACAAGCGAGGCCCAAGGCAGTCCAACACTGCCCTTACTCTCGGGGGCAGCTCTCTCGTGCTGAGCTCACCTGGATCTCCTCAAGGAAGAGGTTGGTCTCCACAAAGCTGTTGCACATGAAACCGCCAGGGGCCCGGCAGTTCTGCAGGAAGCGGGATGGATTGGGACGCACCCTGGGGTTGGCCCCCACCAACTCGCAGTAATGGGGAACCAGAGACTTTGGAATCTGGAAGAAGGGTAGGCACGAGAGGGGCCTCAGTGGGCCAGGGAGGACGAGGGGCTGAATGAGGCGGGTGGCAGGAGGGCCAGGATGACCAGAGAAGGGAGAGGGGTACATGGCTGAAGGGAGTAAGGCAAGGCCACGAAACAAGGGGACATCCCGAGGGGATGGCCGGGGGAAACCAGATCCCAGAGACTCACCTTCCCCAGGGAGCGCAGGGAAGAGGCCCGGGTCAGGGGGCCATTGAACACCTCCCAGATTAGACAGCCCAGTCTCCACATGTCGGCTGACCTGTGTTGACCCAAAGACAGGACTCAGGGGCCCTCCTGGGCCTGACCATGCTGAGCCAGGGGGCATCAGGGCTCCCTACTCCTCCCTCCCCTTTCCTGCAGGCCAGGGAGGAGAAGGTGGATGACGGAGGGTCCTGACCCTGCTCTCCTGTTCCTCACTGCCAAGGTCTCATTCCACGAGGGGCTTGACGGTCCTGCCCACCCAATCCCCCATGCTCACCACTTCTCCCCCACGCTTTTGCTGCTGCTGTCCGTCATCTCAGGTGGGTCGTAGCGCTCCAGGTCGGGGATCCCCTTGCGGGGGAGCTCCCCGACGTCCCCCTGGGCCGAGTACATGTAATCGAGGCCCCCCAGCTTCCACTCCCCAGCTCGGTCCACAAAGACAGCCGCGGTACACACATTGTTGTGAATGAGGCTGCAGTCATTTACCAGGAAGCTCAGGGCTTTCTGTGGGGATGAGGTCAGGCTGGGGGCACGGCTTGGCAGGCTGGCAGCACCCCGCCCTCACCACCCCCAAAGGGCGAGCCGAGGGGGATGCCGGCATCCGGTTCTCACCACAATCTGATGCAGCCCCCAGGAGATCTCCAGCTCACTCAGGCCCCCCGTTTCTGCTTTCAACTTCAGGTACGTCCCTAGTGGGGTCACAGGCTCAGTCACCACATGAAGGCATTTGTCTGTCTGGGAGAAGGACCAAGACGTAGGTCAGTACCGGCCGGGGAGCACAGATCCCCGAGCTGAGACAGATGGGAAGTTAGAAACAAGGCAGGTGAAGGTGAGGGGGTTAAGTGATTAGGGACAAGAGGAAGAAACTGACTGACCAGACTGGGGCTGGGACTGAAGAGGGCCTGAGCAAGGCATGTGGAGATCGTTGTGGGGAGGGGGAGGTCTTAAAGACAATGGGAGAGGACGGACACAGTAGAAAGGGGAAAGTGCCCCCATTCCCCTCTCTGGGCCTCAGTTTCCCCATCTGTAAGTGAGGAGGTTAAGACTAGTGAATCTCCAAAGTCCCTGTGATGTTATGGGAAGGGAAGACGTTCACCTGGGGCGGTCAGAGAAAGAACAGGCGAGTAAAGGCTAAAGGGGAAACCGAGGGAAGGGCAGAGGAGGAGTCTGCGGTCGGAGAGGTCCTGGGGCGGGGCGCCCCGGTCCGCCTACCTCCAGCCCATCGAGGTAGGCCAGGATGTTGGGGTGCCGCAAGGTTTTGAGCCGCTTGAAGGCTGCTTTGGCCACCAGCGTCTGCTCCTCGTCCCCGGGCTTGGCCTCGTACACGAACACGGACACCGCATTTCCCGTGGCCTGCGGGGAAGTGCGGGCTGGTGGGGGGAGGGGAGCTTGGGGGTCCCCCCGCCCCCTTCCCTCGCCCCGGAACACGTGGGGGCTCCGCTGGGGGGGGAGCAGGGTCTCCCGCCCCCAGGACCCCCGAGGGCCCTCCCCCGGGGCTGCCCTGCGCCGCGGGGGCCACGTCAGGCCGGGCGGGCCGGGGGCGGGCCGGGGGCGGGGCCGGCCACCTCCGGCCGCCCGGACTCCAGCCAGCGCGGCCTGCTCCCTGGCCCCGGCCCGTCACCTTCTTCTTGCCGCGGTGCAGCGCCCACAGTCCCGGGCCCGGCGCGCCGCCGCCCTCGGGGGGCTCCGGGCTCAGCTCGTACGGGAAGTCTCGGATCGGGTCCCGGGCGAAGAACCACATCTTCCGCCCGGCCCCGGCTCAGGCCCGGCTCCGCTCGGGCTCCGGCTCCAGCTCCGGCTCCGGCTCCGGCTCCGGCTACGGCTCCGGCTACGGCTCCGGCTCTGCCCGGGCCCGGCTCCGCCCCCTCGAGGCCCCGCCCCGCCGAGGGTCCCGCCCCTCGCGGCTCCGCCAATGGTGGCACCGCCCCCGAGGGCCTCCCCCAGCACCACCCCCGGGGCCCGCCCCCATTCGGGTCCCGCCCCCTCGAGGCTCCGCCCCCGCAGGCCCGCCCGCGGCTCCGGCCGGCGCTCCTCAGGCCCCGCCCCCAGCCCCCTCCATCTACTAGCTCCTCTGGCCCCTCCTTTTCCAGTCTTCTCTTCCTCCCGCCTGCCCCAGAGAGGGGCGCTCAGGGGCGGGGCCTCGAGGGGGCGGGGCCTCTCGAGCGCCGGAAGACTGTGCGGGGGAGGGAGGGAGCAGGATGGGGAGGAAGCGGAAGGGAGAAGCTGCGTAATACAGCTGACGCTGGCAAATCCGGGGCATGCACTTGGTGGGAAACTGAGTCTTCGAGGGGAAATGACTTGCCCATGGTCATTCCTCCAGTGAGTTTCGGAGGCACAGGAGTACACTGGAGTCAGAGGACCTGGGTTCAAATCCTGCCCCACCTTGGGCAGGTCGCACGTCCCTGGGCCTCAGTTTCCTCAACTCTAACACGAGGGGCTCCGAGATTCCTCTGGATCTAGCCTCCTCATCTGTAAATAGTCATAGTAATACTAGGTTAGTAACAATATGTAATGTAACATATAATAGTAGCAGTAATAACAGCGCCTGCCTCCCGGGGCTCTTGTGAGGATTGAATGAGGTGACTTTTGCAGAGCTCTTAGCACAAGGCCTGGCGCACAGTAGGTGCTACATAAGTGCTAACCACTGCTATCCTCGAGGGGCGACTAGGTGGATAGAAGATGAGTGCAAATCTGGCTTCAGACACGTACTAGCTGTGTGACCCTGGGCAAGTCACTTCACCATGTCTGCCTCAGTTTCCTCATCTGTAAAATGAGCTGGAGAAGGACATGGCAAATCACCCCAGTATCTCTGCCAAATGGAGGGATTGTCCAAAGGCTGGAAGGGCCCGAGTCACTAGAGGAGGCCTCCAGGCAAAGTCTGGGTGGAGAGGGTAAAATAGCCATAGGAAGAGTTCACCAATCACTTCTGGAAAAAGATCCCAAATGGAAAACGCCAAGGAATATAGTAGCCAAATTCCAAAATTACCAGGTCAAAGAGAAAATACTGCAAGCAACCAGAAAGAAACAATTTAAATATCATGGAACCACAGGATTACTCAGGACCTTTAGCTTCTGCATTAAAATATCGTAGGGTGTGGAATACGATATTCCACAAGGCAAAGGAGCTTGGATTACAACCAAGGATCAACTACCCAGCGAAAATGAGCATGATCTTTCAGGGGAGGAGATGGATATTCAATGAAATAGGGGACTTCCAAACCTTCCTGATGAAAAGACCAGAGCTCAACAGAAAATTTGATCTTCAAATACAGGACTCAAGGGAGACATAAAAGGATAAAGGAGACAGAAAGAAACAACGTGTTATTAACAAGGGCAAACTGTTTACATCTGTACAAGGGAAGATGACACTTGTAACTCTTGAGAACTGTATTGTTATTACACCACTTTAAAGGGATATACACAGAGGGGATGGGTATAAGTTTGATGTAATGATAAAAAAAATATCCAAGTGGGTTAAATGAATCTAAGTAAGGGATTGTGCTGGGAGGAAAGGAAAGAAGGAGGCAGACAAGGGTGATGTAATGTAATTACATTACAGGAAAAGGCACAAAAACCTGTTACAGCAGAGAGAAAGAAGGAAGGGAGATGAGCGTTGTTTGAACCTTCCTCCCATCAGATTAGGCTCAAGGAGGGAATGACATATTCAGGTATAGAAATCTAACTGGCCCTATAGGCAGTAGGAGGGAAAACGGGAAAGAAAAGGGAGGGGGGGATAGAAAGGAGGAAAGTAGTAAGGGTAAAGGGGAAGAAAAGGGAGGATGCTAATAGAAGGGAGGCGGGACTGAGAGAGGCAGTGGTCCAAAGCAAAACGCTAGTGAAGAGGGAAAGGGAGAAAGGAGAAAGAAAAGCATAAATGGGAGGAAATAGGATGGAGAGAAAGACACAGATGGTAATCATAACTGTGAATGTGAATGGGTTGAACTCTCCCATAAAACAGAAGTGTGTAGCAGAATGGATTAAAAACCTTAATACTACAGTATGTTGTTTACAGGAAACACATTTGAAACAAAGGGACACAAAGAGGGTAAAGGTAAAAGGCTGGAGTAGAGTATGTTATGTGTCAGCTGAAGAAAAAAAAAGCAGGGTTAGCAATCCTGATCTCAGACAAAGCAAAAGCAAAAATAGATGTTATCAAAAGAGATAAGGAAGGAAACTACATCCTGCTAAAAGGCACCATAGACGATAAAGTAATATCAGTACTAAACATACATGCACCAAGTGGTATAGCATCCAAATTCTTTTTTTTTTATCTTTTTCTTTTTGGTGAGGCAATCAGAGTGAAGTGACTTGTCCTGGGTCACACAGCTAGTAAGTATCAAGTGTCTGAGGCCAATTTTGAACTCAGGTCCTCCCAACTCCTAGGCTGGAGCTCTATCCACTGCACCACCTAGCTGTCCCTATAGCATCCAGATTCTTAGAGAAGTTCAGGGAGTTACAGGAAGAAATAGACAGCAAAACTATACTAGTGGAGGGACCTAAACCTCCCCTCTCTGAACTAGATAAATCTAACCACAAAAAAAAAACAACAAAAAAACAAGAAAGAAGTTAAGGAGGTGAATAGAATTTTAGAAAAGTTAGATATGGTAGACCTCTGGAGAAAACTGAATGGGGATAGAAAGGAATATACTTTTTTCTTGGAGGTACATGGCACATACACAAAAATTGACCATGCACTGGGGCATAAAAACCTCACAATCCAATGCAGAAAGGCAGAAATATTAAATGCATCCTTTTCAGGTCATGATGCAATAAAAATTGTATGTAATAAAGGGCCATGGAAAGATAGACTAAAAATTAATTGGAAACTAAATAATCTGATCCTAAGGAATGAATGGGCCAAACAACAAATCATAAAAACAATCAATAACTTCATCCAGGAGAATTACAATAATGAGACAACATACTAAAACTTACGGGATTCAGTGAAAGCGATTCTTAAGGGAAGTTTTATATCTCTAAATGCTTACATGAATAAAATAGAGAAAGAGATCAATGAATTGGGCATGCAACTAAAAAACCTAGAGAAAGAACAAATTAAAAATCCTCAAATACCAAACTAGAAATACTGGAAACCAAAGGAGAGATCAATAAAATTGAAAATAAGAAAACTATTGAACTAATAAATCAAACTAAGAGCTGGTTTTATGAAAAAACCAATAAAATAGATAAACCTTTGGTTAATTTAATTAAAAAAAGAAAGAAGAAAACCAAATTACCAGTATCAAAAATGAAAAGGGCGAATCCACCACCAATGAAGAAGAAATTAAAACAATAATTAGCAGCTATTTTGCCCAACTGTGTGCCAATAAATTTGATAATCTTAGTGAAATGGATGAATATTTACAAAAATATAAATTGCCCAGATTAACAGAAGGTGAAGTAAAATACTTAAATAGACCCATCTCAGAAAAAGAAATTGAACAAGCCATCAATGAACTGTTTAGGAAAAAATCTCCACGGCCAGATGGATTTACAAGCGAATTCTATCAAACATTTAAGGAACAATTAATTCCAATACTATATAGACTATTTGTGAAAACAGGTGAAGAAGGAGTCTTACCAAATTCTTTCTATGATACAAATATGGTGCTGATACCTAAACCGGGAAGAGTCAAGACAGAGAAAGAAAATTATAGATCAATTTCCCTAATGAATATTGATGCAAAAATTTTAAATAAAATATTAGCAAAGAGATTACAGCATCTTATCTCAAGAATAATACACTGTGACCAGGTAGGATTTACACCAGGAGTGCAGGGCTGGTCCAGTGTTATCAGTGTGATTGATCACATCATGTGATCTGACCACATGACATGGCCACATCACATCTGGGTGGCCGTGACTCAAGGCGAACATCAGCGACCTCTTCTTCAGACTGTTCCATAATTCTGGGACTGAGGTCCCTGTCTTTGCTGCAGCTGTCTCTCATTCTTTTCTGCCTGCCCTCCTGCTGCTTCTAGGCTAGTCGGGAATCCAACAAGAGGCCAGCTGTGGATGGTCATTTGTAGCTAATCAATGGAGGGGAGGCCCCAGCAGGAAGAGGGGCTGGAGGAAGGCTTCTTGGAGAAGGTGGAATTTTGGCTGGCCCCTGAAGGATGCCAGGGAGGCCAAGATGAGGAGGGAGAGGAGTTCTGGGCCTGGGAGAGGCCGGGGAAAATGCCCAGTCTGTGTGAGGAACAGCCAGGAGGCCAGCCTCACTTCATCCCAGTGCACCCAGCGGGTCGGCCTGAGGAAGAAGACTGGAAAGGGAGGAAGAGGCAGTTAAAACCCAGAGGCTTTCTGTTTGATCTTAGAGGGGAAGGGGAGCCACTGAGGACGACTGAATGGGGGCGGGCACGATCCAACCGGAGCAGTGCGATAGCCCAGGCGGGCAGTGATGAGGGTCTGCGCCAGGCTGGGGGCAGAGTCAGAGGAGGCAAGGGGGCCTATGACAGAGCCGTGAATCAGCAGGCCTTGGAAAGGGATGGAGGGATGGCGAGGGCTTGAGAATGGCCCCCAGGTTGGGAACCTGGGGGACAGGCAGGATGGTGTTGTCTTCTAGGCTAATAAGAAAGAGAAGAAAAGGAGAGGATTTGGGGGGGAAAGATAATGAGTTCAGTCGTGGACAGAGCCTTAGGGGACTCTCACCACCATTAACAGGCATGGCCTGGATAAAGACCCAGCCAAGGAGACTGAAAAGGAATGGTCAGGCTAGTAAGAGAAAAACCAGGAGAGAGCAGTGTCACCCAGACCCAGAGAGAAAAGAGTGTGAGGGAGACGAGGTCAGTCAACAGCGTCCAGGGCAGAAGACAGGTCAAGGCTAAGGGTGGGAGAAGGCCATGGCATCTGGCCACCTTGGAGAGAGCAGTTTCAGGTGAGTGTTGAGATGAGAAGTCATAATATGGACCATTCAAAAGAGAGCGAGAGGAAGGGCAGTGTGGACAGCCTTGTCTAGGAGCTTAGCCAGAAAATGGAGGGGTGCAGGAGGTCGGCCAGCTGTGATAGAGGGATCAGGTGAGGAGGGCTGAGGATGGAGCAGACCCCGGTACAGTTTATAGGGTAGAGAAGAACCCAGAGACAGGGAGGGATTGAAGATCAGGGAGAGGGTGACAGAGGAGACGGGACGCACACGGAGGAGTTATTAGCCTGGGCAAGGAGAATTATATGAGATAAGAGTAAAGGAGGGATTCGTGGTGGAGGGCATGTGAGTGATAGATGAGGAAAGGAGTCCTTTGGCCAACCACCTCCATTTTTTCAGTGAAGAATGAGGCCAGGTTCTCAACCAAGGGTGCAGGGGATAGTGAGGTCACCAAAGGTTTGAGGATGATGTAAAGATTTGCAAACGTTGCTATGACGAGTGGGGCAGTGAGTCACTTAGGGACATATAAAAGGATTCCCTTGGAGGCAGCCAGGTGATGCAGTGGATATAGCGCTGGGCTTGGAGTCAAAAGAGCTGAGTTCAAAATCAGCCTTAGATACTTAAGTTGGGTGCCACTAGGCAACTTAATGGAATCTGTTTCCTCAACTGTAGATGGCGATGCTAACAGCACCTACCCTATAGGGTAGTTGTGAGCATCTAGTGAGATTTTTTTTTTTTTGGTGGAAGCAGTCAGGGTTAAGTGACTTGCCCAGGGTCACAGAGCTGGTTAGTGTCTGAGGTTGGATTGGAACTCAGGTCCTCCTGGCTCCAGGGCCGGTGCTTATCCACTGTGCCGTCTACATGCCTGAATGAGATATGGTAAAGCACTTGGCCCTGTGCCTGGCACTCAATAAGTACTATATCCCCATTCTTTCCCTTCCCCACAGTGAGGGCCTAGCAGAGATGACATGACATAAATTTGTGATGGACCCAATTTCATGATTTTTCTCCTGCTTCATCCTGGAGGGAATCCTGGTGAATAGAAACAAAAAGACAATAAGCAGGCGCTGGGATTATTCCCAGGCTGAGACTCACCAAGTAAGATAGTCAATAGAATAAGGGGGCAAAGGCGGAGAGAAGAATTGAAATGACCCCACAGGACTCAAGATGGGGAAGGAAGAAGAGTGTGGCCAGTGCAGAGGCGATGGCCCTGGAAAGGGAGTGGGGCCGTGTGTGGTGAGGATGAGGAAGAGGGCTCGGGCCTTCAGGGCAGCCGGAGAGGCGGGATGACACCAGAGTATGATCAGATACGGAAATGTCATCGGTCAGAAACACGGAAGTGGAACATTTGTGGGTGAGGGAAAGATGGCGGGTTTGAGCATCTGTGTGCAGCTGAGGTGGGATGGAGGAGGAGGTCATGGGAATTGAGGAACTGGGAGGTCGGGGTCTTTGAGGGAGCAACCGCTCATGTGTCAGAATCCCCTAGCAGGAAGGCAGGAGTCAGGGAACAGAAAAACTGAGGGCCTGCCACCGCCCGCCCCCCCCCAAGAAGGAAGGATAGGCTTGGAGGCTGCTGGACATCAATTACCATAATCTTAGCTGGGTGAGATTAGGTCAGGAAGCCCTGAGTTCAAATCTGGCCTCAGACACTTCCTAGCTGTGTGACCCTAGGCAAGTCACTTCACCCTGCTTGCCTCAGTTTCTTCATCTGTCAAATGAGCCAGAGAAGGAAATGGCAAACCCCTCTACTATCTCTGCCAAGAAAACCCAAATGGGGTCACAGAGCGTCAGCCACAACTGAACAACAACCACATGGCACGTTGAGATTTGCAAAGTACGTTTGTTCGAAATCTGGTCTCATTGGAGCCTCACAATAACCCTCAGAGGTTGGTGCTATTATTATCCCCATTTTACAGATGAGGAAACTGAGGCAGATAGTGGTTAAGTCACTTGCCTAGAGTCACACCGCTAGTATCTGAAGCTGGATTCCATCCCGGGTCTTCCTGAGTCTAGGTCCCACCCTCTGTTATTAAGGGTGAACCTGGTGCAGGCTCCTGATTGGCTTAGCCCAGAGTAGCCAGTAGCTGCCCCAGGCTCTTGGCACTGGACAGAAGACATCGTAGGCTCCTAGGGTATGAGAGCTAGCAGGCATCTTTGAGGTCACCTGGTCCAACGTTTCACAATGGGGGCAGGAAACTGTGGCGAGCCAGGAGATGGAGGGGCCTGGTGATCGATGGAGGCACTAGAAAAGTGGGGCCAGGCCTCTGTCCCTATGCCCTGGGAGTCACAGAATCTGCCAGCAGGAAAGGCGCCTCCCCGGGCATCTTAGCCAACAATGCCTGAAGCAGGGACCTTTCTCCAGCTGAGCCTTTGTCTGAAGCCCTCCAGGGAAGGGGAGTCCTTGGAGAAGCCGCAGGCTGAGAGGCTGGGCATCTGATGGCCGGAGGCCCATCCACAGGCACAGGCTCAGGCCCGGCATCCCCAGTGAACAGCTGTGGTCTTCTTAGCAACATCCAGGGAGGGGAAGTTCATTACCTCCTGAGCTTTCCCAGTCCACAGTGAAGTTTTCCCTGCATGAAGCCAAAGGAGGCCTCCTTGCCATCCCCCGCCCAGGGCCTCCTGGTTCTGACCTTTGGGGCCAAGCAGAATAAATCTAGGCCCCCACCAATTGGGCGCAACAAACGTTTGTCTTGGTGCCCGCTATGAGCAGGGAGCTTCTTCCTCACGACGGCCCCTGACATGCTTGAGAAAGCTCTCGTGTCTGAATCCCTTCCTCTCCCTCCCGCCTCGTTGCGCCCTCCCTCCTAACGAAGATCGCAGGAGAAAGAGAAAAAGGCAGCATATGTAATATTCCAAACCCGTGGCCCCCCACTTCTCCAGCAGAGACAGGGAGGTGCATTTTCTCAACGCTTCTGGGCAAGTGTGGTCATTACCACGGGTTTTGTTCTCGTGTCCTTCAGTTCGCTTGGTATAGTGACCGTGTGTCTTGTCTTGTCTTTCTACTTCCTGATGAAGCTCTGGTTGACTCCTGGGTATTCTCTGGTCCATTATAATCTGTCGGCCCTTCTTGTGGCCCCTACACAGAGTGCCTTCGATGCAGCCCCACCGTGGAGAGGCTGAGGAGCCTGCTTCTGGAGAGTTGGGATGGTGTAGACCGGGGAGGGGGGGCCTGTGGGGAGACTGCGGAGCTTGGGATGGTGTAGACGGGGCTGTGGGGAGACTGCGGAGCTTGCAGAGATAACCTGTAACTCGCTCTGGTCAGCTAACCACGTGGCTAGGGGAAGCATTTGTTGACTGGCTGCTTGACTGGACCTGGGGGTATCCAAAAGGCCCCAGGCAGCTTTGGTCACATATCCTCAGCGATTTTTAATTCTGCTGTTCTCTTTAGATCTTGCAGCCAGCAAGAGATGAGCTGTGGGAGGGGAGACCTTGGGCTCTCCCCACTAGGGCTGGCCCGACCCTGGGAGTACAGGGCCTGCCTTGGCATATTTTCTTTCATTTTTGGTGAAGGGGAACAAGTGGGAAAGGAAGGGAATAAGCAGTTAGGTAGTGCCTACTGTTTGCCCTGCTAAGAAGCACTTTACAAATATCCTTGCGCCAACTAGGTGGCGCAGTGGATAGAGCACCGGCCCTGGAGTCAGGAGGACCCGAGTTCAAATCCAGCCTCAGACACATAATAACACTTACTAGCTGTGTGACCCTGGGCAAGTCACCTAACCCCATCGCCCAACCCCCCCCCAAAAAAAACAAAAACAAATATCCTCACAACTACCCTGGGAAGTGATTGCTGTTATTATCCTCAGTTTACAGATGAGGAAACTGAGGCAGATAGAGGTTAATGTATTTTACCAAAAACTCACACAAGGCAGGCCCTCAGAAGAAATGATACAAGCTTCGGCTTGCGTGTGGCGATACAAGGACACTCGCAAGGTCTCTTTAAAGAGCTCTGGAATCACTTGCGTGACGTGGGAGTCCCTGGCACAGGACCGCCCGGCATGGCGTGCCCTCGTCAAAGAAAGCGCTGCGCTCTGTGAGCGAAGCAGAATTGCGAAAGTTCCAAAGAACCGTGAGATGCGTAGATTCAGAGCCATCTCCACTCCACACGTTCACATGGACTCCTTGTGCCCGACCTGTGGCACAGCCTCCCTGGCTGGTACTGGTCTGATCAGCCACAGTTGGGCACACTGCACCTTGACCCTGACAGACTGATATCGTGCTGGTCCTCTTCGGACCAGAGCAGACAACAACCAGCCGTTGCCCCCAGGACCTCGTGCCAGCCACGCTTCCTTCAAACCTGCTTCAACCCAGCCTTCACCTCCTCACTCCTACTTTTGGTTCCTCTGTTCCCTGCTTTTCAGCTCACTTTTATCTGTTGTCATCCACACTGGAACGGAAGCTCTCCGAGGGCAAGGCCTATCTTTCTTTTTGCTTAGGTTTGTCTCTTCAGTGCATGGCACGTAGCAGTGGGTGCTTAATAAATGCGCGCTCCGTGTATCTATCCATCCATGCACCTCTAGTGAGTTACAGCCCTGCATTACCAACTCTCTGCTGGCTATTTCCAGGTGGATGTGCCTGTAGGACAGTGGCTAGCGAGGCGTCGCTCAGCTGAGGCCGCGGCTGCTGGGGCCTGTGGCACTCTCTGTCTTTTCCCTGCCATCCCAGCGTATCCACGGTCCAATTTTCACCACCACAGCTTCCTGAGGAAAGCTGTGCCTTGGAGTAACGTCACCTTTGGCTCCAGTCTAGGGTTTCTCCAAAGAAAGGCATTGAGGAGGGAGTAAAGTGGGGAAAAAACTTCTCAAAATGAGCACATATTAACCCGGTATGAAATCGCTTATTATCAAACAGATTAGAGGATGCTAAGCAAAGAGGAAAGAGTCATCGTGTGGTTTGTTTGTTTTGTTTTTTTGGGCTAGGCAATGGGGTTAAGTGACTTGTCTAGGGTCACACAGCTAGTAAGTGTCAAGTGTCTAAGGTCAGATTTGAACTCGGGTCCTCCTGACTCCAGGGCCAGTGCTCTATCCACTGCACCACCTAGCTGCCCCATGTGGTTTGTTGTTCAGTCGTTTTACAGTCTTGTCCAACTCTCCGTGACCCCATTTGGGGTTTTCTTGGCAGAGATACTGGAGTGGTTTGACATTTCCTTCTCCAGCTCATTTTACAGATGAGGAAACTGAGGCAAACAGACTTGCCCAGGGTCACACGGCTGGGAAGTGTCTGAGGCTGGATTTGAACTCAGGAAGATGAGTGTTGCTGACTCCATGCCCAGCGCTCTGTGCACTGTGGTGCCACCCAGCTGCCCGTTGTATGGTACAGAATGACTAACTTGGCTTGTCTGGTGCAATCCACTGGGAGACTAACCTTCAAGCCTTACCGGAGCATAGGTGGTTTTTTGTAAGACTGTTAGTTATCCAGTCTCCATTTTGCCTCCATGAAAGCGTAGTCAGATCTGACACCAAGAAACATCTTCTTTCTGGTGGCTTCGTCACTCAGATGCTGCAAACACAAGTACCTCCAGACCCACTGCCCTGGAGGCCAGTCCCTCAGGGTGCTGCAGGGTGCTGCCCCCACTGTTACCCTGATCAAGAGGAAACACGAAGACGCAGAGGCAAAAGACAGAAAGAGAAGAGGTAAGGCCAAGAGGCCACATGGGTGACATTGCTGTGACAGCGGAGAGGGAGGGACCCTGGATCCCCCATCCCTCACTGGCATGACATCTTGTGATCTGGGAAGCTGGATCCAGAGGTGGCCACCAGCAGGCCGCAAGAAGCCTCTTCTTGCGTCGGAGCCAGTCCCCCCGCCCATCTCTGCTAGGGGAGGCCTCCAGATGGCCCTGCCACTACCCTTGTGTCGTCCCTCCCCGCTGTCCCCCAACCTGCCCCTGGTGATGAATCTGGCCCCGGGTCAGCGGAAGTCTAGAGATATGATCTGGTATATAGCCCAAATTACTAAAAATATGAAATCTCTCTTGCTCCTTCCAGACCTCATCCCAAGGGCTTCTCTCAGACAATGCCCCCCCGCCATTAACTGGACACAATAATTCAATTTTTTTCCTTCTTAAAAACATTTTAAAATGATGAATTCAACTATCATTGGCAATTAGAAACCTTTCAAGATATGAAGAGCAGGGCAAAGAGACACTATCACAACCCTGCTAATGTGGAAATAGGTTATGCCTGATTTCATCTGTCTAATAGGCATTGTATTTCTTGCCTTCTCAGTGAGTGGGGAAGGGAATGGAGAGGAGAGAATTTGAAATCGAAAATAAAAATTTTAAAAAATAACTCAGTGTAGACAATTCACTCTTGATAGTCATGTGACTTACTGATCTACTCAGAGAGAGCCCGGGAAACCAAACAAAGAGTGAAAACTAACGCAGGCTTTCTGGGGGTGAAGCTCGGGGCTGTTGCCCTTGGCCGGGCTCCTCTTGCCAACCTGTCTGAGGGAGGGATGAAAGGAAAGGATAAAAAGCACACTCTGGACCTCCCGGAAGCCGGGGAATGCCCAGGAGCACCCGCTGAGGAGCGGAGATGGAGATGGGGGGGTGGGGGCAGGGAGATCGAGGGTGTAACCCACATTTGGGGTCTGAGGAGGCATAGAGACAGAAGCCAAGGTTCTCAAGGATGGGATGGAGGAGGGATAAAAGATTCAGGAGGAGTGAGGCGAAGGGAGAGGTGGAGGGAGGTGGCTATGGTCAGGGAACAGTCCAGAATCATGGAGTTAGAACAGCTGTGGGGGGGTGCTCAGATCAAAGGCATGACCATCAAGCCCGAGGGGACGCCAACATGCATTCTGACATCCCGAGGGAGCTGGCCCGGCTGGAGGTGGGGAAGAAGACTGTGTCCCAGATGACAGATTTTCTCTCTGAGAAACGGAGGGGAAAATGACCTGAGGTCACCAGGATTCACTTTACACCCCACAATTGGACAAAGATGACCGAAAACTTAAACCTTCTACGCCAGGGGGGCTGACACACTGCTGTGGGACAGCAAATTAGATCAACTGTTTTAGGTATTGGTTTGGAATGAGGTAAGAAAGGTCACTCAACTGCCCATCCTTTGACTCAGAGATCCCACACTGGGCCATACCCAAAGGAAGGCAAAGACAGACACAGAGACCTGATACATAGCAAGACAGTAAAGGCAGGACCCAAACAAGCAAACAAAAACCCTGGAAATGAAGGAAGGGCCCATCATTGCAAAATAGCTGAAAAGAAAAAAAAACAACAGTGTATGACTGTAATAGAAGGGACAGCTAGGTGGCCCAGTGGATAGAGCGCTGGGCCTGCAGTCAGAAAAACTCCTCATCCTGAGTTCAAATCCAGCCTCAGACACTTCCTGTCTGTGGGACCCTGGGCAAGTCACTTTATTCTGTTTGCCTCAGTTTCCTCACCAGTAAAATGAGCTGGAGAAGGAAATGGCAAAACACCCTGGTATCTCTGCCAAGAAAACCCCAAATGGGGATCACAGAGATTTGGACACAACTGAAATGGCCCAACAGCATGAATGTAATAGACGCTTCTCCTTTCAGCCTCCTCATCTCTTTTGATGGGGCCCAGACAGAAACGGTCCTGGGACAAGTCACTACCCTGCGATCACTTTTTTAATATTTAATGTTGGATTTCAGCCCTCCTGCCAAGCCTCCGCAGGGCACACAGGTGCCAACTGTGCCCAACCTAGGGTGGCTCTGCCCAACTTTGATGTTACCTCTCCCTCAGGTTATGGATGATGAACTGGTTGGGCTTTGTAGGAATCACCATTACAATCTTTAGGTCTAACCGTTCATTTATTGGTTTGAGGAGAAAACTAACACAGAATGGCGCCAGCTCCGACACTCCCCAATGGGCTTGCTCTATGTTCTGCTTCTTAATTGTGCTTCCATCTTGCAAGGAAGGGCTTCAGTGATGTTTGTGAGGGGAGGGCAGCTTCCAGAGGAATGACCCAGGGCCAGACTGATGAGGACGACGAGGGCCAGACTGGGCGATCTCTGGGCAGAGACAGCAGAGCTCAAACCAGAAGTCACTTAGTGATGGTGCACAGGGATAATCTGGAAGTGGCCGAGAGCCGAGTGAGGGGTAGGACTCATAGACTTCAGCTACAATAATCACATTTTGTCAAACACTGAAAAAGAAAAGGAAACTGGCTACGTGCTCGGAACCCTTCTCTTTCTGGCCCTCTCAGATCTCCAGGGAGAGGAGGACAAAGCTTCTGTGACCAGCTCAGACAGACTGCAGATCTCGGAAAAGGCGGGGTCCGTCCAGACTCCTACCTCTGCTCCACAGACTCCAAAGCAAAGGAAAACAAATGCGGCAATGTTGGATAGCAATCTTCCAATCCAGCCTACTGTCTTCCCAAAGCACAGCTTTGACTTTACTCCCCTTCTCAGTGAACTCCAGTAGTACCCTATCAAACACAAACACAGTCGATCAGTAGTCACTGAAACATTTATCAAGCACCTACTATGTGCTGGGCAGTGTGCTGAGTGCTGGGGGTACAAAAAGAAGCAAAAGGAGGCCCTGCCCTCAAGGAGCTTACATTCTAACGGGGGAGACAATAAGCAAACAAATGTACAAATTAGCTAATAGTAATAAATAGGAAATAATGAAGACAGGTTGGGAAAGCCTTCCTGTAAAACAGGGATTTTAGCTGGAATTAAAGGACGTCGGGGAGGTCAGGGGTTGGCGCAGAGGAGGGAGAGCCTGTCCAGGCATGGAAGCAACCAGAGAGTATGCCCACTGGATCCAGGAGGATGCGTCCTGGAGTGAGGTGTACAGAGACTGGAAAGGGAGGAGGCGGCCAGGTTGGGAAAGGCTTTGAATGCCAGACACAGCATTTTGTATTTGATCCTGGACGCCGTAGGGAACCATTGCCATTTATTGAGGAGGGGGCGACAAGGTCCGACTTGTGTTTTAGGGAAATCCTTTCAGTGGCTGAATGGAGAATGGACAGGAGTGGGGAGAGACCTGAAACAGGCAGCCCCCCCCCCCGCCTCAGTCCAGGGGTGAGGCGATGAGGGTCTGCACCAGTGGGCTAGCACAGCCTCCTGGAATAGACATTCACTGTACCGAGTAGCAGATAGCAGGGGGAAGACAGCTATTTATTTCCTCCATTACCAAAAAAACAAAAATAAAATAAAGATAAGATAAAAAAAATGCTTAAAACACAGAAGACTCAAGCTGGCATTAAAAACAACACCTTTGCGGGACTGCATAAGAGGTATTTCACTCTCCCCTCTGTCCCTGCCCCTTCAGGACAACTCACACTCCTATTTCCACGCCGCCTGGTCTGTAGACCTTTGGCCACCTCTGCTGCTGCCCTTTCCTCCTCCGAAGAGCTCGGAGGTGGCAGGAATCACCTTCTGTTTCCAGTCAACACCCAGGAACTCCCAACGGCTCTGATTTACCGCCAGGGCAGGACGCGTCCATCTGAGGATCAATGTTTGGTCCCCGGCGTGTAGGGAAAGAAACACAAAACAGCCAGGGCAGCCAGGGCTGGCCAGCAGACTAAACTTGAGGTTTCCACAAGCACATCTTGCTGCTGCTATATTTAGCTGCCATAATTGCCGGGAGGAAAGAGGATGAGAACGCCCTCTTCCTCAGGATGAAAGTCCAAAGAAGAGCTGGAATCCCCCATTTCCCAGCGAAGAGGCCTCCTCAGAAAGAACTGATCTGCAGAGTCCTTGGAGACCCCAGAGTGACGGCTTCTTCCTGGCTCACTTACCAGTCCACACTCCTCCCACCAGGCACCAACCTGGAGCTACTGGTATCCAAGGACCTTTAGCAGGGGCCCAGACTAAAAGCGTCTCCCCCCAGGGTGTCCAGGTCCATGGCAGGTGCTCCAGTCCACACCCCCTCCCTCACTATACATACAATTCAGCAGACATTTGGTCTCCAGAAGGCTGGTCTCTTATTTGACCAAAGCAATAAATCAAGTTGGTAAGGATTATAATTTAAAACCTGTTTCCTTCTCTGTAAAATAAGAGGGCTGGACCAGATGGTCTCTGAGGTCCTAGGAATGAAAACTGTGTGTCTTCCCATTAAAAAAGAATAAAACAACACCATCTCACACCACATGCTGAGATAAGGGCAAAATGGGTACATGATTTAAACATACGGGGTGACAGCATAAGCAGATTAGGGGAGTGTGGAATATTTTACCTGTTAGATTTATGAATAAGGGAAGGTCTTGTGACCACACAAGAGATAGAGAGCGTTACGGAATATAAAATGGATAATTTTGATTCTATGAAATTTAAAAGGTTTTATACAGACAAAACCAATGCAGCCAAAATTAGAAGGAAAGCAGGGAACTGGGAAATAAATTTTATGGCAAGTTTCTCCGGAAAAGTCCTCAGTTTTTCAAGTGTATAGAGAACTGAGTCAAATTTATAAGAATATGAATCATGCCCCAATTGATAAGTGGTCCAAAGAGATGAGCAGACAGTTTTCAGAAGAAATCAAACTATCTATAGTTGCGAAAAAATGCTCTAAATCACTATTGATCAGAAAAATGCAAATTAAAACAACTCTGAGGTACCACTTCACACCTATCAGGCTAATATGACAGAAAAGGAAAATGACAGATGTTGGAGGGGATGTGGAAAAACTGAGGCATGAATGTCTATTGGTGGAGTTGTGAACTCCAACCATTCTGGAGAACAATTTAGAACTGTGCCCAAAGGGCTATAAAACTCTGCATACCTTCTGACCCAGCAATACCACTACTAGGTCTGTATCCCAAAGAGATCAAAGGAAAAGGAAAAGGGCCTATGTGTATTGTCAACCACTTACCAAAGATTTGGTCCAAAGAAACAAACAGAATCTGTTGCCCCTGTAACCGAAGGTTTGCCCAAAGAACAAACAGAATGGGCCTCACCTTACAAAAAGTTTGACCAAGGAACAAACAGAATCACCTCCACATATGCTATAATGTGCTTATTTAGTCTCATTAAGCCAGAGAATCACATGTGATGGAGTCAGAAAATAACGCTGAACTCAGAGGTAAACAAGTTGGAGGAGACCCTTTATACACTTAGAGCAATTCCAATTTGGGATGTCTGTGCCAACCCAAAATTACAGCCTCCGTACGTGTTTAACCATAATGTGAGAAAGGAATTTCTTAATGGGATGGGTCGTCAATACCATAAGATAAGAGATCTATGTCAAGGTGTCAATTGAAATTATAGATCCAGGGTGTCTGTGTTTCTTTTATCATTAGCATGACTATATATATATATATATATATATATATATATACACACACACATATATTATAACATATCATAACATGTGTCCATAAAATACCAAGAAAAGAAAAGTCCCATTCTTCAAAATAGTGTCTGGTTCAAGGCAGCCTGCACTGGACAGTCACCAACAGGAGAACGCTCCTGGTCAGCTTCATCCAGCCTTGTTCTTGCCAACACAGAAAGAGGCATTTTGGGTCCACTCGGAGAGCAAAGCAAAGGATGTCTTTTATGCTCTCAAATGGAGGCATCATGGTAGGTTAAGCTCAGAGTGGCCAAGAATGTCTTTCTCCTGATCGGCCAATGGAGGATTTCGGCCTTTCTCAGGTCGGGGCGGGGGGGAGTTGCCAAAATAGTTCACAGCACAAAAATATTTATTGTGGCTCTTTTCTGGTAGCAAAGAACTGGAAACTGAGGGGCTGCCCATCAATAGGTTGAACAAGTTATGGTATATGATTGTGATGAAATACTCTTATACTATAGGAAATGACAACCACGGGGGCAGCTAGGGGGCGCAGTGCCCTCAGACACTTGACGCTAGCTGTGTGACCCTGGGCAAGTCACTTAAGCCAATTACCTAGCAAAAAACAAACAAACAAACAAACAAACAAAAGAAATGACAAGCAGGATGCTTTCAGAAAAACCTGGGTAGACTAACACAAACGTCTGATGTAAGCGAAGTGAGTAGAGCTAGGAGAACATTGACATGGTAACAGCGATACTGTACGACGAACAACCGTGAATGACTTAGCTATTCTGAGCAATACAGTGATCTAAAACAATCCCAAAGGACTCGTGAGGAAAAATGCTAGCTGCCTCCAGAGAAGGAACTGATGGAGTCTGGATGTGAATGGAAGCAGACTATTTTTCACTGTATTATTCTTGGGGGGTTTTGGTCTTTCTTTTGCAACATGGCTAATATGAAAATGCTTTGCACAACTGAAAAAAAAATTAATGGTTTTTATTTCCTTGGAGTAACGTTATTTAAGTTTGTGATCTGAAAAACATGTGGTTGTTTGATTGGTTGGTTCTTTAAGTTTCAAGTGACTCTGCTTTTTCACCTCTCTTTTCCTAGGGTCCTAAGAGTATACATTTTCCTCTTGGGGTTTTTATTCAGTCAATCCAAGGTTCGATGGAGGATTGATTTTCAATCATCAGCCAGAGCTGGGGTCAGTTTGTCCATATGTAGTATTCATACTTGTGAATGAATAAATGAAAAACATTTATGAGTCCTCACATTGTGCCAGATTTTGTGTTGAGCCCAGGGTTAGGGTTAAAAGAGAGGCAAAATAGTCCCTGCTTGAGAAGAGGAATTACTACAGATAGGAGGGACCTTGTTGAGGAGGGAGGGGAAGGTCTCCCTGTAGCACCTGCTACCGCTGGGTTTTCTGGGGATGAGTGGACTGGGCACTACCAGAAAGATCTGTGAACTTGGCGGTGACTCTTTTCCTGGCCCTACACAGTCTGCTCCTGGCCAGCCCCATTTTCCAGTGTAGCCTGAGGAAGGTTCAAGGAGGATGGGAAAGGGGCTCTTGTTCAGAAAAACCCTGGGGAGTTCTACCACCACCACCACCACCATGTTTACAGAAGGGGCTATGTACATGTGTATGTGTATGTATGTAGATATGTGAATATGTATATACACATGCTCCAATTACATGTTAAAAGAATTTTTAATATTTTCTTTTAAAATTGAGCTCCAAATTCTATCCCTCCCTCCCCTCCCCCTTCCCCCTCCCTGAGATGCTAAGTAATCACATGTAGGTTATACATGTGTAATCATGTAAAACATTACCATATTATTTTATACTCGAACAAAAAAAAGAGATAGCACAAAAAAATAGCATGCTTCAGTTGTATTCATACAACATTAGCTCTTTCTCTGGAGGTGGTTAGCATGTTTCATCATGAGTCCTTTGGGATTGTCTTAGATCAGTATATGGCTCAGTCACTGAACACAGATCAGTATGGCCAAGTCATTGGGGCAGCTAGGGGGTGCAGTGGATAAAGCACCGGCCCTGGAGTCAGGAGGACCTGAGTTCAAATCTGACCTCAGACACATAACACTCACTAGCTGTGTGACTCTGGGCAAGTCACTTAACCCCAATTGCCTCATATTAAAAAAAAAAAATAGCCAAGTCATTCCCAGTTCTTCATAGTACAATATTGCTGTTACTGTATACAACATTCATCTGGTTCTGTTCGCTTCACTTTGCATCAGTTCATGTAAGTCTTTCCAGGTTTTTCTGAAATCCACCAGCTCATCATTTCTTATAGCACAATAACCATTACATTCATATACCACAGCTTGTTCAATCATTCCCCAGCTGATGGATATCCTCTTGATTTCCAATTCTTAGCCACCACAAAAAGAGTTGCTATAAATACTTTTGCACATGTGGGTCGTTTTCCTTTTTTTTTTATCTCTTTGAGATACAGACCTAGCAGTGGCATTGCTGAGTCAAAGGATTCAGTTTTGTAGCCCTTTGGGCATAGTTCAAATTGCTCTCAGAATGGCTGGATCAGTTCACAACTCCACCAACAGTGCATTAGTGTACCAGTTTTTCCACATCCCCTCCAACATTTATCATTTTCCTTTTTTGTCCTGTTAGCCAATCCGATAGGTGCATCAGGGGCTTTTTTTAAAAGGTAAGAAATTTGAGGAAACGCCAACAGATGGACAACAACTAAGCAAATTATTTTCTAGTCTGAGGTAGTGTTCCCGTAAGAAGCAAACTGCCTGCTACAAATAGCAGAAGAGGTATTTTAGAAGAAGAAATAAATCCTCTTGGGAAGCTTGTAGGTGAACAACTTGGCTGCAGAATTTTGGTTAATAAAAATTGATAAACTTCACGTGCAAAGAAATGCAGTTTTCCCGGGCTTGCTCCGGGTCTCAGCTATGTCCCACTTTCTGCAGGAAGTTTCTCCCAGCCCTTCATCCCTGGGCTCGGCTCTGAGATTCTCTCCAATGCCTCTGGCTATGGCTTGTTTGTAAACAGCTGTTTGTAACAGTTTTCTCCTCGTTTAGACCGCAAGCTTTTGGATAGGGGAGACTGTTTTTGCTTTTGCGTACACAGTGCTTGGCACCTAGTAGGAGCTTAATGCTTCTTGACTTGACTCAAATTACCTTGTAAGTAATATAAGGTGCTGCTCTTTTTACATGTGAACAGTTTGGTGTCTGAAGGTATATAAAAAGAACTCTCGTTTATCAAAAATGTATACGTGTGAAGAAACAAACTATTTCCAAAGGACCAGTTTTGAGGCCTGATAAAACAGCTGAGCTTTCAGGGCACAGGGTCCCTCGTTGTCATTTGCATTTGTCACTTTTTAAGGGTCCGGGAGTTAAAACTCACAGAGTAAGTCCCTAAATGTTTGGAGACTGGTACAATGGGATAAGGGAGGGTGGTCTTAAAACTGCCAGGGGAGTTGTCGGGTTTTGTTTTTGGAATAAGAGAAGGGGAGGTCCGGCACGCTCTGAGCTGCGCCACCGGGAGGGGTGGAGCACCTGGCTGGACCGGCCGAGGAAGGGCGGAGGCGGAGAAGGCGGGGCCAGGTGAGCGAGGATCACCCCTGCGCAGGCGCTGAGAAAGGCGGCTGGCTGGGAGTGGGAGGTCAGGAAACTGACGGCAGCGCAGCGGCCCACGAGGCTTCAGCGGCTCGCTCCTGATTGGCTGCAGAAAGGCTGGCTCTCATTGGAAGACGCTCGAGCATCCTCTCCAGCTCGAGGCAAGCGCAGCCTTCCAAGGGGGCCTGTTCAGAAGCGGAAGGGGGAAGACGGACTCTTGCACCTGATTGGCTGTTGGATCGGTGGCTGGAAGCTGATTGGGCGGCGTAGCATCCCCGCTGAGTAAAGAGCTGGCTAAGCTAAGCGGAGCTGCCCGAGAGCCCGGCGCCAGCCCGATGGTTGGGGCAGGTGAGGCAAGGGGGTGGGGACGGGGCAGCGAGGGGGGCGGGGCAGCGGGGGGGGCGGAGCGGCGGGGGGGGCGCTCTTTCAACTCCCTTTGGAGGAGGGCGGGGTTAGTGAAAAGAGCTGCCAACCCTTCGAGAGTTCGGGAGGGCAGGGGGAGAGAAGGGGGGAGGGGGGGGGGGGGGGGGGGGAAGGACTTTTCCTCTTGAGTACTGAAGACCAGAAGGAGAGCCCTTAGAGGGGAAGCACCTTCCCCCTGGGCTCGGTCGTTTAAGTCTCGTCCGACTCCTTGTGACCCCACCAGGGGTTTTCTTGGCAGAGATACTGGAGTGATTTGCCATTTCCTTCTCCAGCTCGTTTTACAGGTGAGGAAACTGAGGCAAACAGGGTGAAGTGACTTGGCCAGGGTCACACAGCGGGGAAGTGTAAGTAAGAGACCAGATTTGAACTCGGGAAGGTTAGTCTTCCTGACTCCAGGCCTGGCATCTATCCACTGTGCCGCTTGGCTGCCCCATCCATCCGTCCACATCCACATGTATACATATATGTAGACATGTATGTGGGCATATACACACATGTAATATTAATATATAATACATATATTTAAATGTTCAGGAATTTGGTAGACGTTGAGGTTGAAATCCTGTAGTTATCTGGTAGTGTAAGCCTGGAGAGAAGAGAGACCATCTGAAGATGCATCCCCAGACAGATGGTTATGATCTAGTATCTAAAAGATACTTATTAATACCGCATTCCTTGGGGTTACACTCCTTCTTACCCAGCTTACACCTGAGGGTTGGTTCCCCTGGAATGACTCCAGGTTTAAGGTACTCTGTGGGCCCACTCTCCTGAAATTATAGCTCAGAAGTCCCCCCCAGTGAGTTCACCTTGTTTCTACTTTGCCGGAGGAAACAGTTCACTTAAAGTAGGGCTGGGGAACCTGCGGCCTTCTAGGTCCTTGGGTGCCGCCTTTTGATGGAGTCCAAGTTTTACAAAACAAATGCTTTTATGAAGGAGATTTGTTCTGTGAAGTTTGGATTCAGTCGGAGAGCTGCACTTGAGGACCCAGAGGGCCACATGTGGCTTGGAGGTGCAGGTTGCCCACCCCTGCCTTAAAGCAAAGGCGTTAACTAAAATTTAGGAAGAAAAGTAGCAACAAACCTACAAACATTTCATGTTTACTACGTGCCGCACTTTACAAACCACTGGAAATGCAAAGACAAAAATGAGACAGGCCCTAGCTTCAAGACGTTTACATTCTGCTAGGCCACTAGTGATTACTGAGTAGGGGAATAGCAGTCTCACCCCTGAATTGTAAGAATATTAATTTGGCAGCAGTGCCAAGGATTGATGGGAGAGGAGATGGACTGGAGACCAGGGGACTGATTCTGAGGCTATTGTGGTAGGAACAAAACATTTCCCCCAGAAACCCCCTCTCTAGGAAATGTTGCCTCTACGGCAGAGGTTCCCAAACTTATTTGGCCTACCACCCCTTTTAAAAAAATACTCAGCACCCCGCCCCAGAAATCTACTTTCTTTAACCCTTTCATTTTATTTTTTGAAATTTACATCATCTTGAAAACATATAAAGTATTTTTAAATGATGCATCTTAAATTTAATAATTTTATTGTAAATTTGTGGGTTTTTTCCTGCACTGAAAGTTTGATGATGCAATATTATATCACGTAACCGTATAGCATCATATTGTAAACAAGTCATTACATGGATATATTCCTACCCATGCATGCTGGATTTTGTGACAATGCTCAGCAGGATAGCCTGCCTGCCAACACTTGCTTGTTAAGATCTGTCAGTTGACTTGAGCACTGATGGGTTATAACGAGTTTTGTGTGGTTTTTTTTTTAAATAATGTAATCACTACGACTTTAACTCTCTCACACAACAGATGAAGCATGTACAAATGGTTTTTCAAAATTCTCTTCTGTTTTTTCCTCACTCTTGCACCGCCCCCTTGTTTTTATTCAGCGTCCCCCCCAGTTGCACCCGGCTACTACTACTCCACCCCCATCATTCCAGCGGTGGTATTGCCCACTTTGGGAGCCTAGGCAATAGACTGAGCTCCTTGAGGGAAGAGACTGTCTTTTGCCTCTATTTTTGTCCCCAGAGCTCAGCACGACGCCTGGCACATAGAAGGCACTTAAGAAATGTTGAGTGGTTGATTGTGGAGGTACCAAGACAGACAGAGTCACAAGCACTACCAAAAGAAGGCTAGGTCTGACTGCCGTGAGGCACACCATGAGAAGGCATCACCTGGTTACAAACCCGGAGCCTTAACCTCTCAGGAGGCTGGACGGATGGGTGAGACTTCACTGGACTGTTCCTAACTGTTCTCCCTCCTTTCTCCCAGCTGTCCTCCACGTAGCTGCCAAATTAATGGTCCAAGCACAGGTCTGACCATGTCACTCACCTGCTCAGTAACCATCCGTGGCTCCCTCTTGCCTCTGCTCAAACAAACTGCGCTGCTGTGGGGCATTTCAAGCTCCTCACAGCCTGCCTTTCTAGGCTGATTACACATTTCTCCCTGTTAAGCGCTCCATGTTCTGACCAATGAGGCCTCCTCACTCTTCCTTTTACTTGGCGTTCTACCTCCTGGCCCAGCATCTGGGCCTGGCACACCTACTGTCCTTACTTCTGCCTTCAGGTGCTACCTTCAAGCCTTCTCGCCCCTCCCCCATTATCGTGTGCTCTCTGTACCTGCCACAAGTAATAGCCTAAAAGCCCCGTGAGGGCAGGCATGCTCACGCTTTCCCTTTCTGCTCCGGAGACTAGCACAAGCCTGGGCTCTGCCCTAGGGAGAGAGAGCGCCCAGCATGGGATGGGCCTGCCTCAGGGAGAGAACCATCCTGTCAGGCCCCCACTTGTGTCCCCTCCTTTATGAGGCAGCATAGGGCAGGGCAACGGGGAAGGTCAGTTCTCCTTGGCCAATGGCTTCTGGGAGGGACCCTGAAGTCCCCATGGGAAGAAGGAAATCTGTGACCACGTTTTCTCCCAGGCAAGTCACAGACCTTTCTCAAGCCTCAGTTTCCTGATCTGTAAAATAAGGCTAATTAGCGCCTGCATTCCAGGGATGTGGTGAGACTTAAACAAAAGACACGACCTCCAACTGTCCTTTTACGATGGAGAAGATTTCTGCAAACCTTAGGGCTGCTCTAAGTCAGGCCCACATCCTGCTCCCAGTACTGCTGCAGCTCGCACCTGGACACAGGTTCGTGGCATGTTTCTACTTCCAAGTATTAGTGAAGGCTGTGGGGTCATCCATGTGCTTTGAAATGGGGCAGCCACTGAACCCCAAAGACCCCAGCTTCTGGGAGAAGAATTCACTATTTAACAAAAACTGCTGGGAAAACTGGAAAAGAGTATGGTGGAAACAAGGCATTGATCAAAATCTCACACCGTATACCAAAAATAAAGTCAAAATGGGTTCATGATTTACATATAAAGGCTGATACTGTAAGCAAACTGGGAGAGCAAGGAATAGTTTACCTGTCAGATCTATGGAGAACAGAAGAATTCATGACCAAACAGGAGATAGAGAATGTTACGAAAAGCAAAATGGATAACTTTGATTACATTAAATTGAAAAGTTTTTGCACAAACAAAGCCGATACAACTAAGATTAGAAGGAAGGTAGAAAATTGGGAAAGAATTTTTATAACCAGTCTCTCTGATAAGGGCCTCATTTCTAAAATATATAGAGAATTAAGTCAAATTTATAAAAATATAAGTCATTCTCCAATTGATAAATGGTCAAAGGATATGAACAGGCAGTTCTCAGATGAAGAAATTAAAGCCATCTATCGTCATCTGAAAAAATGCTCTAAATCACTATTGATTAGAGAAATGCAAATCAAAACAACTCTGAGGGACCACATCATACCTATCAGATTGGCCAACATGACAAACCAGGAAAATGATCAATGTTGGAGGCGATGTGGGAAAATTGGAACACTAATGCATTGTTGGTGGAGTTGGGAAATGATCCAACCATTTTGGAGAGCAATTTGGAACTGTGCATACCCTTTAACCCAGCAATAGCACTTCTAGGGCTGTACCCCAAAGAGATCATACAAATGGGAAAAGGACCCACATGTACAAAAATATTTATAGCAGCTCTTTTTGTGGTGGCAAAGAATTGGAAATTAAGGGGATGCCCATCAATTTGGGAATGGCTGAACAACTTGTGGTATATGAATGTGATGGAATACTATTGTGCTATAAGAAATGACGAACAGGCTGACTTCAGAAAAACCTGGAAAGACTCGTATGGTCTGATGCTGAGTGAAGTGAACAGAACCAAGGGAACGTTGTACACAGTAACAGCCACGTTGTGCGATGACTAATATTGATAGACTTAGCTCTTCTTGGCAATGCAAGGATCTAAGACATCTCCAAAGGCCTCATGTTGGAAAATGCTATCCACATCCAGAGAAAGAACCATGAAGTCTGAAGGCAGATGGAAGCACACTATTTGCTTTTTTTTTTTCCTTCTGTTTTGTTTTGTTTCCTCTTTCTGGTGGTTCCTCCTATTGGTTCTAATTCTTCCTTACAACATGAGTAGTGTGAAAATATGTTTAATAGGAATGTATATGTGGAGCCTATATCAGATTGTGCGCCGTCTTGGGGAGGGTGGTGGGGAGGGAGGGGGAGAAAAATTTTAAACGCAAAAGCATATGGAAGTGATTGTTGATAAGTTAAAATAAATTAATTTAAAAAAAAAGAAAAGAAACGAGGCAGCCACTGGCAGCAAAAAGAGCCAGGGTCTGGAGTCCTGAGACCGTGGGCTCTGGGACTTTGGGCAGGGCTCCGACCCTCTTTGGGGCTTGGCCAAGATGCTCCCTTTCTAATGCTGAGGCCTGTCCTCGGTACCCAATGCAGCCCTCAGCCTCCTGCTGGCTCTGGGTGTTCAAGGAGGCCTTCTCCCCCCTTCTCCTGGCCCCCCCAGACCAGTACTCGGTCAGTTAAGTCACCAGCAGCACCCCACAGCGTCTCTGGTTTCTAGAATCCTGCACTGCCTTCAAGGCTCAGGGGGCAGACACTGCCTCCCCACCTTCTCTTCCCTCCCCCAATTAGCTTGAATTTCCTCGTGGGCACATGCTGGTGCCTACCCCACCCCCACCCCGCTAGAGAATGCTCATCCCTGGAGGTGAGGACGGCGAGGGGCAGGGTCAGCCTGCTCAGTGCTGGGGCCTGGCACGGAATAGCCCTTCATAGGCACAAACTGAAGGACGCCTTCAGAAGGCCTGTTGGTCAAGAAAACCAGTTACTGCAATGATGCATATGGCCACTAGATGGCAGCAAACGCCCAGTCATGTTCACTCCCAGGGCCCTCCAGGGATTTCATCCAGTTATTTTCCACATTCCTTCCTTCCAAGGAGGCATGTGGAGAATGGAAGGCTGCATCCTCCCAAGGCACGGGGGCGGAGAGGCCCCCAGCATGGAGCTCCACCACGGAGGGCACTAGACACTTCTCCACCTGGGCCTTCTCCCCACAACCACCTGAGGGGCGAGGGCCAGACCGTGCCCTCTCCCCACAAGAGGGAGCCCAGGCGGGGCTCATCCCATCTCCTAGTCTGAACTACAGCCCAGGCTGCTCCATTTCCCTCTTCCAAAATAAAATAAAACCCTGATGTTGTCCCAGGTGAACGTGCTCCTCATTAGGGCTCCCCATGGGAGGGCCTCAACAGGCCACATCGAGCTCTATTTCCCTGCACCTTCCCAAAATACAAAGTGGCCCTGAAGGCCCTGCTATTTGACAGTCCTGGAGAAGGTCTTCAAGCTGGGAGGCCCCCTGGAGATCACCCAGGTCAGCCTTTACCTATGAGGAAGCAGAGGCCCAGACAGGTGACGTCTCATCCCTCTGCTGGGAAGGAAGGAGGCCACATAGAACTGGAGGCCAGGGTGGCTGACTCCCAGCCCGCTGGGCTTTTTCCATTGTTCCTACGCTTTGAAGCTGAGCTCTGGCGCTGGGACCCTGGGCGAGCAGCTTCCTTTCTGTGGATTGCTTTGCCCGCTCCTAAGAGGAGGGGTAGGCAGCTAGACGGCACCAAGCCTGGAGTCAGGAAGCCTCATCTTCCTAGGTTCAAATCTGGCCTCAGACACTTCTAGCTGTGTGACCCTGGCCAAGTCACTTCACCCTGCTTGCCTCAGTTTCCTCCTCTGTAAAATAAGCTGCAGAAGGAAATGGCGAACCATTCCAGTATCTTTGCCAAGAAAACCCCAAATGGGGTCACAGAGAGTCAGACGCGACTGAATGACTAAATAGCAGGTACCATGGTAGTGCTGGGGCCACAGGTGCAAAGAAGGAAACAATCCTTGCTCATGAGGTCAAACACCCTTGCCCTGTAAATGACCTCATTTCCAGATCTCCACTTTACACACGCCATCATACTGGAAAAAGGCACGCATCCATGTAAGTGCTTGGCATGAAGTACACCCTGGGCAAGTGCCCATTCATTGCCTTGAAATGACAGGCCTGCCTAAGGAACCCTTCCGGGGTGAGGCTAGTCCTTCTAGAGGGCAGAAAAGGTCATTCAAAGGGCAGCCGTGTGACCCTAGGCTAGTCACTTAACCCCAATTGCCTTCCCCCAAAAAAGGCTATTTGGGGCAATATAAGGCGCCCTAGGCTTCAGGGAGGGCTGGGCACCACTGGTCAGCCTCTTTCCATGGGCTGAACGTGATGGATACCTCCCCAAGTTAGGCTGTATGCATGGAAGGAAGGGGGGGTTCAGGGTGGGGGAGGGAGGTGGCAGTTTGGCCACTCCGGGAGCGTTGGGCTCAATGCTGGACACTAGATTCAGAAAGACAGTAATGGGCTGGAGTTGGTCCAGATGAAGGCAGCCAGGATAGTGGGGGGCCTTGCAGGATGGGATGAAGGAAATACTTAGAAAAGTTGTGTGTGTGTGTGTGTGTGTGTGTGTGTGTGTGTGTGTGTGTGGTTTTTGCTGGGGGACTGGTGCAACGGACACGCAATGGCTGTCGTATGGAAGAAAGCACATTTTGCTTGGCCCTAGAGGTCAGCACTGTGTGCTTTGGGGAAAAGTGAAAGACATCTCACTGTCCCTACCTAAGCCCTCCCGTTGAAAGCTGCAGGAATTCTAATCAAGGATGCCAGCTAGCTGGCTGGCACGTCATTGGGCCTGGCTCCCAGTGGCTTCATCTGGGAAGAGGCTTCTGGGAGCTCCTGCTCTGGCCAGGCAGCCTGAGGCCAGGGGGGTCTCCAGGGGCCCCAAGGCCTCTCATTTTCTCTTCAGTCTGTACCCTCTTGGTCACCCTAACCCTGTCTTCCATGCAGAGGCCTCCTCAGGCCCTAGGTCTATTTGGGGAGCCCTGGGGCCCACTAGCTCTCTTCCCACCCCATTGAGCGAATAAACAATCCTGAAAAAAGGCCCTGCCTACACCCACGCATCCTGGTGAAGGTATAACTTCTGGCTTCTGCTGCCCCAAAAAGCTGCATCTTCAGTTCACCTCCTCTGCCAGGAGGGGGCGTAGCTCACCTTAGCCTTTGAACTGGTTTATCATTTCTGAGCAGAGTTCTTTCATTGTTTTTCTCTACATAGACATTGTTCTAATGCTTACTTCTTGCCATCTTTATAGACTTCCCAGCAGCCTCTAGAACTGTCCATTTTGTCATTCATGACAGCTAGCTGACCCATCATTGTCCTCTCATGTCCTCTTTGCTAGACTTGGGGGGGGGGCAGGGAGGGCGCTCTGAAGGTCTTCCAGTCTGAACTTGCCTTTGGGCTCCTGATCAGGCCTGGCCCTGTTTCCCCTGCCTCCCGCAGTGATCATAATCGGCCTAGCTGGGACCTGAGAGCACAGCTTTCTCTTGTGACTAAATGTAGAGCCCCCTCTACTCCCTCTTCCCTTCTATGAAGCCTGGGTGATGAAATTAGCCTCCCCTGCTGCTAACACCCCCCTCTGCCCACGCAGCCTCGAGTCTCCTTTTCCTGGTTACTCATTGCTTCCCATGCCCACTGCCAGGCTAGGTCTTCTGTCGAGCTCCGGAGTTACCCTTCCCTCCACAATTGGAGCTCTTCCTAGGGCAGGAGAGGGAAAGGAGATGTCCACACACTCACATAAAATTTGGGAGGACAGTGAGGGGCAAGTCCAGCGGTACTTTGAAAGCGGGTAGAGATTGCAAGGTAGGAGCAGGCAGAGGTCTAACAGAACAATCTAACAGTTCACAAGGCTGCGAAGGGCAGTTTGAGCCAGGTTGTGTAGGCCAGAAACACCCCTCAGCTCAGATATAGCAGGGCCTGCTAGCTTTGCTAAGGATTACCTCTTCAACTATGGGGCCTGCAGCCCAAGGAATCATTCCAAGCAACTTAGTTTCCCAACCCCAGGGGTCCTTATCACATACCCTCACAACTCAGCACCAGCCCACCTCCACCCCGGGGCTCTCCCTTTTAATCTGCCGACCAGAACCTAAAAATGACTTTCCACACACCCCTCCCATTACTGAATTCAGTGACACAGAACAGAATTTTGAACTTTTCTTTATTTTAAAACAGCCAAATTTCACAAAGATTCTTCCATCACCAATAGACAGGACCTGTAAACTCAAAGCAAAGCACGAGGGGCCAGGAAAGAGCCTTCAGACCTCTCAAACTACTAACCCTAAGCAGGCAGAGAGGAGGGTGTGGTGTGTGTGTATATACCATATATGTATGTGTGTTGGGGCGAGTGGGGCGGGGCAGCTTCATTTAGAGCCAACTCCCGCGGGGAACAGAGAAAGCAAAGACACCGCAGGGATTCGAACCCCGTCCTGGAGACCAGGAGTGCCGACCACCGGTATCTTTTGCTTTTTTTTTTTTTTTAATATAAAAGGTGAAAAAGCAAAACCTGAGGAAACAAGCATGTTTTCTCAGGAAAAGAAAAACCCTTTGAAAATGCATTGGAGCAGAAGAATCAGCTTCGGCTAAGCTGCTATGTGTGTGAGGTTCACCTGAAAAAGTCTGAGCAGAGAGTTGGGCAATCCCACCCACAATGGGTGTCCCTAGTGGACTGACAGTTAACTGCCTGACTTCCCTGGCCCCACCCTTCATGGTAAATGACCCACTCTGACCACTTGGTCGTCTTTTAAGAGGTAGGCTCTTCTAGAGGCCTGTGGGCATTAGCATTTAAACGCTCCTTTCCTCAACATTTTTCTATTTTCATATTTCTCCTAGTGTTAACAGAGCTAATCTCCAAGGCTGCCCACGGAGCCAGCCCTCTGGCCATTCTCCATTACCTTAAAGCGCCCCATTGGCGAGGATCCAAGCCTGGTGAGGTGAGGGGGGTGTGGTCTGGGCTAGGCCAAAGATTCAGGCAGAATGTGGCAGGAAGGAGTCACTTAGGGGAGGGGGAGAGGTTGGTTTAGGTTTGGGGAAAAGCTGGGGGAAGAACTTTTTCCCCTTTCCCTCCCCCCTCAACAAAACGTACACTTTGGGCTCCTTTGGGAACTGCTTTAAAAACAGTCATACCCTCCGATAAAAAGCCCAAGGTACAGCGGGGTACCAGCATAAGCATTCCATTAGGCAGCACCAGGCCAGACTGGCCGAGGGTCGGTCGGATGACTAAGGATGACCGGCCACACCCGCTGCGGGGACACCTTGAAGATGTCGGCTTACTTAGTGCAGGGGCTGAGGATTAGAACGCAGTTCTTTGTGGTCATAAACTCTTAAGAGCAAAGGAGGGGACCGGGGAAGGGAAAAGTTAATTCTGTCCCTTGGTGTTCCCCCCAGTGACTCTGGGGCCCAGGAGAGCCCGCCAGAGTCCACAGGTGCTGAATGCTTATTACAAGTCGACAAGTCTTCACTGGATTGGTGTACAACACCATCTCCCTCCAGATAGAATCGATATACACCGCTTTGTTATTAATTATCCACTGGACTGGTTTACGCCATCTCCCCAGAGATACTGTTTTTGTTTATCATCCAGTGGGCGGGTTTACGCCATCTCCCCCAGAGATGGTCAGTATACACTGCGTCACCATCACTTGCCACAAGGCTTCCCGGGTGTATACACGGCTACTTGGAAGCCCTAGATGCCTCCTTTAATGAAGGATATCTGAAAAAATCTTAAAGAAAAAAGGCTTAGCGCCCACCTCACCCCTCTCCACCCCTCTGTCCTCCACCTCCAACCTACATTAACTAACAATGGGCCGCTTAAAGCGGGACTTCTCCATTACTTTCATCGTTAACTCCTGAGGAAAGAGAAAAATGGGTTCACCTGGTTCCTTTTTTGTCCACTGTAGGAAATTTCTTGCAAGTCCCTTCTAACAGTCTGTGAAGAGTTATCTCAAAAGTTGCTCCCAAGTCCCCCACCATTAAAATGGCATTGAAATGTTTGGAAAGAAAGTGAGCTAGTTCTTACTGGCTTGGCTGCGGGGCCATCACAAGGGAGGCGCTCTCTGTATGTTCCTGCACAGGGTGGGGGGGGGAGAGAGAGAGAGATTGAACAGAACAGGCACTGGGCACTAAACTGGGTCAATTGTGGATTTCACTTGCCATAAATTGTCTTCATGTTCTGCTTGTGTGGAATGTGTTTCTTGAACTGACTTTAATGCTTCCATCTGGAAAAGACTAAAGGCTTCAGTGCCCCCCGCCCCCCTGCAGAAAGGGAACAAAAAAAGCATCTTTACCGAAAGGAAGGAAGCCCAGCTGGCCAGACTGGGGCTCAAACCACAAACATTGCTTAAAGCTGCAGACATGTCCTTTCAACACTCAGCAGGTTTTTTTTTTAAAAACCACTCATCAGGGGATTCTCCATCAACACAATCACTACTCCAAGCATTGGCAACATGTTTATAGAACTCATACTCCAGTCGGTTCAAAATGCGTTCTACACCCAGCAGACCAAGCACACGGCCCATTACTTGCCAACAGACCAGACCTGCTGTCAAACTGCATTCACTCTGTGTGACGTCTGTAAAAAGAAAAGCTACAGAACAAGTGAGGCCCCCCCTGCCTGAGCCTCCCTTCCCTCAGAACAAGAAACCAATGATTACTCATCACGGCAGGGACTCACACTAGGACAGCAGCAGAGCCAAGCGTTTGCTATTTATGCATGTCAAATCCTGAGCAGCTTCATGAAGGGTGAAATGAAGCCTCTGCAAAGGAAAATTCTAGAAACAAAAACACCCCACATGCCCCCGATCCCCAGAGCGAAAATCATCAGAAGACACAGAAGGCTAAGTGAGATGACTTCAGCATTCAGAATCGGCATGCAGTCTCTGGGTAGTGTGCAAATTGACTGCTTTCTTCCTCACTTCCTTCTTCTCTCACTCCTGGCTGCTGACAGCAGCAGAATCACCTGTTCTGGATACAGAAGCCCTTACCGCCTGGAGGATTGCAACAGTTACCTGTGTTTGTCTGAGCATTCTTAAGAGCAAGTGTCCCAACTGTCTAAGAGGTATCATTTACTCCTTATTTAGAGGGCCTCTATGGTCAAAAGGGCCTGGATTCTAAGAGCTGGTCATAGTTCTACATTGACGAGGGCTGGGCTTAAAAAGTTTCTCTTAAGTCTTTCCTGCCTGCATAAAGTCAATTTCCATCTTCAGCTCAATCCTGATCTTGTCCATTAAAGTTTGTTCGGAGAGTGGGTTTCTGAAAGATTAGAGAAGAATCCCCCCCAAGATTGCCCCACACCAACCACAAAACAGACAGCCTAAAATTTGATTCGTGTTCTACTTACTAGCTTTGTTCATCTTAGGCAATTCAAGGTTACAAAATACAGTCCTGATCTCTTTCAAAATTGATTTTTAAAGAACATTTGATTTTATCTAAACTGCACAAAACACAAGCTTGAGGCTGACATGATGCAGTCGGCCATCTGGCTCCTGGCCTGGCCCTCAGGGTGCCACGTAAAAAGGGCAACCCTGACAGAGAAAACAGGAGGGCGCGGTGCAGCATCTACAGAATAGAAGAGCTATTTATTTGATTTGGTATGGTTGCAGGTAAGGTTCCGCTAAAGGAAAACGGCCATTGGGTTTACAGATGCCTCAGAGCCAAGCTGAACAAGTCTGAACAAAAAAAAGCATTTACTTCTTATCATCCCTGACATGCAATTAACTGCTAAGGCAAAGTAAACTTATCTGGTTAAGAGATGCCTGCTGTTTTCTGCTCCCAGATGAAATGAACTCTTCAACCTGTCTGAGGCAAAGGAAACGGACAGACAGCAACAGCCTCCTCTGCTCAATCCAAACTGTGACACGTCACTTCCCACTCATCTCTCAAGCATAGGTATCATAGCATTTCGGCTTCTTCTACTTAGCATGTACTGATTCATAATGCAGTAAGAAATTCTTTCATTTTTCTTTTTACTCTGCTTTTGTAAAAGCAGCAATTTCAAGGTGAAATTTTTCTCTTCATTGCAAATAAATAATGTTCTTAGATTTTTTTTTTGCCATTTTGATATAGCTCTCATTTGTCAAGCCATGAGACTTTTTTTTTTTTTTAATTGGCAGGTTTTCCTTGCTTAGCTTTAATTTTTCCATTTTTGCATTTGCAGATAATGGATTCTTTGTGGTTGACCAGGAGTTATCATCATTCTCGGGTTATTAGGGCATTTGTTATTTTCCCTCCCAGGAGGTATGTTTATTTAGAATCTTTTCTGCCTTTTACTTATCATTTTCACCAAGGAGCTTGGTCCCTCTCTCCATTTTAGGCCGCCATTTTGCCAAGCTGGTTATGATTCAGATGAAGTAATCTGAAAAGAGTCTACAGAAAAAAAAAAAAAGATTTCCCCTCCCCTCCACCACCAACGAACAAGAAAGACAGCACATTGGAGCTTAAGCTCAGTACAAGAGTATAGAGTTCTTAACTTTTTAATCAATTACTTTAAAGATTCATTTGTAAACTTTCCTAAATTTCAAATGTACAGAACTGAAATATAAAGGGCATACCTTAACATCTTGTTGCAGTCATACAAAAAGAAAGCATCTTTATTTATTTCCTCCACTAAGAAGAGACTTGTTCAATAAGAACTGAAAACAGAATCTTACTTGATATAAAAGCTACCATGAGAAGGAATCCCTCAGGATCATTAGCAATGCCTTTCCTCTGAAGTTCTATAGTATTAATTATATTAAGTCACCTGGAAAAAAAAATGCCAAGAGAAAACCCACCCCAGACACTCAGGCAAAAGCACAGTAGCAACACAAACCCTCTATCCCCAATAGTTTTTTTACCTTTCGCTTTAGGGATGGATGGATGGATGAATTGCACCTTTTCCTTTTCCTTTCCTTAAAATACTTTTTTAATGAACAGCCACTTTAAAAGATTTAATTAGGAACTTTACCTCTCCTCTCCTTGAACAATTTAACATTTTCCAGGGACCCAAAGGTCTTAATGTACTTCCCCAATGCCAACCTTTTTAAATGGATGATTTACCACATTTGGGGAATTCCTTGCCAACTTGGAAGCTGAAAATGGATTTCTTTTTTTCCGTCTAAGTTATTAGGCTCTCTGGTTTTCAGTAATCTGAAAATATAAACAATTACCTACCCCGGACCCCAGCCCACCACGATACCGCCGTCTACGCCTTCAGGGACTCACTTTCACTTCCTCAACTCCACTTGCCAGACAGACCTATATTGGTCTTCTGAGGCTCTCCCGGGCTTGACTGAACTGTTATCAACACAAGCTGCATTTTCCAATTCTTCAAGGTAAAAAAGCCAGCTCGGCCATGTCTGGCACAGCAGTGCAATCAATGCTTCTACCCATTTTGACTAGTCATCTGTGGGGGGAAAGTCTTAGAAACAGCAGCTCATAGTCATCTACCCCCACCCATAAAAACCTTGGTAAAACTCAGCACTCCCCCACAAGTCTATAGATTATCTGTGTAGCTTTAAAGTCTGTTTGAAAAAAGAAAACGTAACTACCGGCCACGATTCCAGCTTCGGCACACCTTAATTGTGAGCTTAAATTAACCTTTAGTTTTTCTAGAAAGTGTAGTGTTTGTTTATCCTGATACTGGCTTCTTTGCTTTGATATTCGAGTCATCTGACCTTGGGCTCTAGAAAACACCTAGGGGAAAAGAACTGAACAAAAAATTTGCCCTCCCCAGCTCCTACCCTTCTAAAAGCCCCCCAAAAAACATTTAAGAAAAACAATCTCACTTAGAAAATTCAAATTTGAGGGGTGGGAGTGAAGGAAAAAAGTTTAGACATAAAATCAAAATACTCAGAATCTGTCCAAGCCGAAAGACGAACTTAACTGCTTCCAAATCCAGTTGCTTACACTTCCTCACAAGGTGCACGGGGGGTCTCCAGCTCTCTCTCTCTCTTCAGGCTCACTCGATTTGCCCCCAATTTGCTTTGTTTTTTACAATAGAGCAATATAATGGCTAGCTACCATTCATTCTTAGCATTTGAAAGGAATCCTAATTAGGCAGACAGTAACACTCTCCAGGCCTTGGCAGACTGCCCCCAAAAGCTTCAGACAAGACAGATGCACTGAAAAAGAGAAACCTACAAACCCCCAACCGGCCAACAAGCATCCCCACAGAGAACGTTACATACATCCACGGCTAGGCTGCCCAAGTACCGAGCCTAGACTGCAACAGCCACACCATACACTCCCCCCTTCCCCAACATTCAGAGGCATTAATTACTGGCTTATCGAGCAGAGAAAGAAACCAAAGCTTCCCACGTTTACCACCGCTCAGGGCCCTGCCGCAGCCTCTAAGGGCCCTATCGTGGCCACGCTGGCTCCCAGCTTCACCAACCGCGTCACGGCACCGCGCCGAGCTAGCTGCGCCCTCCTGCCCTCCTCCTGCCTTCCTGTCCTCCTTCCTCCACCGCGGCTCCACCGCATCTGCATCGGCTGCTGCCTCCTGCCCGGCTCTCTGCTCTGAGGTTCTGGCTCGCCTAGGGGCGGCGCGCTGTGCTGCTCTGCTCTGCTCTCCTCTCCTGCCAGGGGCGGGGGCCTCCTTCCTAGCTTCACCAACCAGACTGGCTGCTCCTCCTTCCTTCTTTCCTCGCGGGCTGGCTGGCCCTGTCCCGGGTCCTGGTCCTGGTCCTGGTCCTGTCTGTGGCTCCTGCTTCTCCTTCCTAGCGGGCTTCGCAGCCGCGGGGGGCTGCCGGGCACTCCCTCATCAATTACTCCTTTCAAATTAGCTCAGTCCAATGGCAAGGTTTGGTTTTTTTAAGTCCCATATTAAATTATCTTAAAATAGTTGGCTATAAAAACTTATTATATAATAGAGCGCCTAGCAGCTTCTATCTTAATCCTCTTCAAAAAAAAGATTCTTTTTAAAACAAATCAGCTCAGTCCAGTTCCCTAGATCAGCAGCTACGCCACCTAGCCTTAAGATGCACCCTTGCCATGGAGGGAGTGCCCTTTCTTCCTGGAACTCCTAATTCTCTGGCTAACTCATCTTCCAGTAGCGTCATATCTTAACCTCTTGCATACTAATTTTTAGTTTAGCAGGAGGAAAACTTTGTCCTTAAGTCCCTCCCAAATGAGATTTTAGGCTTTTTTTTCCTATCTTCTTTTTTTAGATTTCTTCTGCTACTTTTTCTATTTCTTTTTTTCTATCTTCTCTTTTTAGATTTCTTCTGCTACTTTTTCTATTTCTTTTTTTCTATCTTCTCTTTTTAGATTTCTTCTGCTACTTTTTCTATTTTCAGATTTGTCTCTGGTAAGTTCTATAACTTTGCTAATTTCAATTTTTTGCCTCATTAAATTTCCTATTCCTTTCTTCTTTTTTCTTCTGTTTTTCTGCTAATTTCTTTTCTTACCAATCCTATTTTCTTCCATGATTTTCTTTTGCTTTTTTTCTATTTTCTTGTTCTGTAACTATTTTCTTTAGCTAATTTCCCTATTTCTTCTTTAGCTAATCTAGTAGAATTTGCTAGTTTCTTCTATTTTTCGAATTTTCTTTGGCTACAAATTCTTTTCTAGATGCTTTTTGCTGTCAAAATTTTCTTCCAAAATTCCTCATCCTCTTCTAATTTTTAATTCTCATAAGCTGTTTTCTGCTTGTTTTTCTCTAAGTTCTACTTTGTTCTTCCAATCGTCCTCTTATTTTTTCCTAATTTCTATTTTCTTCAAATCGTTCTCTTGCTACTTTTCGCTTCTAATTTCCTCTTCCAATCTTGTTTTTTCTCTAGCTTCTATTTTCCTTCTTCAAATTGTTGACTTGCTATTTTTCCTATATCCTATTTTCCTTCTTCATATTGTTCGTTTGCTATTTTTCTCTAAATCCTATTTTCTTTCTTCAAACCTTCTCCTGCTATTCCTTTTAACTTTTTTTCTATTTTCCTTCTTCAAAATGTTGCTTTCCCTTAGTTCTAGCTTCCACTTCCAATTTCGATGTCTCTAATTTCTCTTTTTCTTCTAAATGTCCTCTCGCCTTTCCCTCACTGTATAATGGTTCCTGTTCTGTCTTTTGCAGCTTTTTTCCCCCTCTTACGCATTAGTTCCTGCTTTCTCTGATGCTGTCGTTTCCTCGCGTCTGTCTTGCTAACTCTTCCCATTAAAGTTTCTCCCATTTTAAAGGGTTTTTTGGTTACTCTTTAGCTCCTTACATTTTCTATTGTTTTCAGTTTGGTCCTTTTTGGCCAAATTTTCTATCTTCTATATATTGCCAAGCCTCTCGCTCGCTCCCTGGCCCCACCACTGGCGCCTATGATAGAGCTCTTTTCTGTCGATCCTACTATTAAAAGCTCAAATAGGGCCGATTTTGCCCTTCAGAAAAAGGTATCTCGGCTTAAATTTAAGATCAAATAGGATTCCTATCCTTGGCAGTTTCTTTCAAAGCATTTTCCCTGATCTAGCTCAACCTTCTCCTTTTAAAATCAGCTCACTGCTCCTTATACTTGCCTCCCTCCGATTGTCTTTTAAGGCAATAACCTTCATCTGGCTCCCTAAAAGAACTCTCATAGCACAAAAATGTAAAGTATCTCAAATTTAAGAATTAAAGAAAGCTAAAGCAATTTAACTAAGAACACCTCAACTACCTCCTTAATCATTAAACAAATTTCTTCTTAAAATGCCTCTCAGGTCCTCCCTTCCAGCTCCTTCCTCCTACCTGGTCTACCGCCTAGCCTCTCTGCCTGCCGTCTGCCTGAAAAGGGCGTTGGAAGGAGGACTATTTATACACCGCAGACAGCCTCACCGCCAGTAACACGTAACCCTCCGCCCCCTTTGTTAGGCAAGCAAAAATAGCACCTAGCTTTTTTTTTTTTTTTTTTTTTCCCAACAAGACCTCAGATTTTACTTCCCGCCCCGCCTCCCCCTTTCACAAACTTGGGCCGAGAGTGAGTTTTATGCGGAGGAGGCTGTGTGCCAACTAATTGCAGATACCCTTGGCGGCCACATTTCTGCATTAAGTACAAAGAGAATAAGCAAAACTTCTGGAAAAATCTAAAGCCCAGCAAAGCCAGCTGACTGATAGGTTAGTCCTGGGAAAACTGAGGAAAGGAGCATCCTCTGGAAATACCCTAGAAGGGTAGCCCCCAAACTCAAGCTTCTACCTCGTCCTTTCTAGTATCCCACTACTCCGGGCTTTGGAAAAGCACAAAGCCCAGGAAATAAACAAGGCGGGAGGGAGTAGCAATGGGGAAACTTACAAAAGAACAATGGCTGGGGGGGGAGGGGGCGCTGGAAACAATGGCCCGGGGCAATCATGTAGCAAGCTCAGAACTGTAGCCCGCTTCCGCTCCCTCCGACTGGCTGTCTCTCTCTCTCTGTTCAGTCTCTGTCTCTCCTCTGTCTCTGTTTCAGTCTCTCCCCTCTGTCCAGGGCTCTCTCTATGTATCTCTCTTTTTTTGTGTGTCTCTCTCCTGTCTCTGCCTGTTGCTGGGAACCAAGAGAGCTTTCTTCGGGGGTGCCCGCTGCCCTTAGGCCATTTTAGGGATCCGGCCGACTTTCCCGGCCTTTAGAAACTCTGATGGCCGTACCATGCCCCCCTCCCCTCCGGGCCACGGCTTACACTCTCTCGGAGGAGCTATACAATGCAGACCCAGACCCGCCTCCCGCTTTCTCCTGCCTCTTGCGGGGTTGGGGAGGGGGAGCGAAGGAATCCAAAAAAATTCCTACCTGGGATTGCATTCGAGCCTGTGTCTTGAACATGGTTTCAAAGAAAGAAAGGTCAGACAGCTGCAAAATGTTCCAAAACTCTATACCCAGGACAACCTGTTATTTTGATTTTTAGAAAATCTTGTCTAGTTTTTCTTAGTTGAAGTTTCTAGTAGGTTTTTCTAAAAACCGGGTAATTGATGCAAAGGGCTCTGGTCTCTCCCATTTAGTCACTCAACAAACTCTTAGGGGGTTTTTGGGTTTCCTCAGAGGCTAACTAACCAAGCTGGCTTTTAACCAAGTCTAGACCTGAATTAACAGTGAGAAATGTAAAAACATTAAACAGCATTCTTCTGTTTCACCTCCCTCGTTTTCTAGATGAGGGAAGGAAGACCAAGAAAGGAATCTCATAGGATTTACAGATTAAGAGAAACCTTAGAGGTCTACCCAGGCGAGGTATGTGTAGATCAACATATTCACACATATATAAGATCAGTTATTTCAATACCATTGGTTTCCCTTGTAAAATAACAGATTTTATGCGTTTGAAAACATGCTGAGAAGGTATCTATTCATAGGTTTTCTCAGACTACCCAAGAGGTTCATGACACACGATGAAAAGTGAAGAACCCCTGATTTCGAATCTAGATCAAGCCCATTTTACAGATGGGGAAACCGAGTCAAGGGACGCTCATAGACAACAGTAAGAAACCATCCATAGTCCGACATCTTTGTTTTACAGGCCAGCCCAGAGACGGAGAATGATTACCCTAGCTCTTGTAGGTAAATCACTTTTTTAGGCCCCGTGGGCCAAGCCCACCCAATAGAAATTAGATTGTTGCCAATCCTGTAGCATCTGGTGATTTGTTTAAGTTTCCAGATAACACCGTTGAAAGAGGTTAACCTTTCCAAAAATCAGTAATGAAACGGGATTTTTGTAATAAAAATATCAGCTGATTTTAATAATATATACTTAGGGAAGGGACTATAGAGGAAACTGAGGGGAGTGGGAATATATTCCAAAATGGTGACATAAAAGCAAATGGTAAAAAAAATAAGAAAAATATAGATTAAGGAACCTTTATTTCCTTTTCTCTTACTCCAGTTTCCCTGATAATGCTGATCTCTCATTTGACAACACGAATGCTTCAGCTTTTCAAGCTCTGATTTCTATTTAAGGTTGGAGCTGGCTTAAACAGATCTAATAATTTGTGCCCAAACTTTAAAATCGTGCTTTATTTTTCTGTTCAGTCTCAAGCAAAGTGAAATACTGTTTAAAACGTTAGAACGTTGTTTTCTCCTTCCTCTATCCTTCAGGTCCCACAAAATGGCGAGACTCGGCAGGATTTATTGTAAAGTGCAGCTTTGGACCGGGTAGGCCTGGGCCAGCCGAGCTGGTGCTGGGGCCAGGCTCGGGGTGGCAAGAGCCCCAAGTTCTGATGGGGGAGATCGGCTGTAAAAAGTAAGGGGATGGATCCAGAGCCCAGCCCTGGGCTGGATGTGCGGGGGGCTAAGGTGCCTGTGTCTGCTGCCCTGCCTTTGGAGACTGGGAAGCCTCCTTCCTTTCCCAAGGTCAAGGAGGCTACCAGGCCCGTAGTTATTCAAGTGCAATGGGGCCTACAGAGCTGGATTCTAAAGTCTTCGGCAACGTGTGTGGCCCCTCAGGGGTCTTTTCCTATTCCAATGGGTCTCCTTCGCTAAAGCCTCTCTGGGAGTCGGAGACCGAGCTCTGGGTCAGGATCGAGGTAGGGGAGAGGGAGAGCAAGGACACAGATTACAGGGAGGCTAAGGACAAGGCGCATGCGCAAAGAGGAGGAGGGGCGACGAGCGCAGGGATACCACTGCGGAGGGTGAGGTGGCGCCCCTCCCTTTGTGTCCTGCTCTGCTCGCGCGTGCGGCCTCGGCCGGTTCTAACCGGCTGCAACCGCCCCTGGCTGCCCGCGGGTGCGGTGGCGAGTGGCGCAGTGAGTTACTACGCGTGCGCGGTTCTTTTCTTTTTTTCCCCTCCCCGCCCCCACCTTCTCACTGCGGCCTTTCTCGCTTGTTTTGGGGGAGGGGAAGAAAATGGTGTCCTTTCCTTCTTCTGTGGGCTCCTAAGGCACAGGGAACGATGGGTGGTGTGATTCCTATTGTTCAGATGAGGAAACTGAGGTTGAGGAGAACAAGCCAAGAAAGGACAGACTTTAAGGGCCCTTTTAGATCAACCCCCACATTTTACAGGATGGGAAACTGAGGCTGAGGATGTGAGGGGACCCCTAGCCCGAGTAGGAAAGAGGGGGCAATTAATGGAGAAAGGGGCGATTCTGGGGAGTCCTGAGAGCAGTGTGTGTGTGTGTGTGTGTGTGTGTGTGTGTGTGTGTGTGTCCCCACCACCCCCCTCCTTTTACAGACCGGGAAGCCCAGGACCGGCCCGAGGGTCCCCGAGCTAGAAAGGGGGGAGTTGGAGGGGAGCACACCGTGAGCCCACACAGACCAGCAAGCAGGCCTGTCTCTGCGCTGCCTGTTTAGGGGTGAAGGGAAGGCTGGGGCCCTCTCGTCGGACCCCTTCTGTTTAGACCGGACCGTCTTTGCCCAGGGTCTGGGGGCGAGGTCCCAGTTCTCTCAATACTGTTCCAAAGCTCTGGATTCCTTCCCTAGTCCAGCCTGAGCCCCCATCGAACAGATGGCAACACTGAGGCCCAGATGCTTGCTAAGGGTGGCTGGTGGGTGCCCAGGAGTGAAGGGCCGGAGAATGAGGTCAGGGTTTCCTGCTCATCACCCCAGCCTTGCCTCCCTCTCTCCCTTCCTGCAGGTCACCACTGTCCTCCTTCTGACCCCTTTTGTCACTCAGGCCCTCCCTCCCCTTAGACCATTAATGCAAATAACTGCAAGGACTCCCATGATTCCTGTTTTGGTCATAATTAGCCCCCCAGGTGTGGAAATGAGTATCCCCCATTTTAGGGGGAAGAAGGCCCAGTCCATGGGCACATGGACCTTCCCGAGGCCAGTCACTGGGCTGGGAGCTGACTGGACGCTGGAACCCAGCTTTCCCTTAGAAGCAGAGAGATCCTGCTGCCCCTTCCTGGGTTTGGGAGAGGCTCAGAATGCCCTCTCCCAGCCGGGCTTGGCCATCCTGACAGCTGCCCGAAAGAGGGCTGCAGGTTTTACGATTTCACAGCTAAAGGCTAATTTTGCTGAAAACTTTAAAGAATGTCATCAGTGAATCACCAGGCATTCATCGCCCCTCCTAGGTGCTGGCTCTGAAATTAGAGCTTACTGGTGGCAAATATCTATCTTTCACATCTCCCTGGGGAGTGTTTCATGGGTCTTCCCAGCCCTTGTTTTTCCCATATTGGAATGTTCTTGTGTTCCTTCTCCCAGCTTGCATCACGAGCCCCTTTTTTTTCACAGAAATTCCTCATCTTGTCTGAACCAGCTGGGCCCAAGTCTGTCATTGCATTTGGTTTTCAAATGATCTTTTTTTCAGTCGTGTTTCAGAAGCTACTTTAAGAAAAATGAGTTTTTACTGGTATCTTTTTAAAACATTCCTATAGAATACCTCAGTATCCCTTCCCCTAGTCCTTCCCAGAGAACCCATTTAACAAGCAGTATTTTGAAAGACAAAAAAAAAAAGAAAAACCATCAGAATGCATGTATGATAGCTGTTGACCTCCAGAGGTCTTTAAAGGGCCGGGCAGCACCTCCTCTCCCACGGACCCGGGGTCCGTGTTTCTGCCACGTTTGGATTCTTTCTTTCCATTTTTCATTCTCCTTGCCATGAGTAGGATGTCTTTCTGTTTTCTTGGCTTTGCTGACTTCATTCTGCTTCCTGTTTCACTGTATTCATTCCATTTGTCAATACTTAGAGCACAGGAACATTTCATGACATTCACGACCAGTATTTGGTTAAGCAGGCCTCAGCCACTTCCAAAGCCTTTCAGATTCCCTTTACCCTCACAAATCCTACCTCTTCTTCTCCCTAATACTTTCCATCCCCTCATTTCCCTTCCACCACTACCTACCCCAGGCTCTGAGTTTTTCAAACTGTCTTCTGTCTTTGGGGCCTTAAGCTCCCCAAACCATTTGGTGGGGCCCTTGGTGAATTGAGTCCAATGTCAGAGACCTGTCAGCTCATGCGAGGCCTGGTTCAAACCCAGGGCCTCAGCCTCAATGTTCAATTCACTGCAATGGTGCCCACTTAGGTGTGTCTGCTGTCTGCCCTGCACCATGCCAGGTGCTGGCTCTCTGTAGAAAGATAACAAAGGAAATCAGTCCCTGCCCTCAAGGAGCCTCCATTCTACAGCACATACTGGGATAACTGAACTCAGCTTAGTTGTTTCTAGCTCTCCCTCATTCTCCAGTAGAGGTAAATAAGTAAAAACGAAGAGTGTTCGTTTGACCAAGGAAAAATGCTTAGGCTTTCCCATATTCAGAGCTTGTCTCCAAGCGGAATGGGCTAAGTCAAAAGGCAGTGAGGTCCCCATCGCGGGAATCCCCAAGTTGAGGCCCGAGCACTCAGTGGGTGAATTTTCAAGAGCATTCTTGGTTAAGCATGGGATCAGCTGGAACCTTTCCAAGGCTGAGTCTCTGGATCTGGGATCTCAGTGGGAATCTCAGCAAGGATTCAGTTCCGGCTCGTCAGCTAAAACGAGGCCAAAGGGGGCCTGCCTGTAAGAACTGCTTTGAGGAAGAAGATTGGGGGGGGACCCACAGGTGGCCCCATAACGGAGCAGGAAGTCGAGCTATTGATGGCAGCTGCCTCCAACCTCAGCTGCAGCTGCAGGGAATGAAAAGTCGAGTGTTCCCCGAGCCTGGGCCTTCACAATGGAGCCTTTGTCCAAAACCCCCAGACTGCCAGGACGGCTTCCTCCCTCTCCCCATCCCACCCCCTTTCTCCAGCTCGATGGCTCAGGTTTTATGGAGACCAGCCCTCTCAAAAACAAGGGCAGTTTTCCTCCTTTTCTTGGCCCATCCCTTTGCTCCTGGGCAACCAGAAAAGAGGAGGGGCCCTCAATTGCCAGCAGACCTCTTCCTGAGCAAAGACCTAAGGAAGGAAGGAATAGGGCATTCCTGCTTCAGAAGCAGCCCTCCCTCCATAGATGTGAAATAGCTGAGCCCAAGCCTCTGCTTCCAAACCCAGAAATGCCCTTGTCACCAGTAGGATTGGACGATTCAGAGCGGCCCAACCACCTCAGGTGTCCTCTAGTCTGGTACCTTCCTTTTCACATGGGGAAACAGAGGCTCAAAACCCTTGCTGGGCCAGGATTCAAAGCCTAGTGAAATCCATCGCTCCTCTCCCTGTGTCCTGCCTGATCCCCCCAATGCATTTCACCCTTAGCTTGTCCTAATGAAGCTCAGAGGTGGCCTGTGAGGTGCTGACTCTGTCTCCCTTTCTGGCCGTGGTTCTGAACCGGAGACCATAGGCAGATAGCCCAGGGTCTGTGAGCTCAGAAAGGATGAGACAATAGCTTTGCTCTCCCAAATCTCTCCCTAAAATGGCACCTCTTCCACTGTGAAAGTCAAAAAGAAAACGTTATTGTGAGAAGGGGTCTGTGAATGGAGCCCCTGTCCTAATCCTAGCTCCAGACAGGCCTTCGTAGTCTCCTGCTGGCCTCCCAGAGCCCATCCTCCCCTCCCATCCAGAACGCTGCAGTCTTCTGACAAGGCACAGATATCCTTCCCCACCCCCAGCTCTGCAGTCAGCCTCTGCGGTAGGAAAATTTTTGCCTGCATGGATGACGCAGTTCTAAGCCTCACGTCCCTGAAAGTGAAGTAAGTGGAGAATGAGCTACCCAGGCCAAGAGCATCTGCGTCTCAGACAAAAAAGTACATCTCAGGGGAAGTCAAAATCAGCACCCCCACCCCCAACAGCCGAGCTCAGCCTCCAGGGAAACTGAGGCCTTTCAAATAGAAAGTGGCAGCTCCCTATAGAGTGATGGAGGACACGGGGGGTTCTTTACAAAGAGAATCCTGCCTCCTCATGGGCATCCTCGTCCTCAGACAGAGGTCTTGGACCCCCAAAGGATCACAGATGTCACCGAGGCCCGGGGGTCCATGCAAGGACAGATTCCAAGGGGTTCCAGGAATGTGGATGGGGAGAAAAGGCATCTTTATTTTCACTGATCTCTAACTGAAATATTATATTTCCTTCAGTTGTGAACTTCAAAAAAAATTATTCTGATCCAGAGGTTTCATGTCTGTGTAAGGGGTCCGCAGGCTTCGCCAGCTGTCTGCCAGAGGGATCTGTGCCCCACTAAAGGTTAAGGCCCCCGATCTGGGGTAATCTCCCCCTTTTACAAATGAGCCCAGAGAGAAGAGCCTGAGCCGCTCACACGGGTGGTAGGCTACAGAACTAGGGAACCCGGGGTTGTGTTGGGGGGGAGGGGAGAAATCCGATGAAGATTTGCCTCCATTAACCAGCGCCTCAGGAGCGCTACCCCGCCCTTCTTCTTTCTCCTTCTTTAGTTAAAATGACAGGCTGTTTTAGGCACCCAGCGTGTCTGCAGTCTCCCCATAAGGCCTGGCCAGGGAGCCTGCCCAGCAGTGTGGGCGAAGGGAAAGATGGAGGACAGAGGCTGAAATGGTTCATCTCACCCCCCACCTGCCACCTCCAGGCTGGCATCCTAGCTCTTTACAGTCTGACCCCACAAGGGAAAGCAACTGCAGGCTCCTGCCATCACTGTCCTTTTCACTGACCAGTTTAGCACCGAAAGGGAATCCATCAGCTTTGATTCCTGGCTCGAGGCAGCCTGGCCCGGGCCTGGATTCAAGTCCTTCCTCTGACCCCTGCTGTGACGCTGAGCAAATAATTTCACTTGTGCACCAGAGACAACTAAGGCAGCCCCTGCCCTCAAGGAGCTCCCAGTCTAATGAGCCCCAGGTGCACAGCCTCATGCTTCCTCACCCCCCCAGTGGTGTCCGGTCAGCCTTGGCACACACGACTTCTCTCCCACCCATCTTCTCCCCACAAATGTGGCCACTGCCACTATTCAGGCACTGGCCCCCTCTTAGCAGGACCACCCCAGGAGCCTCCTGATTACCCTCTCCCGCCTCTGCCCTCCTCAGTCTATCCTCCACCATCTGTGGTGACGGTCTTCAACCACAGGTCTGACCTTTTCTCTCCTCCCCAGCTCAGCAAACTCCAATGGCTCCCTATTGCCTCCAGGCTCCAATACTGACTCCTTGGATATTATTTAAAGCCCTTCCCCAGCTGGCTGCAGCCCCCTTTCCAGGCTCATTATGCACGTCAGCCTCTTCCCCTAGTGCAGCATGAAGGCACTTGAGAGACTGACCCGTGACTCCCGAGGAATTGGGAAGTTCAGGCTTTGCTTTGGTCTTCTCTGACCCCCTTGGGACTGATGCTTCCAAAGGGAGCAGAAGCTCAGTGTGGGTGTGCGGGGGTTGGCGTGCCTGGCTTGGGAGCTGCAAGAGCGGCATCTGACAGATGCTGCGTCAGGTACTTCCTGGCTGGAGGACCTCGGGCAGCCCCTCTGGGCTGTAGAGAACTGTCCAAGGCCCTGAGGAACGGAGGAGGTGCCACCCGTGTTGGTGGGACGATTTTCCCCACATGCCAGGGAAGCCATGGGGCTGTCTGTCTCAACCCAGAGCAACACAGCAATGGATTCACGGGTCAAACTAAGAAAAGGACTTGGGTCAGGCAATTCCCAAGGGTTCGTGTGCGTGTGCACAGCACTGTCAATGCTCAAACCATCCTTCAGGGCCCCTGAAGCATGTGCATATCATTCCTTGAGGGGCTGCCTCCTACCAAGAGCCACAGGCCCGGCCGGGGCACCCCAGGACCAGAGCCACGGGCCCGGCCGGGGCACCCCAGGACCAGAGCCACGGGCCCGGCCGGGGCACCCCAGGTCCCATCTGGGGAGCAAACCCGGAGACAAACCCGGCGTTGAGGAGGCTGGCTGCATCTGGTGAGCCGCTGGTCCTCCACGGTCATCCTATGTGCTGGGAGAACCCACACACCTGATTTTATTTAGCCCAGAGCTAGGAAAAGGGGTTTCCTAAGGCTCCCATCAGACCCTTCACCCCTCTGCTCAAAACCTTTCCATGGCTCCCCACTGCCCATGGGATAATATGTAGATTCCTTAGCGTGTCCCTGCACAGTCTCTGCTCCAACCTGCCCTTCTAGTCTGATTTTGCTCCACTCCCTGCCCTGGCGGGCTACGAGCCCACGCCCCACAGGACTCCCTCCCATTCCCTGATTCTGTCCTTTCTTCTCCTGCCAACAGGCCTTTGCCCAGGGCTGGCACGGTCCCTTCTCCTGACTGCGTGCCGGCTGAAACCTTTGTTTCAAGGCCTAGCTCTGTTGCCGTCCTCTAAAAAGGCCTCCCACCATCCCCTCAGCTGCAAGGAAGCTCTTCCCTCAGATCTCTCAGAAGACCTGGTCTGGACCTCACCTGTGTACACAGTTCACCTCGAGCCAACCTTGTTTGTGCACGTGCCTCATTCTCCCTAATGGATGACAAGCAAGGACTGTCCTTGTCATTTTTGTGTTCCTGTCATCCTTCCTAGTGCCTTGAATGTAGGAGATGACCAACCAACATTCGTTTAATGAAATCGTATGGACGGTGGCACACAATAGATCTTTCATAAATGCTTATTGGACGCATGAAGGAATGAACAAAGGAGTGAATGAACGAGTAGGTCTGCGGCCAGTGTTCTTCATACCACCAAGGACCAAATTAGCCAGCTGAATCTGCCTTAGTTAAAGTGTATTCCTTTGGTCCACGTCATGGCTTCCTCTCAGACTCAGGAGACACTAGGTCACACAGGAAGTTGTGAAAATTCTTTTTTTTCTATAAAACTTCAAGGTGAAGTTTGTTGTTGAGGCTAGTGTCTGTCTGGGGCCATTTGGGTCCCGTGCTCGGTATGGGGAGGAAGGATGACATGGCCTTGGGAGAGTCCTTCACACCCTGGGAATTCCAAAGAGGGTTTCCATAGTTGTCTGATGAGATCTCTTGACAATGCCCTTTTGAGTCACTTCAGAGCCTTGGTAAGGGGATGAGGGAGGGGCCGAAGGCACCATCTTTGTCCTCTGAGTCACCCCTGGCCTTGGGTGACCAGGCCTCATTTGCTCCGGCCTCCTGACCTCCCCTGGTCTCCCTGGGCTCTGGGCTAGATCAATGAGGCCTGAGAAGGGTCAGCTTGGGAATCGCATCTGCATTCCTCAGCCTCTGACCTCTCCGGTCACACATCAGAGATCCAGGACTGGTGCGTCTGGGTGTGTTGCTGTTGTATAACCTTAGTTGTGACACCCAGGGACCCACTAGCAGGCTCTCTTCCATTCCCCTCCCCCTTACACTCCGCCTCTGGACAGTGCTCACAGGAAACAAGAGGCCGGTAGAGGCCTGCCAGCAGTGCCACCCCCCACTGCCCAGTCTGAATTTCAGGAGACTGGACTCTTCTGACAGCTGGAATGTGTGTAAAGAGGGGTCCCATGTGGACACCAGATCGGATTTCAGCTGGGGCCCAGTGAGAGGGCGAGGGAAGGATAGTGTAGGTCGAGGGGCCGTCAGGCAACCAAAGCCTACAGCGTGACTTCTCCCAGATTGTTGTGGAAAGCTGGGCCCAGCAGCAGAGCCAGGAATTCCAGCCCGGCCTTGCCATCAACTCACTGGGTGACTTTCTCAAAGTGCTAATTCCTGGGCCTCATTTTTCTCCTCTGTAAAAAGAATAAATTGGACTGAAACCTGGAGTTCTTCACCTGGATTTCATCAGTTCTGTGAACTTGGATGGAGGGGGAAATTGCATCTTTAATATAATTAGTGTCCTTTGTAAGCCTATGAATTTTATTTCATAAAAACATGATTCTGAGTACCAGAATGCCAGAGGGCTGCATGGTGTCCTGGACTGCATGACCTCCAAGAGCACTTCTAGCTCTAAAATGTGAACAACTGATTCATTTGACAAGCTTATTAAGCCCCTACTACGTGCTGGAAATCCCTACCCCAAGAGCCTCCAGGCTGACTGAACATTCCAGGAGTCTGGATCTCGCTTCCTCGTGCAGCCGTATCCCCTTTGGACAGATTTTGAGAGTTCTAGGTCATTGAGCTAAATAAAACTGCTTCCCTATAATGTCCGCAGCCACACTGGGAGGGTCTCAGGATCTCACCTGGTGATCTGAAGGGATAGGACCACCAGCTTTACAAGCATCTCACCCAGAGACGTCTAATTTATCCCCCTTTTACATATGGGGAAACTGAGGCCCAGAGAGGGGCAGTTCCTGACCCAAGGTCACACAGGAGGGAAATAGCAGAGCAGAGGTGCCCTCCCCCTTCCCCCAGGTCTTCTCTCCTCCAGGCGTCAACGATGAGTTATCTGTGAAAGCACAGTGCCTGGCATACAGTAGGCGCTATATAAAAATGCGTATTCCCCTCCTCCCTACCCATCCTCCCACTTCTTGGAGTGGAATTTCCCCGAACTCAAAAACATGCCTGCATTTTGCCCCCCTAGGGATCGTCACCATGGAAACGGGCCACGTGACGGCTTCTTGCAGTTTCCCCAGCTCCCGAGGCAGAGCTGCGCGCTCATTGGCCTGCAGAATCCTGGCCGGGGATTGGCCCGGGCTTGTTGCTAGGCTGGAGCCTGGCTTTCGGAGACTAGGACCGACGACGAGAGAGCCGAGGAGTGGGTGGCCCCTGGTGCCTTTCCTGCCTCCCTCCCAGGCTGCCATGGCAACCGCTCTCCCTCTATTTCTGGCCCGGAGCGAACGGCTGTTTTTCTTTGCTACTTTCCAAAGCAAAGCGGGGGCAGGGCAGCCTTGCAGAGACTGTTAGCACAGGAAGGAACCTCAGAAAGGGAAACTGAGCATGAGAAAAGGGAAATGACCTGGCTAGGGCCCACAGCTGGTCAGTGGCACAACCACATCTCCTGACTCAACCCAGTGGTCTTTCCGTGGATCCAGGGGGCTGATCCCCTCGTCAGGCCCCAGAACGCCCCTCCCCTCATCCGAAGTCTCAGGACCCCAACCCTGGGGCCGGTGTGCCTGGGGAAAGGGCTGGACCTTGGAGTCACCGGAGCTGGGCTGCATTCCGGCTCTGCCATTTAAGTGGGGAGCACAGGATGTCGGCGCTGGTGGGCAGGTTGGCAGTTTGCTGACCCCTGCCCTGGGCGCTCTCCAGCCTAACCGCTTTGGGTTACCCACCTACATTTATCTTTAGGACTCCGGTTCTTTTTTTGAGGTCTTCCATTAAGTAGGTTCTGACTCATGCAGTTCAATTCAAGCACCTACTATGTGCCATAAATTCTGGAGGAAGAAAGACAAAAACGAAACAGTGCCTGCCTGCCCTCCAGAAGCTTACATTCTATCAGAAGAAACGTGTGTATACACACACATTCCTACATATACGTGGAGAAAGAGACAGAGACAGAGAGAGAGAAGTAGATTTTAAAAATGGGCAAAGCATGAAGCCAGTGGTATTGAACGCTCACACCAGTCGGCCCGAGAGCTGCCCCCACGGAGGGCTCTTATCTGCTCTTAAGGATTTGAAAGGCCGACGGGTGTGGGGGTTTGAACTCTTTCCCTTTGGCCTCCGGGGGCAGAACCTGGCGGTAATGGGTGGAAGTCTGTAAAAGGCAGTCCACAAGCCTGAATTAGCTTAGAAAAGCTTAGAAGCTTAGGAAAAGAAAGAGTTTTCCAAGTCTGGCTGCTGCTAGGACCATCCCTCAGTTGTTTATCTCTAATTTATCCCATTTATATTTTGTTTGCATATATTGTTTGCATGTTGCCCCCCCCCATCAGATCGGGAGCTCCTCACCGGCAGGACCAGTGCGTCTCTGTACCCCCAGGGCTTCATACAGTGCCTAGCACACAGCAGGTGTTTCATAAGTTGACTTGTTGATTTTTTTCCCTTAATAGTATCACATTTTTTTTCCAGTTACATGTAGTTTTCACCATTCATTTTTGTAAAATTTTGAGTTCCAAATTTTTCTGTCTCCCTCCCTTCCTTCCCTTCCTCCTCCCCAAGACAGCCAGCAATCCGATATGGGTTATTACGTGTACAGTCCTGTTAAACACATTTCCACATTAGTCATGTGAAAGAAGAATCAGAACAAAAGGGAAAAACCACAAGAAAGAAAAACAAAAAACAAACAAAAAGTGACAACAGTCTGCTTTGACCTGCATTCAGACTCCAGAGTTCTTCCTCTGGACGTGGACAGCACTTTCCATCACGAGTCTTTTGGAATTGTCCGGGATCATTGTATTGCTGAGAAGAGCTAGGACTTGTTGATTGGTGAAAAACACAGTCTGTACCCTCAAGAAGAGGAGATCACATTCTGATAAAGGACACACACTCTCACACACACACACACACACACACACACACACACACACCATAAAGGATAATGGACGCCCCACTAGCAGTGAGAGGGAGAGAGGGTCTGGGAAATGCCTCTGGAAGAAGGAGGATATGTCTTAAGGGAAGCCAGGAGGCCTAGGCTCCAGGAGGTCACTCCAGGCCTGAGGGACAGTCAGTGAAAAGGCCTTGAGTCGGGAGATGGATTGTTCTAAGGAACAGTAAGAAGTCCAGTGGAGTGTGTGTGTGTGTGTGTGTGTGTGTGTGTGTGTGTGCGCGCGCGCGCTAAGGGCTGCCACTAAAGTTGTGAGTCTGGGTGACAGAGGAGTGGGGAACAGATAGAATTCCACTATGAATACATTTAGTTTCAGGTGTCTATGAGATATCTAATTCAGATGTCCAAAAGGCATGTGATGGGAGTGATGGGAGACTGGAACTCAAGAGAAAGACAAGGCAGGATTGATAGGGCTTGAGAGTCAGCAGCAAAGATATGATCATGGAACCCATGGGAGCTGAGGAGGTCGCCAAGCCACCTAGGCCAGGGAACGGCCGCCGCCTAGGCCACCCAGGGAAAAGAGAAGAGGGCCCAGGCCAGAACCCTGTGGGTCCCCCAAAGTTAGTGGGCATGATCTAAGTCGGGGGTGGGGTACCTGCGGCTTCGAGGTCTCATGTGGCCCTCTAGGTCCTCCAATGTGGTCCTTGGACCAAAAAGGACCTCGAGGCCGCAGGTTCCCCGTCATTGATCTAGGGAAAGCTCCAGCAAAGGAGCCTGAGGAGAGGGGCCAGATGGGGAGGGGGGAGCCAGGAGAGGAGATGTCCCAGAAAGTTGGAAGTCAACAAGCATGCATTAGGTACCTACAAGAAAGGCCAAAACACAGTCCTGCCCCAGCTCACAAAGAAGAGAGTATCCAGGAGAAGGGAGTGGTTGGTTGAATGAGCGAATAAAACATTTCCAGCCTTACTAAGTGCTAAGTGCCGTGGCTCCAAAGAGAAAAGTCCCCAGTGCCAGCTAGGAGAGAGCTCCCCTTCTAACAGGGAGACAACACTCAGGGAAGCTTTTATCTACCAGGCCCATGCAAGGGCCAGGCCTTAGCGGGTAGCAGCAGTGAAGCAGGTGGCCGGGCCTCTCTCCAATGTATACAGTCCCATCAGATCCCAAAGTTGAACCTTTTGGCAGCGCTAAGGACTTTGGTGACATACCCTGTCTTTCCTGGGTCTTCAGTATCTGTGGCCAAATCCTCTTGGAGAGCAAGGCCAAGACTGTGGCTCCACTAAGGGCTGGGCCAGAGGGGCTGCCGTTCTCAGGCTACGGGTTTAGGGTCCTGGGGGGTCTTCATTGGCGACTATGGGGAAATGGTGTCCTGGTTTGACCGGCCTAGCACCCACTGCCTCTTGTCTCTCTCTCAGGGTACCTTGCTGCTTCAGCTTAGGCTGGCCGGCCTGCCCTGGGGGTGGCAGTCCAGGAGGAGCTTCCCCAGATGAGGGCTGAGAGGGCTGAGCTGGAAGGAGGACCAGTGGGCTGGGATGGCAGATGGTCAGCAATTGTTGCTGGTGATAAGGAAGGTGGCCCCTTCTCCCCTCAAAGACTGTATCCAAGGGTGTAGAGACATCAAGAAGGATGAGGACCGAGAGAAAAGACCTTTAGCTGTGGCAGTAGAGAGATCACTGGTAGCCTTGGGCAGAGCAGTTTCAGAGGAGTGATGAGGGGGGAAGCCAGACTATGGAGAAGAGAGTGAGAGGATCATTGGAGGAAAAGGGAGAAGAGATATAGCATGATAAGCCCGCCTGGGACATGGGATCAAGTGAGGCAAATTTATGGCAGGAATAACTTCCCACCAATTAGAGCTGCTCCAAAGTGTCATGGGCTACCTGGAGAGGGCATGAGTTCATCCCTGCAGGGATTCAGGCAGAAGGTACATGATTATTTGTGGGGCATGTTACATGGAATAGGAATTCCTTTCTTGTATGGGTTGTAATACTGTAGATGGATAATGAATGAATGAATAAATGAATGAATGAAAAAGCTTTATCAAATACTTACTATGTGCCAAACACTGTGCAAAGCCCTGAGGATCCAAAAATGAAAGCCAATCAGGCCCTGCCCTTACTTTCTAAAGGGGAAAACAATCAGAAGAGGAGAAATTTTGTGCAGAGGATTACTGGGAAGAGAATGGAAGGGGGGGGGGAGATTGACCTGCCCCATTCAGGAACAGTGGTGGAGCTGATTTGATCAGAGTTCTGAAGTCCAGAACTTTCCTATCTCCAAGTTTAACCCACCCCGGTAAGTAGCAGGCCTTTAATACATTCTCGTTGAACTGAATTAACCCAGTGTTATCTACACTTCGAATCTGCCCTCTGGTCTAGCCTGGGTGGGAGGGCTAGATGAGGGAGTTCTCTCTGGTTCTAGGTCCTGGGCCCTCTGGCAGTCTGGTGAAGGTGTGGCCTCCTTATCACCATCATGTTTTTAAAGGTATAAACTAATATATATAGGACTAGGAAGGAAGCCAATTATGTTGAAATACAGGGATCAAAATACTTTAAAAACATGTTCAGGGTACCCGAGTTAAGAAGTGCTGATGTCACAGCTCCATCCCAGTTCCCCAGCCTAGAGTTCAACGAATGAATGAGTGAAAGAAGGAAAAAGGGCCGATGGGTCTGACTTGGGAACATCGGGGACTCCGGTGGACACAGATATTCCCCTTATGAGCCAGTTAAGTGTCCTATTTGGTCCTGCCCACAACTGAAGGGCCCCCAAGAATGAGGCCAGGAATATAGGGCAGCGCCCCAGCCTTGGCTTTCGGCCCACTCTTCCCACTCTTCTCTGAGCCTCCCCTCCACCTCCCCAGTTGTTTGCTGGGCAGCCCCAAGGGAAAGAGAACAGAGTAAGGCTGGCCCAAACTGAAAAACAAAATCAGAACAACAGCCCTCAGAAACAAAGGAGCCCTGATGGAATTCCTGGCCAGCTCCCTGGAGACCCTCCCTCCCCACCACCCAGGCCCAGCCCCATCCTCTTTCCAACTCTCCCTAATCCTCCTCTCCCTCCCCTTCCTCTCCACCTAAGGCTGCCTTGGAGGTGGGTTTTAACTTGATTTCCCTTGGAAAGGCTAGGGAGGGTGACTTTCCCTATCCCTCAACTCCTTCCCCTCCGCCCAGTCCTGGGAGGGCCCAAGGGAGAGAAGGATGAAAGGATAAAAAAGGAAAGATGAGCTCATTCAATTAGTGTTTACAGCCAGTCTCATAGACCCAGTCACACAAAGATAAATAAGGATCATGAGATCTTGAGCTGGCAAGGAGGGCAGGGCCTGTACAGATCATCTGGACCATCTGATTTTACAGAGGGGAAACTGACATCCCCCCCCTCCCAAAATGTGAGTTAGGATTTGAACCCAGGTCTCCAGGTCCTGAGTATTTTCCATGGCCTTTCTTCACCTGGTGGGGGAATGGATGAATGACATTTCCCCAAGCCCACGTCTCCAGATGGCTCCAGACCATGCTTCACCTCTGGTCTAGGTACCCTCCAGGACCCCTCCCGCTGAACCTGCCTAAAAGCATGCCCCTTATTCAGAAGCAAAGGTATCAGGGCAGGGAGGACGAGGACTTAATTTTAGTTGGGAAGGGGAGAGTGAAAGGAGCCTTCGGAGGTTGGTTGGAACCAGAGGGTGAAGCAGATACCACAGAGGCACCAAGGAGACTGAGAGGAGAGATTTGGGGCACTGGAAAGGGAATCCAGGAAGGCCTTGGGAGTGAACTGGCTTAGGAAATGGGCAGGATTGCAATAAGGGAAGACTAGGGCTGGGGAGGATAGTAAAGATGCAATCCGGGCAGAAGGAACCAAATGGGCAAAGAAAGGTAGAGAAGCCAGGAATGCCCAGGCATGTTGGGAAAACAGAGTATGGTTAGCTGAAGTGGAGGGTGAAGATAATGAGGCAGCCACAATTCCCCTGTTTGCACATGACATTGTAGGGATTGTATCAAGGCCAAGAATACAGCAGAACTCCTTAAATGAGGTTCCTGATCACTCCAGGGAGTTTGGCCTAACTATCCACACATGAAAAACCAAGTGGATGCACAATGTTGTGCTGATTATGTTAGGAGAGTGGATGGACAAGCCCTAGAGTTGGTCATACACCAATATATCTTTCCTGGAAAGTCTTAGCGGATGGACAGTGACATGGGCCCAGAACTGAAGAGATGGAGGACAGCAGACCGGGTCACCTCTGGGAGACTGGGCAGTACTTTGAGTGAGCCCCATGCCTCAAGTGAGTACCACTGGAAATATCCATCGCATGATACTCTGAGGTGCCAGAGAGTTAAAGTATCAGCTTGTGGAAAATTAAAGGTACACATCACCCAAAAGGCAATGGACAGACCCATGGAGGGTATAAATCATCTGTAGCATTTTTTGGGGGGACCACACCTGTCATTTCCTGGGAGTATGGACCGCCCCTTGAGAATATCTCCTACCAGTGCAAATCCAGGTGGCAAAACCTCTGAAACTTAGGGTCTTCTCAGAGAAGAGGTAATGGGACTTGTCCAGGGTCTCACAGCTAGTATATGGCCAAGGCAAAACTTGAACCCAGGTCTTCCTGGCTCAGGTTGGCTCTCTGTCCCTTAGGCACACAGCTTCTCCTATAACATGAGATATTACAAGGCTCAGAAAGGACGAGCATTTCTAGTAGTAGAAAGCAGTAGAAAGGATCCTACTTAATGGAAGACCTCAGAAAAGAGCCGGGGTCTTAAAGATAAATGTACGTGGGTAACCCAAAGTGGTTAGGCTGGTGAGAGTCCAGGGCCCGGGTCAGCAAACTGCCAGCCTGCCCACTGGCCTGTTTTTTGTTGTATGGCCTGAGAGCTGAAAACGGCCTTTATCATTTTAAACAGGATAAAACTTTATTCAAAAATGTAAAAACCATCTTGGCTCCACCACATGGTATGCAGCCTCAAGTCTAGATGAAGGAGACAAATTTATTCACGATAAAGCTTTGTTCCCACGGGCAGGAGGCCCATGGCCTGGGCTTGGGCAGGGCCGGGTTGGGTAGAGTGCTCAGCAGAAAGGGAGACCAGACGATGCCTTCCCGGATGAAGCAGTCTGAGGGCAGGGCCGACTTGTTCTTGTATCGTCCTTGTAGGGCTACTCAGTCAATAAATACGGGCATTTCGGAAGCTCTGACTACTGAAACACACTGCTCTGAGAGGGGTGGAGAGAGGAGAGGGCACAAGAAACCTAAAAATACGGGTCCCCGCCTTCAAAGAGTTCAGTCTAATGGGGGAGACAACGTGGAAATTCCTGGGTCCGTGTAGGATAGAGGCAGGTCGATGGAAGGCCCTAGCAGGGCCAGGCATAAGGAAAGGCCTCCTGAGTCTGGAGGGAGGCCAGGCAAGCCAAGAGGCAGAGGCAGGTGAGGAGGAGGAGGAGGAGCAGCCTGGGCATGGAGCTCCCAGATGGCAGGCTTTTAATGAGTAGTTATGGCATTGAAGGATTGAAGGAATCACTCAAGCTGCTGCCTTCCCTCCTTCTCCTCCCACGTCCCTATTAGCAAGGAGGAGCTCTGCTCGGAAAGGTCCCAAGAGCCTCATCTCCACAGTGCAGATGGGCCCCCCACGTTAGATGCCAACCAGATCCCTTAACCTCTCAGTGTGTCACCATGGAGTCCTCTCGCCTCGCCCTGCTGGCAGTTGGACGGAAGGAGTTCAGAAATCCTGAGTCGCCCAGTTGTCAATCAATCAACAGAGCCTGCAGTCCATCCTTCAGCTGGTCAGCAAGCATTTATTAATCACCTGCTGCATGCTTGGTGCTGTGCTAAGCTTGGGGTACAAAGGAAGGGAGAAACATGGTCCCCACCCTCAGGGCAGCAGCTGTGTGTGGTGGTATAAATCTTAGCGGGAAGAGAAGGGGACAAACATTTCTGTAGCACCTACTGTGTGTCAGGCATTGTGCTAAATGCTGTTTACCAATACTATCTCCTTTGATCCTCACAACAACCCAGGAAGGTAGGAGTTATTATTATCTTCATTTTTCAGATGAGGAAACTGAGGCAGACAGAGGTTAAGTGACTTAGCCAGGGTCACATAGCTAATAAATGTCTGAGGTTAGACTTGAACTCAGGTCTTCTGGACTCTAGGCCCAACTTTCCAGGCACTGAAGTATCACCAGATGCCCAGGCGCTCCCTTCACTGCAGCTCCAGCTGCCTCCAGGTAGGGAGGAGGATCTGGAAAGACTTCCTGTGGAAGGTGGGATTTCTGTAGAGTCTTGAAGAAGACACGCATCTTTTTTTTTCAACTCGTGTATGAACTGGATTTAAGTGGGGCAGAGTTGCGCAAAGTCACCAGCCTCACTCTCCCTTCCAGAGTCATTGAAGACCTGAGGCAGGACAAAAGTCATGACGACCGGTCACGGCCCGGGATGCAGCGGATGACCTTGGCCTCTCACTAAGCGCTAAGCGCTCCACTGCTCCAGCCACCTTCATGGCCATTGGGACAAATTGTTCTTATCTATCCGCTGGAGGGACAGTTTTACTGGGGCGTGGCCACTGCATCTGCGGCAGCTTCTCAGGGCCCCAGGGGAGAGCTGGGTGGCAGGTGGGTGAGCAGTCCTGAGAACAGCTCGGCAGCCCTCCCACCAGAGGTGCAAACACAGAGCTAGAAGAGGGGGGTCCTGTGCAAGGAACAGTAAGGAGGCCAGTGAGGGTGCATCTTAGGGTGCAAATGGAGGCAAGTCAGAGAAGATAGAAGGTAGGAAGAAGCCAGATTGTGAAAGCCTTCAGAAGTCAAAGAGAATTTTCTATTTGAGTCTGGAGGTAATAGGGAGCCTTTGGAGTTTATTGAGGTGGGGGGGGAAGGTGACATAGTCCCTGCTGGCAGATGAACTAGAGTGGGGGGTTGGAACTGAAGGCAGGCAGATCCCCCTCCCTCCCTGCCCCCCAGCAAGCTACCTGCACTGGGAAGATGGTGGTGCCAAGTTATGAGAGGGGAAGGTTTAAGAGGGAAAGATACCGAGCTCTGCTTTGGACATCTATAGGAAACCCAGTTCGAGATGTCCAGAGGACATTTGGTGACAGGAGACTGGAGCTCAAGAGAGAGACTGGGGCAGGCTTTATAGGTCTGGGATCACCTTTTAGGAGGGGAAGGAAAAGGCCACCAATGGAGATGGTGCGTGCCAAGCACAAACATACCAGCAATGTGGAACTTGGAGAAGATCTCTAGGCCAACCTCCTCATTTTAGAAATCAATCAATCCAGCAGCCAGCATTTATTGAATGCCTACTATGTGCCAGATGCTGGGCTGAAGCCCTCGGGAAAACAAGGCAAAAAATGAAACAGATCCTGTTCTCAAGGGGCCCATCTCCATGTCTTTGCCCAGGCTGTGCCCTATGCCTGGGATGCCCTCCCTCCAAACCCGAACTGGCTTCTAACCTGTGGATAGTCTGGATGGTCAGGAATCACACAGTAGTTTAATTTCAAAGAGAGGAGAATGCTTTGCAAAGGAGGCAGATTAGACACGAGTGGGGGCCTCCCCCTTCGTGGAGGGACCGGTTTAGAGTTCAGACAGATCTCAACACTTATACTAGTGACTACGCAGTGAATTGTAGCCCTGACAATGAGGGTTAACAGCAACAGTGAGACAAGTTTGATACGTAGCGGGGCTTCATGCCTGGAACGTGGGCTCTTGCCCGAGCTCAGAGAGCACCTGATGCTGGTCAAAGCAAGACAGCGATTATGTGATTTTGCCAGAGGGTGAGATCATCCGGAGGCTGGGTGCAAAGGATCGTTGTTATGCCAAACTCGGGGCACAGCCTGCTTGCTGGGCCTTAGCCCTGGAGAACAGGGTGTCTCCTCATATCTTGACACCTAGGAATGTGGCTGAACCTTCCCGAGGCCTCAGGATAACAACTCACCGGTACGTCAGGCCTCGCTCCTCTCCCTGCTGTGGGATTCTCCAGTGTTCAAGCTTTCATTCATTTGGATACAGGGGCAGGAGGTGGTAGCAGATGGGGACATTCCCTCAGCAAGTTAGCGACAAAGTCAGTACCAGAACCCAGGTCTCCTTAAATCCTGAGAGGTAGCACCAGACAGTGCCAGAATACTAGCTTTGGGGCCAGAGGATCCAGTTTCAAATTCTACCTGGTCCTTATTAGCTGTGTGATGGATATAGGGGAAGTCACTTCTTCTGTCTGACCTCAGTTTCCTCATCTGTAGATTGGACGCAGTGGCCTCCCAGCTCTCAATCTGTAATCCTAGACTAGAGTTTTTCTAGTGGGGGCTTTGCTGGGGGGAGGTTGGTGTGGAAAAAAACCCACTTCCTTCTGTCTCCCCTGCCTCTGTGACCCTACGAGCCCCCAAGCTTTCAATGACTGAGGAGGCAAACTCAGGGGTGCTTAGGAAATCTCCTGAGGTAGGCTGTACTGTCCCTGGCTAGGGATTTCTGAGTGGAAACCATGTTCTCCAGACCCAATTCACTCCCTCCTGGTTCCGAGCTGGCTTTAGGCCTCAGAACAAAGGCATCTTGGGAGGAGGAGCCAGAAATTCCAAAGTCTTCGAGCTCTTCCCCTGCTTGTACTTCCCTGGTAGGACTGGGAGCCACAGAGACCTGCTGTCAGTCATTGCTGCTGCTTGCCGCAGCATGAGCTCAGTCTGCATCAGCCAGGCGTGGGTGTCCTTTCCTGCCAATCTCTGAGTGCCGCAGCATGACTCAGGGCTGAGGAGGTAGCCTGAGAAGGACACTGCAGGGGCACTCTAGCATGCTGGACAAAGGCAGGCAGGCTTGGGGGGGGGGGGTGGAGCAGAATGAAAATCCGTGGCCCAGGAAGTCGCTTTGGGTCTCCAGGGGTCTGGTTCCTTTTTGAGGGTCTCCCCTTTCTGTAAGTCACTTCAGCTTAGCTCAGTGCAGTAGAAAGGATGCTGAAAGACCCAGGCTGGAATCCTGGCTCTAAGCCTGACTTAACCTGAGTGACCTTGGACAAGTCACCTCCTCTCCACCGGTAGGCTACATGGTGTTTAAGACCCTTCTTAATCTCAGTCTCTGATCCCCTCCTCTTTTTCTGGGGTCCTTTATCAGTGAGGCAGCCGAGCTCTGTTCCCACCCTAGCTCTCAAAGGAGATATATCCAAAGGCGAAAAACTGGAAGTCAGAGGATTTTGGCTGTGCTCTTTATCGTTTCTTTGTCTGTTAAATGAGGGGTTTGGACTGCAGGGATTCTGAGCCCTCTTCTCATTCTCAGTCTGTGACCTTGGCCTCTCTTTTTCTGATGCCCTTTAGAAGTCAGGCAACTAAGGTCACTACCAATCTCAGCTCACAAAGGAAAGGGAGGTGAACAAGCATTTATTAGGTGCCTGATATGTGTCAAGCACGTAAGGGCATCTAGGTGGCACATTGGATAGAATGCTGAAATGGGGCAGCTGAGTGCTCGAGTGCATAGAATCCTGGGCCTGGAGTCAGGCTGACTCATCTTTTGGAGTTCAAATCTGGCCTCAGACAGATCCTAGCGGTGTGACCCTGGGCAAGGCACTTCCCCCTGTTTGCCTCAGTCTCCTCATCTGTAAAATGAGCTGGAGAAGGAAATGGCCAACCAGTCCAGTATCTCTGCCAACCGAAGGAGGGAAGGTTGGGGTGGAGGGCCCAGATCTCAGCCTCAGGACTTTAGAGTTCCATAGGATTTAGACCTGGAAGGCATATTCAAGGCCTTCTAACCTAGGAAGGAAACTGAGGCCTAGGAAGGTAGGCTGATGTGCCCAAGGTCATAGCAAAGCCAATAGACTGGCCTCCTCTGGGTGGCAGGGAGCCCCTGGAGGTGGCAGGGTCAGCCCCGTGCCTTAGGGAGATGAGTTTGGTTGTGAAGCCTAGAGAGTGGAAGGCTCCAGGGAAAGCGAGGAAAGGCCATGAGGGCCTGAACGGGCCAGTGCTGGGGATGGAGGGGAGGGACGCTGACTAGACAGGGTCCATCGGTCTGTGCCTCTTGGATAGGTGGGGGGAGTGGGGTGGGGAGGAAAGGGGAGGAGTCCAGGATGAGCCAAGGGGTTCATGGGAGCATTGATTTAGAGTGACCAGGGTCCTTGAAGGCCCCCAGTCCAACTCCCTTGTGTTTACAGGTGGGGAAACTGAGGCCCAGAGAGGGGCGGTGACTGGAACAAGGTCCCACAGGCAATAGTCATCAGAGCCAGGTTGAGAGCTCTTTCTGCTTTATCACAGTGCCCCGAGGGTTCAAGCCCTGGTGATGGGAAGGAGGGCAGACTGAGGTGGGGGACGCTGACGAGGTACCCAGGGGGAGATGCCTCACCAGCACTCAGTACTGGGAAATTGCTGGCTCTGGAGTCCAAGGGGAACTGGGTTCAAATGTTACTTCTGATACTACGTGACCTTGGGCAAATTACTTTGCCCTGAGTCTCTGTTTGCTTATCTATAAAATGGGGGGCGTGTGGAGCCTTCTCAGATGCTTTCTGAGGTCCTTTCCAGCTCTGAACCCTCCGTACTTCAAGTCCTGGGGAGTCATTGTCATCTTCAAGGGAGGCTTTTGAAAGAAGGCCTGGGACCCAGGAAGTAACGGGGTAAAAAGAGTTCTGGGTCGAGCTGACAGCCTTCATTCCCCCAAAATAAAACCGTGGAACAGGAATTTAGAGACTGAGCCAAAGCCTGGGTGGGAAAGGAAGTGCTGACACAGCCACACAACCCCCAAGCCTTGGTAAGTATCTCTCATCACTCTCTGGGTGACTCAGCCTTAGCTTTAATGGTGGCACAACCAAGCCTGTAAACACCCCAAGGGCTTCTGGGAGTTCCAAATATATCTAGCAACACATTCCTGGCCACCTCTGGCCCCAAACTGTAGGGTGGCCCGAGGCCTTTGGGGTGGGGTGGAGTGGGGCAGAGTTGGCACCAGATGGGGCGGTGCCAAATGGGCAGCCAGGAGCTTTGTCTCGGTTGTGTCCTGCTGGGATCATTGAGCACGGTGCTTCAGGCATTAGTCATGCGGCCTTGCCATCCCCTCCCTGTGCCTCAGTTTCCTCGTCTGTTAAATGAGGGGGTTGGATTCATCTCCTGCAGTCCCAGCTCCAACGTTTTGCATGCTGATATTTGGGGAGCCCCTGGTGCTAGGCTTGGCAAGTCAGAAGACCTGGGTTCAGCAATTCACATTCCCGGCCCCTCCCCTTTGGCATTAAAGGGGGCTCTTTCGGGTCCTTCCCAAGCTCGGCATTCTCTCTTGGGTGGCCCTGCTGCCCGGAGCCCCAGAGGCTAGATCGAGCCCACCTTCCTGCCCCTCCCCCTCTCCCCTCTGCAGACTGCCTGGGCCGGCTCTGCCCATAGACATGACTCATCTCTGCAGTGCAGACAGATGATGCGGGCGGCCCGCCCACCTCTGGAAAGGAGAAAGCGCTGACCGCGAGGGCCCCCTGGTGGCGGGCTCAGCGACTGCCTGGCCCCACCCCGAGGAGACCCAGCTCAGCATCCTGGCCAGGCAGGAATAGGGAAGCAGGGCCTGAGGGGGGCCCCCAGCCCCTTGGCCCATGTCTTCTCCTGCACAGCCATGACCGGGACCTCAAGGGGCCCCTCCTGGCCGCCGAGGGGGTGTTCTCTGATTCCTTCATCCCCTCCCTGGGGGACAGAGGACTGTCAGAGAAATCCAGAAGGGCAGGGCCCAGCACTGGGCCCAAGGCCTGGCCCAAGGGAGCCTCTTCCAGGCAGCTCAAGGCAAGGCCCAGGAGCTTCTCAGCTAGCTTCCTTGTCCTCCCTCCCCTGCCTCTCGGCTCTCTCCTTTCCAGCAAGCCTCTACTTACTGTGTAGAATTAGAATGGAAGCTCCTGGAGGGCAGGGACCTTTGTCTTCTTACTCGTATTTGTGCCCCACTGCCTAGCCCAGTATTATTAATAACGGCTGTCCTCAATTCAATTTGACAAGCATGCATTAAATTCCTACTGTGTGCATATGCCCACCAAGCACTGGGGGATACAGAAATCAGATGTCAAAAGAACACTGCGACTTCTACTTTACTGGCCGATGTTGGCTGGGTACGAAGTGCCTGGAGAAAGACTTTATACCTTAGCATTGGTCTTCTGATTTGCCAAGCCTAGCACCAGGGGTTCCCCAAATAATCAGCATGCAGAATGTTGGAGCTGGGACTGCAGGGGATGAATCCAACCCTCTCATTTAACAGACGAGGAAACTGAGGCACAGGGAGGGGATGGCAAGCGCCCTGGTCAATGCTATACCTTTATACCTTAGCAATCCACACTCATCAAGTGCCTACTATGCGCTGTCTAGGAACAGAGTTCCTATTTCTTTATCCTCTCTATAGCTTGTTGGTGGTGCAGTGGATAGCGTGCAGGGCCTGGAGTCAGAAGCCTCCTCTTGTGAGTTCAAATCTGGCCTCAGGCACTGCCTAGTTGTGTGAGTGACCCTGGGCAGGCCTGAAAAAACCACTAAATAACCACGATGCAAATCCAGCAGACGTTAGGCATCTTTGACTGGGCCATGCAACCACTAGGTCGCACCCAGTGTGGGGAGGCTCTGTCCTTCCAGACTTCTGTGCACTGGGCCACCCAGCTGGATTTGCATTAGGGGTCGGCTGAAGACTTCTTAACAAAATGTCAGCCCCATTCAGGGGATGTGGGGGCTGGATCTGAGGTCAGACAACATGAGCCCAAGACCTCCAGCACATCACTTGATCCATCCATCTGTCGGTCAAGAATCATTTATTAACTGCTGACTGTTCCAGGCACTGTACTGCCTCCGTCCAGGGTAGGGGGTATGACCGGCTCCAGACGGTCAGGCTCCTGACGCTGGTGGTGGGCCTCTGGGCACACGTGTCTCCCTGACAACTCATCTCCCCTACCCTGGATGGAGGTTTTAGGCTCTGGCTGGATCAGAGATTTAGAGCTGGGATGGACCCGGGAGGCTATTCCTCTCATTTTACAGCTATGGAAACTGAGACCCAGAGAGGTACTCCTCCTCACCTCAGCCTCCTGGCTTCCTTCAGCTTCACCTCCACCGAGAAGCCTTCCTGATACCCCTCAATGCTAAGGCCTTCCCTCTGTGGATCATCTTTGGGCTTCTCAGGAAAGCCTTCGATCTTTCCCCCAAGCCAGCTGATACAGCCTTCAGGGGGATCGAGTTAGGGCCCCAAGAGGGAATCCAATCCTAGACCAGGCCCCTGAAGTTCAGTCTGGGGGCTCTCTGGAATGCTCAGGTGAGATACAGGACCCGGGGGTAGAAGGACCCTCAGGACCTGTGTGGTCCAGCTTGTCCCTGGACAGGAATCCAGGACAAATGGGCAGCCCACCTTCCCTTGGGCCCCTGAGGGAGAGCCTCCTGCTTCCTCCAGGGCCACCCATCCCACGTGCAGATACCTCCAGTTGTGAAGATGCTGCTCTGGAGACTGAGCCTAACTGGGCCTCGGGGCCCCTTCCCCCCATTCACTGCCCTTCACAAGACCGCCCTTCAGATGCCCGAGGACAACCTCGCTGCCGTCCCACCTCTGCCCCTTTTCTCCTCTTCTCCAAGACCTCCAACCGTTTGGTGGGAACTTGAGGCCCTTCCTGACCCTGGCTGGCCTCCTCTGGACACGCTCAAGATGACCACTGTCCTTCCTAAAACGGGGTGCCCAGACTGAGCCCAGGACCCCAGATATGGTGTAATCAGGACAAAGGACGGAAACCACCACCACCTGCTCACTGTCAATAACTGTGCTTTCCTCATGGGCCGCTAGGGGGCGCCCCAGTGGATAGAGTGCCCAGGCCTGGAGTCAGGAAGACTCCTCTCCCTGAGTTCAAATCCAGGCTCAGAAACTTCCTGGCTGTGTGACCCTGAACAAGTCATTTAACTGTGTTTGCCTCAGTTTCCTCATCTGTAAAATGAGCCCCGAGGGCAGGGACCTTCTTTTTTTGCTTGTACAGTATTCACATTTTCAACACTTACAAGCACAATGCTTGGCACACAGCAGGTGCTTAATAAATGCTTGGCCCCCTAGTAGATTCAATCAAACATTCCTTTATTAACCGCCTACTATGTGCCAGGCAGTGGGGCTACACAGCTCAAACCCAACTGTTAACCACTGCGCCCCCCGGCGGCCCCTGTAGGACATGCAGTGATGTAACGGGGCCCCAGAGTGTGTCCCATGCCCTGATGCCGTTGCTCTGACTCCTGGGGCCAAGCTCTCCGCAGGGCGGACTCTGCCCCTTCTGGTGCCGCTGCCTGGATATGCCCATCGGGCGGGCAGCCCCGCCGGCCTGGCCCTTTGCCTCTTTCCTGCCCAGACCCCCGGCACGCACGCACGCCCGCATGCGCCAGTTCTCTTTGGGGCAGCCATCCCGATGCCCCGGACGGCCCTGGGGTCACCTGCCAATCAGATTTTTCTGCAGTGGGCGTGTCCAAGCGAGGCAGCCTCGGCATCAAAGGGTGCGCGTCTCACACCCAGAAGAAGCAGGCCCCGCCCCGCCCCCCCCAAGCACCAAGAGGATTCTCCCATCTTCCTCTCTGGGCCGTTCTCCCCTAGACAGTGTGGGCACCTCCAGATTGTCTTTCTGTTTCTGTTTGTGTCCCCACACTAAACATCGCGCTCTGTAATGTAAATATGATAAGCGCTCATTCATACACAAATACATCCGTTCATGCGTAAATGTTCTTTGGGCCACTGAGGCACGGTAGCCTATTGGAAAGTATGCTGGACTAGGAGACCAGAGGCATGGACTTACAGCTCAGCCAGCTGTGTGATGCTTGGCCCATCCCAGGAAGACCTGCTGGCCTCTCAGAGCCTCAGTTTCCTCATCTGTAAAATGGGAACATTTGTGCTTCCTGCCTCACAGAATTGGCAAAGTCCTGCATTTGAAGGCTGCCCCTGGCTCAGACCTCGTGCTTCTCCCAGACATAAAAACCCCAAAATTCCATAAAGCTGTAATTCAAACCCACAGCGAGCCTGGGAGAGAAGGAACTGACCACAGGCTCCTGAGGCTAGGAGGGTCAGGCCAGGCAGCCCAGGGAAACAGCAATAACAACAGGCCGGGTTTGGGAAAGAGGGGGCCCTTTTCTTCCTCGGGGCCCCGGCCAGCCTCCTGGAGTAGGGAGATGGGCAGCAGGGAGGCCCTTTGGTCTGTGCTCTTTGGCCCCTGCTGAGAGCGGAGGTCAGGAGAGACCGGGTGGTCCGTGGAGAAGACGAGAGGTTTTAGGTGCTGGAGGGCTCCAAGCTTCCTCAAGGGCTGTCTTTAGGGTTGCAGGTTTGGAGCCAGGAAGGACCTGAGAGACCAGACCTCCTCATTTTACAGATGACGAAAGTGAGACTCAGGGAGGGGAAATTACCTGTCCAGGGCCACGCAGCCAGTACTTGAGGCAGGATGTGGCCCCGGGTTAACTTCACTCCAAGTCAAGCACACAGTCCACTGGCTTCCCCCGGCTCCCGTCAACCTCCATCCCCCACTTGGGTTCTGTGCTCCTGTGGTCACTCAACGTGGTTTATTCCCAGGGCAGCCCAGGGGCCCAACGGATACTTTGGCAACTCTGGCAGGACAGTGGGAAAGAGCCCTGCTTCTGTAGTCAGGTTCTGGGTTCAAATCCTACTCCTGACAATTACTACCTGTCCAACCTTGGGCGGGTGGTAAACTCTAAGGGCCACAGTTAGATCAACTGCAAAAAGAAAAGAGCTGACCTTGGAAGGTCCCTCCCAGCTCTACGGGCAGATCTCCCCGTCTGGAATGCAGGGGGGTGGGGAGGGGGAGGATGGGGGGGCCTCCCTTCCTTCGATTCCTGCCCTGCCCCCACTTACCTCTAACGTCAATGTTTTCTGGCCTCAGATTTTTCTGAAGCATTTTGACTCCTCCTCTCTTTTGCCCCCATCAACCTCTGCTTTGTGTCCCTTCTCTGCGTACCCACCACGGCCCCCTATGAAACTATAAGGTCTGAGAGCTGCAACTCTCCTTTCTTTTTTGTGAATGAATGAGTGGAAAAAGCATTTATTAAACACTTTTGATGTACTTGGTAGAGGGCTAAGCACTAGCGATGCAAATACAAGCAAACCAGACAGGTCCTGCCCTCAAGAGGCTTCCGTTCTAATGACAGAAGAAAGAGTGGAGGTGGGAAAGCAGAGAAGAAGGCTTGCTTTGGAGGTGACCTGGAAGCCGTCCGCTGGAAGCAAGCCCAGGGTTTCAGCAGCAGAGTCCCGGTTCTGGGGGAGGGGAGCGAGGCAGACGGCCTGGTGCAGGTGGTATGGTTTGGAAGTAGGCAGGAAGCTGTATGCTTGGGGCCTGGCACACCAGAAATACTTGGAGGCCAACATGGGAAGGGAAGGTGAGGCAGGGACGTCCACCAATGACTTCTTCCTCATTGACTCTGCACCAGCCTGGCCACTGCTCCCTACTTACTCACTTCCCTGGGCCACTCCTCACTCCTCTCACCTTGAAAGTGCCCTCTGCCCCTGGACTTCTCACCTGGAAGGACCCTTTGGTCCCGTGGCCCTTTCCTGCAATTAACGGGTTTCTCCCACAGTCTCCACTCTAAGTGTACATTTTCTCCCTCAGTAGAATATAAGCTCCTTGAAGGCTGGGAATGGGGTTTCATGTTCATCTTTGTATCCTCAACACCCGGTACACAGTAGGTGCTTAATACGTGTTGAATGATTGTTATAGTAGAGTTCTGAGGCTCAAGTAGCCTCTTCCTTTCAACACAACACTGTAATGTCTGTAGTGAAAGTATTGAACCCATTTTACAGATGAAGAAACACACTTGGATCAGTAAAAGGACTAGAGAGAGATTTTAAATTTCCAGGTGACCTTGGGAGATTCACTTGCCATATCTGGGACTCTGTAAAATAAAGCAGTGGGCCTAGGTCCCCTGCCAACTGTAAGGGCTAAGTATTACCTCAGAGTTTCAGTTGTGGGAAGATGGCTTGGCCAGGACAAAGCCTAGAAATCCAAGCTGGGATTAGAACCCACCTCTCCTGATTTGACTCCAGGCTACATCTACCCACTGTACCACCCTTGTGTCATCAAAGATCCTGAAAAACTGGGGCACTGGGCTGCATGGAACAAGATGGAGTTCAACAGGGATACATTGGTTTGTTATTGTCATTTTCAGGATCTTGACATTTTTAATTGATGTCTTTTGTGGTTGTTCTTTTAATCATTGCCATTTCTTTTTCTAATTTTAAAAAATATTTATTTGCTGATTTTTTTTGTTTTCAACATTCACTTCTATACGATTGAGTTCTAAATTTCCCCCTTCCCCAAGACAGCGTGTAATCTGTTGTAAGCTACACACGTACAATCATATTAGACATATTTTCATATTAGTCATGTTGTAAAGAAGAATTAGAACCAAAGGGAGAAGCCACAAGAAAGAAGAAACCAAAAAAAAAAAAAGAGAGAGAGAGAAAAGCGTCTGCTTCGGTCTGCATTCAGACGCCACGGTTCTTTTTCTGGATGTGGATGGCATTTTCCATCATGGGTCTTTTGGAGTTGTCTTAGATCCTTGCATTGCTAAGAAGAGACAAGTCTAGCAAAGTTAGTCATTGCACAAAGTGGCTGTTACTGTGTACAGTATTCTCCTGGTTCTGCTCACTTCACTCAGCATCAGTCCATACAAGTCTTTCCAGGTTTTTCTGAAGTCCGCCTGCTCATCGTTTCTTATAGCACAATAGTTTTCCATCACATTCATATAGCACAACTTGTTCAGCCATTTCCCAATTGATGGGTGTATCCTCAATTTCCAATTCTTGGCTGTCACAAAAAGAGCTGCTATAAATATTTTTGTACATGTGGGTCCTTTTCTCATTTTTTATGATCTCTTTGGGATACAGACCTAGAAGTGCTATTGCTGGGTCAAAGGGTATGCAGTTTTATAGCCTTTTGGGCATAGTTTCAAATTGGTCTCCAGAATGATTGGATCAGTTCACAATTCCACCAACAATGCCTTAATGTTCCAATTTTCCCACATCTTCTCCAACATTTATCATTGTCCTATTTTGTCATGTTAGCTAATCTGATAGGTGTAGTGTGGTACCTCATGGCTGTTTTGATTTGCATTTCTCTAATCAATAGTGATTTAGAGCATTTTTTCATATAGCTATAGATGACTTTAATTTCTCCATCTGAGAACTGCCTGTTCATATCCTTTGACCATTTATCAATTGTGGAACATCACCATCATTTCTGAAATACCTTTCCAACCGGTCCTACAATGTTTTTTTGTTTTTGATTTTGCTTTTTTAACTTTCATTTTTTCTTAATTTTTAAAACTTAATTTCTTTAGGGAGAAATGTAGTCTTAAACTTGGGTTCAAAACTCCAACCAAATAAAGCATGCAGAGGGGGTGTGACATGATTTTTGTTGCTGAGTCATTTCAGTTGGGTCAACTCTTCATGACCCCATTTGGATTTTCTCGGTAAAGATACTGAAGTAGTTTGTCATTTCTTTCTCTAGCTCATTTTGCAGATGAGGAAACTGAAGCAAACAGGGTTAAGTGACTGGCCCAGGGTCACACAGTTAGTAAGTGTCTGAGACCAGATCTGAACTGAGCAAAGTGAGTTTTCCTGACTCTAGGGCCAGCATTCTGTGCACTGTGGCGCCACCTAGCTGTCCTCTCTTGACCCATCCATCACCACTAACTGGTAGCATTTTTCCTTCGCTTTGTCTACACTATGTGCCTCAACTTGCTCCTCTCTGCAGTCTGCCTTTCTAACCTCTTATTCAACCAAGTTACCAAGTGATTTCTTTCCCCTCTTTTAAATATTTTGAACTTCATTTTATACTTTCTGCGTTTGAATTGCTTTTCTTTCTTTCTTTCTTTTTTATTTTTTTTAGGCAACTGGGGTTAAGTGACTTGCCCAGGGTCACACAGCTAGTAAGTGTCAAGTGTTTGGTCCGAGGCCGAGTTTGAACTCAGGTCCTCCTGACTTCAGGGCCGGTGCTCTATCCGCTGCACCACCTCGCTGCCCCACTGCGTTTGAATTTCATTGAACAATTCTGGTGCACTATGCATACTGGAGCACAGAACTAATACAACGATTTCACAAATCTTCATATTTAATGATACCAAATGACAAACTAAACTTGATTGTATAATGAAGTATTAACCAAATGTAATCACTGGCTCAGTCTACACAATGTCTTGATAAAATATCTGTCTGTCTGTCTGTCGGTCCATTTACCTATCCTATCTAGCTAGTCTATCCATCTGTCTATCCTATCTCGTCTATCCTTTCTAGCTGTTTATCTGTCCATCTTTCTATCCATCTATCTATCCCATCCCCTCTATCTATCTGTCTGTCTATCTGTCTATCTAGGGAGTCATCATAAGGAAAAGTCTATGTTTCCAAATAGCAGAAGCAACGCACACTTTCTTCACCACTTCGACCTTCTTGGCAAATGCAGAATTAAGAAAACACTCGGCATTTCCAGGATTGAGGCAAGGGAAAAAGCCTGGCCGCCCCGCCCCGCCCCTTTCCTCCGCCCCGCCCCTTTGCTCCGCCCCGCCCCTTTCCTCCGCCCCGCCCCTTTGCTCCGCCCCGCCCCTTCACAGCCTCGCTGATTCATTCCTTTCAAAACAGGGCTTCGGTCATTCGCCGCAGAGCCGGCATCAGCGCCCGGGACAGCACGCGCACGCGCAGGTGGAAGGTTTATTACTGAAATTGTCACGATGCGCACGAGCAGAGTGACGCATTCCCACCTCCACTGCAGCGAGCACGACTTTTTTTTTTTTTTCAGAGAATTTTTTTTAATCCACAGTAACCCACTACCGAAGCATTTCTAGCCCAGAGACAAAGGGACATCCGGACTAGCTTAGTTCCTCTCCCCACCCTCCCCCTTCCACAATGGCTCTCTCCCCTAGGATGATTTCAGGTCACATTTATAGGAATTTTGAGCCAGGGAAAGATTACTACATGCTAAAGTACAGTTTGGGTTAACATCCCAAACCAAAAGTCACTTCTCGGGTTCCTTCCTGGACCATTCCTCTGGAGAACTGAAAAAGATCTCTCTGGGGGTCAGAATCGTGCTTTGGGGATGGAAAAGCTAAGATCCCAGGGCCGAGGCTTCAGGGGCCCGGCTAAGAGGAGACTCCCAGAGATGGGCCAATGGCTCATTTGCTTCAAGGGGCTGACAGATAGTTTCGGTTCAAAGCTGTTTCCATCCTTAATACATTTCCCTAAGAAAGGCCTTTTGTTCTTGAGGTTTCCCACATTTCTGACAGAAAAAGGGGAGCATGAAAAGGGTTTTTATACCGGAGAAAATATTACTTTTTAATATTTCGGTTTTACCCAAAAGGAGGTTGTTAATTACTTCCGTTCCTCTTTTGTGTATCTTGCCCAATTATTTGAGCTATGCATGATCTATGTTTAAAATTGTAAGATCTGATCCCAATTTTTAATAGACTATGACCCGGCTATAACTGGGCTGCTCTCTTTTGGTCAAGCAGCCTGCCAGGGAGTGAACCTTGAGATGACATCATCCTTCAGGCCGTGGCAAGATCTTACTGGGCAACTGACAGGACTGGGTGATGTCACAGTTTCTTAGTAAAACCATCTTGAAAGTGACGAAATCCATCGCCACTGGGTTTTGTTGGCATCTTTCTTGTAAATTATTTACCTTCTCTGTTTTTTTGTTTGTTTGCTTTTCCCTCAATGGAAAGCAGATTGAACTGTCCTACCTATCATACTAGTGCTGCCCGAGTTGCCCCAAGGAAGACCGCCATGTTTTCTGGGCCATGGGCACTTGCAGCATGAAACAGTAGGCAGCTCCCCAGGCTAGACCCAACCACTATGAGGTCATTCTTCTGTGTCAGTTATCAGGAACTGTGGAACAGAGGCAGCCCGGGCCTGGAGACTCAGCCTGGGCCAGGACCAGCAGCGTCGGGTCTTCCAGAAGGTGCAGGATCATCGACTCAGCGTCTGGGGCTCTGACCAGCCATTAGGCAGGGCTCAGACTAGGGCCAGCAGCATCCCCAGAGTGGCCTGGGACTTGGCCAGACTTCGGGGCTTGTGTTCGATCCCCGTTCTTCTTGCCCTCTGCAGCCTTTGGCACTCGCTCACCTGCTTTTCCTAGCTCCTCTCTTCTACGTCTCCAGGACACCTCTCGCTCTCTCCCTCTCCTGGTTATTCTCATCCTGTCGGACGGCTCCTGCTGTCTCCTCTGCTGGATCTCCATCCACATCACTAACTGGTGTCTCCCAAGACTTTGTCCTGGGCCTTCTTCTCCCTCAACGCTTCATCAGCTGGCGATGTCATCAACTCCCACAGGTTCAATTATCTCTGTGCAAACAGTTCCTGGATCTCTGTATCTCTCCTGACCTCCAGTCTCACATCAACAACTGCCTTGTGGCCCCCTTGAACAGAATGTTCTGTAGACATCCTGAATTCAGTATGTCCAAAAGAGAACTCGTTATTCCTCCCACCCCCAACCCTCCCCACTTGCCAGTTTTCCTATTACATGCTGCCAGTCCCCTAGGCTTGCCAACTCTGGGTTCTCCTTCGACTCCTCCATTCTCGCCTCTCCCACAGCCCATCTGTTGCCAAGTCTTGTGATTTCCACCTTCAGAATATCTCCTGTAATCGTCCCCTTCTCCGTGCTCACGCAGCTGTTGAGGGCAACACCACCCTTCCCATCATTCAGGTTCCCAGCTTCAGAATCACTCACCTGCTCACTCTATGTACCCATTTATCAGGTCTTATAGATTTGGCATCAGTGCCACCTCTCCGCCTCCACTGCCACCATCCAGCTCAGGCCTCATGGCCGGTCACATGGGCTACAGAAGCAGCCTTCTGGTGGTCCATCACCTCCAATCTCTCTTCCAAGCAGCTGCCAGGGGTCTTCCTATAACAAAGGTCACTCTTCCGCTGAATAACCCGGCAGTTCCCTCCCGCTTCTAGGATCAAGTACAGACGCAGTTTGACATTCGAGCCCTTTTATCATCTGACCCCATCCTCCCTTTTTAGCCTCACTGGACATTTCTTCTCCCCACACAGCACATATGGCCCAGAGGCTCCTCCTCACACAATGTTCAAGGCTCAAAGGCCACTTTCTACATGACTGCATATACAAGCTATGTGATCCTGGGCAAGTGGTTTAAGCTCTGGGCCTCAGCTTACTCATCTGTAAAAATGGGGATATAGCCCTTACTTCACCAGTCTATGTAAAGCACTTTGCAAAACCGAAAGGGCTTTGTCAGCTACCATATGCATAAATGGAGGTGCCTGCACCCTCTCCCCTTAAAATTTTAGCTACTTGAGGGTGGGGGCTGTTTCCTTTTTGTCTACCTAGCTGGTCCCTGGCACATAGTAGGTGTTTAATAAATGTTTGCTATCTGAGGTAAATCCAGCTCAGATTCTGTGACTAGGGAAACAGCCAAAAGTGGTTTGGTTCAGGCCTCTCCCCACTACTAGGTGCCCAGGTGGTATGGCAAGAACAGCCCGGGTAGAAGCAACATGAGCCAGAGCTCAACAGGGAAACCTGGATCCCAGCACCCCCTACCCAGCAGGGAGTCTGAGCCCTCCCCCAAGGGGCTGGGAGTCAGGGGAACAATCAGGAGGAGAGAAGGGAGCCAGCAGCAGCAGAGACACCGCGGGGACTCGAACCCCGGCCCACTGGGCGCGCCACCGCCAGTGCCTTTTGCTTTTTGGCACTCTTTCTCTCACAAAGTTAAGGGTGAAAAGCAAAACCTGAGGCTGCAGGGCAGCCTCAGTAAAAGAAACACCCGCGGACGGGGCTGCCCCCCCACTACCTCACATAGCACCGACAGGAAGGAGGAGCCTCCTCTCTGTCCAGTCTCCAGGAAACCTGCCTGAGTGGACCCCGCCAGGCCCGGGAAGAGATGGCCAAGCCAGGCGAAGCCTGGACTGGGCTTATTCCCCTGCCTCGCCTCATCTGGTCTCTCCTCCTGACCCCTCATCTCCTCTGTCTCTCCACCTGGCCCCTCTCATCTCCTGTCTCTCCTCTTGACCCCTCTCATCTCCTGTC
>NW_020951147.1:5306744-5340947 GCF_900497805.2 Vombatus ursinus
TCTTGACCCCTCTCATCTCCTGTATCTCCACCTGACCCTTCTCCTCTCCTCTGTCTCTCCTCCTGACCCTTCTCCTCTCCTGTCTCTCCTCCTGACCTTCTTCTTCCCTCCTCTCCCTCTTTTCCCCTCTCTGATTGACCCTTCCTCCTCTCTAAGCCTATTTTGATACCCGCCTCTCTCATCTGTCACTTCTCTCTTATCTTCCTAATTTTTCTCAGTTCCTTCACTCGTCTTCTACCCTCACCTTTCTCCTTCTAGCTCCCAACCCCAATGAGTGTTTTCTGCTGACCTCCCCTCGCCTTCCAACGTTGTCAAGGGCTGACCCAGTTCTAATGAAGGTCATTCACGGAACAGAAGCCTAGAAGAAGGATCTTTCCTGCCTGGACTCAGGAGCCGACACTGGAGTCAAGGTTAGTGGCCAATGAAGACAAGCATTTCCCTTGGTCAGGGCATCCCTGAAAACACTCCCCAGCTCCCCACACATACATGTATAGCTCTCAGCTGCTCCATCCCTCCCAAGAAAAGACCCCCAAGGAAATCTTACCCAGCCTGCCTTGAGCTGCTCCTCTTTTTCTTTTAATCTTGTTGAACCCTAGGAAGGAAGGGAATGGGAGGGAGGAGGGGTACCCCAGAGGAGCTGGCCTTCTTCCCTCTCCTCCCCACCCAGCCCTGACTCGTGCCTTGATAACAGCCCCAGGTTCTACACAGGCCTCATCACAGCACCTGCCCCCCACCCTCTGCGCTCACAAGGGCTCCTCAGCCTTTTGGGGTTCAGAATACACCTGACTTAGAAAAGAGTGGCCACTCACCCCTTCCTTACAACCACACCTGCCCCCATTAAGTTGTACAGACAGTAGTCTCTCCGTAAATGGCAGATGCCAACTGCCCCAGCCAGTCATCTTTCCCCCCTTCTTCTACACTGTCAGCCTCTCCCCTCCCCAAGACCATGTGGTAAAAATCCAGCCAAGAGGACATAGCAACCAAGAATGCCCTGACCATAAGCAGACACCTTCCTGATCAAGCCAGGGACACCTGGCTGGGCAACAGTCAACTTCAGGTCATAGGATTTAGAGCTGGAAGTCCTTCAAAGATGATTGCGCCAATTCCCTCACTTTATAGTTTAGGAAACAGAGGCTAAAGGTAGAGGAACCTGTCCAAGGTCCCAGTCAGTATGTTACAGAGCAGGATTTGAACCCAGGTCCTCTCCCAGCTGCCTCAGAGATCACACATAGGCAGTGCTAGGCCCTCCCTCTCCCCCCATTGCCCACGCCCACTTCCTGTAACACTCACTGCTTCCCTGACGGCTCCTTCGCACTTGCTTCCACAGGGGACGGAAGACGGTCTCACATCTGGTTGCTTGTATATGAGGGCTTTGTCCCATTCTGGATGAGCCTCCCAAGCAGGCCCTCATTTCATTCCCCTTGGCCGGGGAGCGTCACGGGCCACAGAAGGAACGCAGGGGCCGACGTACGCCTTCGCCTCCTTCCCAAAGACACAGGAGTACAGGGAGTGGGGTGGGGGGAGCAGAGGAGGCAAGGCCCACTGCAGACTTTCCAGGTGGGTGGGGGTGATGATGGTTGGAGTCAAGGGCTGGGGGAGCTGGGAAAGCCGAGGGATGGTGACAGGCAGGCAGGCAACATTCCCCACTCCCAGGCTGCCAAGGAGGCCTGGGGACAGGTGAGAAACCATCGGCTTGGGCCTGCCGTCTGAAGGAACAGGACAGGCATCCGGCAGGACGTCTGGAAGGAAGGCGTTATGCTGGGCTCTAGGACAGCCAGTCAGGTGGGGAAGGGCAGCTCTGAGTCATTCACTTCCCTTGTTCCCTTCCTACTCGAAGGAGAATCTGATTTACAACAAACTCCAGGCACCAATTCAGAAGCCCAGCTGTCAGAGAAGGCCAGGGCGACCAGGACAGTCAGCAAACCTTGAGGACTCTCATGAGGCCGTCACCATTCAGGGACATGACCCGGGCACGCCAAGTGAGGAGACGGCACACCAAGGATTCCTGGAGGGAAGGGGATTGTGTAGGAGACCAGGCAATCAACAGGAGGGCAGTGAGGAGGAGAAAGGAGAGGCCCCCGGAGGTCTAGGGAGCTCTGGTGCGGAATACACAGCATGAGGTGCTCAGGGGAGCTGGAGGCTGAACAGGCCTTGACACAGGGAGAAGACAGGGCAGGTCACTGAGATTCGTGTTAAATCACACTATCTACAGGGGTCACACTATAGAACGAGACTAAACAAAATTCATTTGAAGGAACAAAAGGTCAAGGACAATCATGAAACAAATGGGAGCACAGGGGCTTGGCATTCACTGCTAGGTCTCAAGCTACATCAAGCCATAATCACACCTGCTTGGTGCTAGGTCAAAAAGGGCCACAGATGCGATAAACAAGGCAACAGAACTAATAAACGGTGGAGTCAGGCCAGAGGCAAACTACTGGAACAGTTCGTTAGTCAACAAAAACCTCAGAATTGTGGAAAGCAATTTGTGGGAAAAAATAGGGTTAGACCAGCATTTCACCCCACATACTCAGAAAGTCCCACATGAGCTCAACATGAAAAAGCCCACCATCCAAGTCGGAACAGAAGGACGTACCATTCACAATGACAGTTAGGAAGAGCCATGATCGAACAGGAGCTTGAGGTTATCGAATGTAACGCAACAGCCAATAAAAACCAAAACGGAAGCATCAGAGAAACGTCCATAAGGCCACTGCCCAATAGTCAAGGTGTCAAAGGATAAAAATCACAGCTTTAAAAAAAAAAAAAGAAATGCCACCAGCAGTCAGGTGAACAGTGTTCTGAATCATTCCTAAGGTAACAACTGAACCCAAATTAACCTGATCTTAACTCACAGAGACGGACAACACAGAGGTAATTTCAGGTTGGAGGTTGGAGGACAAAGCTGCCCACCTACAGCTAGCAGAGCTGTGGCTGGTCCAAAGTTCATGAAAAGTTACCGATGACCCCTGGCCAACAATTAAAATCAAGTCTACAACCCAAGGAGGCCAAGGACAGAAAAGGCCCACAAAGGCCAAAATGGTCCCCGCAGCAAACACCAGGAGAAGGAAGAAGAATAGATAGGCAGCTCAAACCGCACACCAAGATAAGCTCCAAAGACATACAGGAGTTGGGGTGAAAGGTCACAAACAAATTGGGAGGAGGAGGAGATCGCCTCCTCTTAGATCCATGGCAAGGGAAAAGTTCACGACTAAACAGCAAGTGGCAAAGATCACACAAGATGAAATGGACAATTTTGATCAAGTACATTTTTAAAATGTTATATAGCAAAATTAGAAGGGGAACAGGTTAATAGGAAAAAGTCTTTGCAGCAAGTTTTTCTGATAAAGGTCTCATATCCAAGACGCAGAAAAAACTCATTAAGAGCCATTCTCAACAGATAAGTTGATCAAAGAATAAGAACATGTAGCTAAGTTATCAAAAATCATATGGAAAAATGCTCTAAATCACTAATAATTAGAGAAATGCAAATTAAAACAGCTTTTGAGTTTCTATTTTATACCTGTTAGACTGGCAAAGATTACATCATATTAATTACATCCAATTACAAGATCACATGCATATAAAAATATTTAGAGTACCAACAACTGGAAACTAAGCACATTATGGTTCTTAAATAGATTATTATTGGGCTGCACGAAATGGTGACAGTTCCCAAGAAACCTGGGGACCTGTATGAACTCACGCAGAGTCAAGTGCCCAAATCTACAACAATTTACACAATGACAACATTATAGAGAAAAACTGATCGGTTTTAGAATTCTGAGCGAGAGAATGAAACCACAGATCCAGAAAAGTGAAGATGAAACCCACCATTCCCCTTCAGCCAGAAGGGGATGAGCTTACAATGTGTTTGGGGATGTAGCCCATTTGTTTGGCCGGACTCTGCATCGTCATGATGATATTTTGGGGTTAGATTATAGCAAAGAACTGCTGTGTCCCCAGTCATGGTGACACTGAGAAATGGTCACTGCAGAGCAGTAAGGAAAGTATTCATCTACTAAAACACCTACAGCCTAAAAAACTATGAAAACTTTAAGACAAATAAATTGGAGAAAGCCAAGGTTCGTGGCTCAGTTCACAGCCAATACTACCCAAATGCCTCTATTACAACCATGCAGCCAAGATGCCAATACTACCCACAGGCCTCTATTGATCTGGATTTGCATTAGGCTTTAATATAAATTCATTACTTAATCATTAGAAAAACTGGAGACAATGGCTAGTATCAAAGAAAATCGGAAGATGGTGTTTGGGAAAAGGATCTGTATGAGGAAATCTCAAAATATCTTCTATAAAAAGAAATAATCAGAGTATATAATTCTAGGTAATAGATTAACATATCAGGGAAGATAGTATTTAAATTTTTTTTTTTTAGGCAATTGGGGTTAAGTGACTTACCCAAGGTCACACAGCCAGTACGTGTCAAGTGTTTGGTCTGAGGTTGGATTTCAACTCAGGTCCTCCTGACTTCAGGGCCAGTGCTCTATTCGCTGCACCACCCAGCTGCCCCATTTTTTAAAAAGCAGAAAATTAAATTTTAGTAGAACAAAAACTGTATTAGATTCACATCTTATATCTCACAATTCCAATTATATATCAATAAGGTTTTAAACCATCATAAAGAAATAGGAGAAAATGAACTATAATACTGATCAAGATTGAAGAGGCAGAAAATGCTTGGTATTCAAATATTCAAATGAAATGTTGTACAATTAAATAATCAAAGAACTTGTCTAAAAAATTAACTACACTCAAAGTAAAGGTTTGAATCTTTGCAGTAAATACCTCTGTAGACAAATAGCCACAATTTCTTCCTAAGGCAATATTACATTATTTGACAAGGAGCTAGAGCTGTTACTGACCAAAGAAGAAACCTTTGTACCCAATATTCTTTGCTCTACACACCCCACGTGTCTGTCCAACAATTGGGGGAAGGGGCTGAAGAAGTCGGCACGTGTGAACGTCCCACAGGAAATGATCAACATAAAAACTACAGAGAAATACGGGAAGACATATGGAGTGCGAGTTTAGAAAGCAGAACAAAATCAACGCCCACACTACCTGAAATTATAATAAGCTTACGAAAATATCTGGGATCAGAAAGGGGCTGTGGAAACAAACTGGGACAAGTTTGTTACTCTTTTGTGAGTTCTCTCAGCCACCACTGTAAGAAACTCAAGTGTCTCTCCCATTTTTGCCCGTTTTTAGGGGGTGTGTGGAGTGGGGAATCAAACATGGAGCCAGTTCAGAAGACACGACGGGATGGTTTGGCTGGAACATAGTGACCACAGCAGGGAGTGGATGACATAAGATAGGGAAGGAGGATGGCAGCACAGGACTGCAGAAGGCTTTGGATAGCCTCATGGGCATACTTCTTCCACAAGGTTCAGGCAAATACCAATGTTATGACATGAGCAGATACAGGGATGGGAAGAGTCTAGTCGGCTGGTAAAGTTCACAGAGGAGGAGGGAAGGTTGGCTACAATAAGGACAGAGTGTAGGGATCTTCAGGGTCATATTATGGGGGGAAGGGAATAAGATACAAAAGCATATTACATATAAACACAGTACCAAAAGATACAACCAAAAAAACCTTAAAACTGAGATAGTGAGATAAACCAATCCCAAATAATTTTTATACTTAAAAAAATAGAGCTACAAAACAGAAAAAGAAATACCATTTGCAATAATGGCTATGTATCAAATATCAAGATGTTTATCTACCAAGACACACAATTAGACTTATAACTATAAAGTATTTTAATTAAGTATTTTAGAGTTTAGGTAATTAAGTATTTTAAACATTTGTTTAATACTATTAAGTACAAATATTTGATACTACTATTAAGTATAAATACTTAATACTATTTAAGTATTTTAGAAAAATAAAAGAATTTAGTCATTTGAGATATTCAATGTGATGGCTAAGTGGATCTAATATATTAAAGGAATTTGCAAAAGAACAAAGTCAAAGGAAATTATGGGAAGAAAAAACAAGAAGATTTGCATGGCAACACTTTTCAATATACTATATAGCAATAATCAAAACTATATGGTATTAGTTACGAATCAGAAAAGGACATTGATGTTTTGAACTAGGATCAAATGTACAAGAACAGTGTTTGACCATTCCATAATCAGAAGCACTGAGGATAAAATATATCATTCAATAAAAAAAAAAACAAAAAAAGACCATGTGGAGAAGTGTAGCAAAAAAATTTTTTTTTTAAAAAGCTTGGAGTCAAGTATCAAGCCACCTACCACAATGATTACAAGTGTGCCAGTGGCCTAAATAGTGACAAGAAAACCAAGAGATTGAGGGGAAATCCTGGCAAAACACATTTTGGATAAAAATCCGACACCTATATTTATTATGGTGGTATGACCTATTAACCCAAAAGACAAATGGTCAAAGGAAATGAACAGGCAGTTCTCAAAAGAAAACAAATAAATAACCACATGAAAATGTTCAAACTCTACCCAGAAGAATGTAAATTAAGCACCAGGATGTTCTCTGATACATATCCACAAGGCAAAGATACTTAAAATATATAGAATCCAAAGATGGTGGAACCGGGGATAACGAGACTCACCATTCCCCAACTGAGGAGATTTTTTTCGGGAATGTGACACAGTGTTATATAATCAGAATCACAAACTTGTTCATACCTTCCAGATTGGGGGAAGAGGGGATGGGGAGGAAACATGGCAGACTGGATGGACTGCTGGCGTTGGATCCAGGAAGACCTGCTGTCAGTCCTGCCTCTGACACAGGCCCACATTCCCTATCCCTGGTACAAAAACATTCTTAGCAAAACCAGAAACAACCCATCTGTTCAACAGCTGGGGAATTCTTGAACAAGCACTAACATCACACATATATTAACTGCAATTCTATTAATAATAAACCACACCAGAAAAACACAGAAAAGCTTAGACAGGAGAATGTTATTACCTTGTTAATGTATACTTCTTAAAACCTACTGCGACTAACAGAAATTTAAAGACTCATTTACAGGATTTTTGCTTTTTATTTGTTGATGGTACTTTTTTTTTTAACCATTAAAGAAAGAATAGATGATTATAATTGGCAAAAATGTATCAAGTACTTTATCTTTTAGAAGAGGAAATTTGGAGAAATTAAGAATTGGTCTGATATAGTAAATACAGTGACATTACCCAAATGAGCCTATTTGATTTTGCATTAAGCTTCTGTACCAATATATTCTCATGGAATTTGATGAAAATTAAATTATCCATAATATAAATTATCAGTGTCAAAAACTATTCCTTTGGGGAGTGAGGGATACTTACATGGTCAGATGCCAACACATGCCCTTTAAAGTTCTTATCAAAGGTATCTGGTATGAAATAAATATCAGAAAAGCAGAACAAAACGGATTAGATAATTTTAAAAGATAACTTTAAAATTAAAAGCAGATGAAATAGACTAGCATTGAACAAAAGCCAAGATCACAAAATGCTGAGGAAGGAATATGCTTCATATACCAGAATTCCCATTATCTCAATAGTCTAAATATTTTTTTCAAACAGAATTAGGAAATAATGAATGTTGTAGTTAACTTTGGTACAAAACTCTGAAGTATTCAACCAAGAGAGAAATAAGCAGCAAAATGCAAATTGTCAGGAAGAAAAGAAACTCAAGGGGCTGGGGAAAGAGAGTATCTTTGCCCCATATATTTGAGACAGATCTGAAATAACGACTTTAAAATGGTCAAAGGACATTAACGAACAGTTTGAGAAGGAAACCATGGCATGTTCATACAAAAAATCAGAAAAATGCAAATAGAGACAAGAGCTTCTAGGTCTATGGGACCTCCCCCCCCACCCCAGGCTGAGGCTGACTTCATAATGTAAATTTGTGATTCCTTTTTCTTTGTAGTTCCTTAATTAATGACTAGTATTTAGACAATACTTTAAAAACATGGAACTGAGCTGTAAAGCCCTGAAGCCCTAGGAGAAGCTACTGCTGACAGGTCAGATCTGGGAAGAGGAAGCAGAATCAGCCGGCATTGCTCGAAACATTGCTAACCTGAACTACACGTTATCAAAGAAATAACATTGCGACAATAGAAAATACTTGGGCATTCGCCCAGACATATAGTTTTGTCTGAGTTGTTTCTGACTCTTTATGATCCCATTAGACATACATTCAGCCAACTGTAATTTTTAGAGAAATAAGGAAATTGGAGAAACTGGATGTGCATGGATAGGTTCAGCCAATACCTTAAAAATGATAAAAACTACCTCAATTATTCCATTGATTTTGGTGTTACACAATGTCTCAGGATCAATACAGTACATTTGTGACAAATTTTAAAATGTAATACATGAAACGGTAAAAGGGAGACGGATTTATGTAACTCCAAACATACCATAAACATAGATATGTCAGAAATGATCAATGAACCAGATTCAGTAACCTCAAAGTAGAAGCAAATGTATATAATACACAACTTGATAAATCCAAAAGCTAAAGGCTTGGGTAGGAGGAAAATTCTATTCAAGTGGGAAAACGGGCTCAGATAAACTTTCATACCATCTACCCAGATACATCGCAAATACAGAGGCAATATAAATGTGGTAATAAAATCATCATTAAAAAGAAATCACCATTAGGAATTAGGAGCCAAGGGAAATTCTGTACTATTCATCGAATAGAGCAATTATAAGGAACAAAAGGACTTTATCATGTAAGAATAAAGAGCTATTCAAAACATCAAGAGGAAAAAGGCAAGCAAACTTATGGGCTGGGGAAAGGGTAGATCTTGGGAACAAAGAAAATCCGTCATTCAAAATATTAAAATTTGATATGTAGAAGTAATATTCATTTTCCAAATGGCTGGGATACGCTCAGGCAGCTCTTAAAAGAAATACAAATAATTACATGGAAATCTTTGAACAAATGACAAATGCAAACTAGAAAAACTGCCATTAATACCTCACAGCCAAATTGGCCAAGATGGTGGAAAACCACATTCAATGCTGGTAGAGCTGTGGCAAAATGTGCTGCTGGGGCAGACAGAAACTGGTATGATCTCCTCAATGCAATATGGCACTATCCAATAAAGAGCTGCAACACCTCCAAGGCCTCTGGCTCCACCACCTGGGCTACCCTCCGAGCAAATATATTGACAAGAACAAGATTATTCAAAACAGCAAAAACCTAGGAATCTCCAGGCCCAACAAGCGAAGGTTTAACAGCCTTAATATCTGAACAATGTCAGAACTGACACATAAGAAACAATCCATTTGGGAAAAAAATCAAACTAAAAGAATAGTCAAGTTGACCACAATTATATAAAAGGAAATACCAGAAAAGATACATAAATATTCAGGAGACAATTGTCATTACTACTTAAAGGCGAATAAAAATATAACATGAATAAATCTTGGGTTTTGAAATTTTGTTTACATTTTTTTTTAATACTAAAATTACCAACCATCCAGTACACGAGAGTGCTAGAAACCAAGGGCTGCCACTGGAGGCCAGGGAAAGGTCACTACCTCCTGATTCATGGCTTTACAGCTCAGTACTGTATTTTTAAAATACTATAGAAATACTAGTCATTAATTAAGAACAAAAAAGGACATGGGAGGGCTGCTGGGGGAGGGAGGACTAGATGTGACTAGAGGAGACAAAACGTTTCTAGTTACATGAAAAGATAACATGGGAGGTGGGACTCAACCTGATCCGTACAAAGTCTCATGGGGAAGGTCATTACCAGTTGGGGCCTGAGCTGGGCAGGAGGAAGGTATGTGAGCCTTTGAAGGTTTCTATAGTCACCATGTGCAATTTTTTTTTTTGTTGTTGTTGTTAAAGGTGTTGAATATTTTAATTTAACAAACCCAATACAATCACATTAATTAGCATGAGTATTGCACTTCTAAGACATGATTAACTTAACGGACATATATAGAATCTGAAACGAGCACTGAAATAAAACACTTAAATAACCACCAGGATCCTGGGAACCCAAGAGCAGTCTACCATCACAGCACACCAAGTAAAACAGCAAAAGCAAACTCACAGAAGCCTCTTCAGAGGGCACCACTTTTTCCATGTGGGTTTTAATCGAAAAAACAAGAAAAGTTAGCTAATTACTGCGTGCAGAACTTTATGCTGAGAGCTTAGCAAGGTAAGAGGATACGATTAGATTAGATCTAGCTGCCGCCATCATGGGCTGAGGCCGTGGGATGAGAACCAAGGGTTACCCTAGCACCAGGAGAAAGATGATCATAGCAATAAGTAGTTTTAGAAAATGGGATGTAACGTAAACACAAAAATAATCAACATTTTTATAGTCTGTGGAAGCATATTTTAAAACCTTTTTGTTTCAATGGAAAAATATAAAAAATAATAACATTACTCCCATCTCAAACTTTACATGGACCTTTTCCCTTCACAAAAGGATGTGGAAGGTGAAGAAGTGTGGATAAAGAGAGAGAATCAACCTGAGACCACGGAAGTGCCTCTGAACTAGTACGGTTCCTTCCTCATTCCGAGCCCAGGACCCCAAGCCCCACCTAAGTCCAGCATCCCTTCGTCCATATGGAAAGGAGGACAAGAAAGTTCTGTAGTTATGTCGTTTTGAGTGGTCTTGGGGCAGAAAGGTACATGAGGGCGTTTCTCTAAGATAGAAACGCTTGGATTTCGAATATTAATCGTTTTTGAAGGATTTGTGACTAAAACAGAGTACAGCGTTTTTTCGTGGACAATTCTCTAACAAAATGCACAGGATAAAGTATTTGGGCATTCACCTACACACATATATACATACACACATCATATATAATTACAATTTAGAGAAGGGACTGAATTGGACTAGGAAACAATGTACATGGCTGGGTTCAGCATTCAATATACAAAACCACTCCAAATAATCCATTGCTTTGGTGTTATACTAAAACTTAGCATCCCTAGGTTACTCTTAAATATAATTTGTGCTACAAATAAAAAAACCAAACTATGGAAAGGGTGATTGTTACTACTTATCAAAGAGACTAAAAATCTACCACAAATAATGAAATTTGGTGGGTTTTTGTAAACTTTCTGTCCTTGCAGTTGCATTTTTAATATTCCAACATTACCAATCACTAAGAACATTACTGAATTATATACTAAAGGCTGCTGCCTCTTGAGGCCCAAGCAAGGTCCCTACCATCTGAATGCTGGGACATAACATGGGACACAGCGGGGCTGCAGGAGGAGGCAGAGTCTGAGTTGTGCTTTAAAGAGCTGAGGGGAGGAATTTTGGAGAAATCAACGGAGAAATTTAAAATCTGATTTTCTCTGTGTGTGTGTGTGTGTGTGTGTGTGTGTGTCTCTCTCTCTCTCCAATGGGATGGGATACAAATCAGACAAGGCTGAGACACAGAGATTAATATGCCACATCATTTGAGCAGTAGAAGCGACATAGTACCAGGTGCAATGTCAAGCCTCAGGAGGGGAAGGTCATTGTGTGTGGGGGGCATTAAGGAGAGGGTTACGAGGGGGGTTGGGGTTGGAATACATACAAAGTATAAGGGAAAAAAAGGTTGGAAGTCTCAGGGGCTACAAGCACAGCATATGGGAGACCCCCAATAGTTCAGTCTGGCTGGGGCTGTAAAGGGCACCAGGTCATTGGGTGGGGTACACAGAGAAGGCTTTGAACCCCATTAAGGAGAAACACAGGCATACACATGTATATACATGCATTACAGAAAGGACACATGGAATTTTGGAGGCTTAAATTGATTTTAGTATCCCAAAGGGGTCTTTATGGTAATCTCAAGAATTCAACTCCAACAATTCTAAGCATCTGTGGTTTGTAGATAACAATGCTGAGTGCAAATCAAAGCTTTGATTAGACTTTAGTGTGGGGCCCATATATAATGCAGGTAGCCTCAGCAAAAACAGGATAGAACTCCAAAAACCACAAATTTTTATAGAAATTTTTAAATGTATAGAAATATCAAAGACAGACCATATATCAAACATAAATACACATTAGATAAATAAAGCCAGTCACAGAGTTTTTAGATAACTCAACTGGAAGGAAACAATGTGCCCTGCGGGGTCAACACAACCATCCCCAGTTACACCCATTTGATATTACATGATCTCAGCCCCAGTAGGCTCCTTCATAGACCATTCCTGCTGGGTAGCAGTCGATCAGACTTGGAAGTCAAGAAGGGCTCAATCCGAATCCTATCTCAGGCAATTATTAGCCAGGGGACCATGGGCAAATCACTTAACCTCTAAGGCCATTTTCCTTCCTTACAGAATGCAGATAATGTCACTGGCCTTCGGAAATTGTGGTGAGGAACAAACCAGACAGCTTATGTATAACCCTTTGCAAACCTGAAAGTGCTGTATAAACTTAGCTATTATGATTATTAATAAACAGAATTTATATAACCAATGAGAGAGGTAATTATGAGGAAGAAGGGGGATTTATACAACTAGATCCCAAAATAGATTCAAAAGTCAGAATCAAAACCATGCCATAGACATTTCTATCAACAAAACAGAGTAAGTTACCTTAAGTGGAACCAAAGGCCCACAATAAACTGGGAATGAGATATCCCACAGCAAGCACTGGGGAAGGGATCCATTATTCAATACACAGGAAAACTGGACAGCCAGCAGGATATGGGGGAAGGGGCATCAGATGTACCTCATACCATATGCCTTGATGAGTGGCAAATGCATGCCCTCTATTTTAAAACTATGATCCTAAAATACTAAGACGTGATAGAATGCTGTATCATAGTTATGCAGGTGGAAATTCTTAGCTAGTCAGCAAATACAGCAGTTATAAGAGACAAAATAAATGGGTTTCGTTAAAAAATCTGGCATAAAAAATATGAAGACTAACTAAAGATAAAGGGTCAAAGGACAGAAACATGAAGTATCAAAACAGAAATCTTAACCACATGAAAAGTGTTGAAACAAGTGAAAAAATGCAAATTGGCAAAGATTGTGAAAGACATATTGAATGCTGGTTGAGCTGGGGCAAAACAGGCACATTGCGAGTGCTGGGGCTGCTACGAATTGGTATGATCTTTATGCAATAAAGCATGATTAGATACATGAACAGCCATGACACTTACGATGCCCTTTAAGCCCAGGGATTCCACTACTGGGCTAGCCTTTCAAGGGAACCAAAGACCCAGTTGTACAAGATACATATAGCAGTATTACCTATAACAACAAAGCCCGGAAACCCATGAATGTAACAACTGGGGAACAGCTAAGCAAATCGTGATAATCTGAATGTGATGAAATATTATGGTATCATAATAATTTTCTAAAGTGGGAAGATGTGAAATTAAAGCAGAACAAAAAAATTCATATTGATAATGATTACACAAACCAAAAATGCTAGGGGAAAAAATACACAAATGTTCAGAAGAGATGACTGATATGGCTTTGTAGAGGAAAAAAATTCATCTTAAATAATAAATGCTCAGATTTGTTGTTTTTAGTTCTTTTGAATGTTTTTATATCCTAAAATTACCAGCCTCTAAGTATATGGCCCAGCTAAAAACCCTTGAGGCTCAAGAAAAGTCAGGGCTGAATAAAATGGTGGAACAGGGAAGGCCACATGGAGGCCACATGAGCTGTGCTGTACAGAGCTTGGGGGAAGAATTCTACAGGCAGAAGAGGGAGGCCTGGGGGCTGGGGAGAAGGGTGAAGGGGTAAATCCATGGAGATCAGAATAATCCTTTTTAAATAACACAAGAAAATAAATACACGTACTATCCCCTCCCTCAGACTCACCTCTGTATACACTGAGACAAGGGGATAGACAGCCTTTCCTGAGTGTTCAAGTCTACAAAGCTTGGCCTCCCAACAGAGGCAGAACCTGGCCTAGCACTGGGTGAGATACAAAGTTTAAAAAGATGTAGATGGTGGATGAAACATAAAACAGTTTAATAGCAGTAACTATGTGGGTTTAAATTAAGAAGAAATACGCAAACAAAACCTGCTGAGATACTCCCTCCTTCCCTACCTCACAGCCACACTGGTAGACTAGAAAAGATAACATGCCAAGTTGGCAGAGCTGGGGAGAAACGGGCATGTGGTGATGCTGCTGCGGCAGCCATGAACTGGCAGAACCTTTTCAGTGCCGTATGGCTTCATGCAATGAAGGGATTTCACCACTAAGCAACACCTAACAGAAACACTGACAGGAAACCCCCGCCATAGGAGATACACACAGCAGCGTTGCCATCTCTAATGACAAATCTGAACCACTGGGGAACAGCTGGGTAAGTCATGACGACCTGCACGGCATGGGAGTGTCAGACCATGAGAAAGGGCAAATATTAAAAAATAAAAGCATGGAACACAACTATGAAAACAAAGTGAGTCTGAAAGAAGAAATGCAAATAAAAATAACACTAAGACAACTGTTACTGCTAATTAAAGAGAAGAAAAATCTGCCATCAAAAATGAAAGGGTTTGTTTTGCTTTTTTTTTTTTCTGGTTTAATTTTGTTAAAAGTTCTGAAATTACTAACCATGAAGGACCGATTAAATATCAAAAGGCCATACAAGTAAGGTCCCTTCTGAGGCGTCTATGTATACACTACCCTGGGACAAGGGGAGGGACAGCCTCGCCTTGGCACTGAAACCCCCAAAACATGGAGCCTCCCACAGTGGGCACAGCCTGGGCTAGAACAGGATGAGATCCAAAGTTGACCAATACAGAGCAGAGGGAGATAAGACACACAGAGATGCACATCTAGCATTATTTAAGAAGTGCAAGGGAAGTTGAAATCAAATACTGTGTCAAGTGTAAAGCAGGTGGTCATCGTCAGGTGGGGCTGAGGAAGGAGTGGGTGCCTCGGGCTGAGGCTGGGGTGTAGGGAAGAGGCTGGAAGTCTCAGGGACTGAAAGCACAGCACATGGGAGAGCCTCAACTGTCCAGTCTGGCTGGGACTGTAAAGGTGGGGGGGGCACCAGGGTATGGGAGGGTTTTAAACCACATTAAAGAGATATATGGAGGCACACACAGAGTAAAGAAAGCATGTGGAGTTTCTGAGCAGTAATGCACTAACTCAAGTGAAACTAAAAGCATATATTCGAGCAGCTGACAAACCCAATATCACAAAGTGCTGGAAAACTGGGTAACAGTATTTGGCAAAATGGGATTGGAAATACCTTCCACTAGAGGCTGCTATATCACAAATGTACAAGTGACTGGAATTCTTTAAGGACCTTTGTAAAGAACAAGGAGATTTCATCAGATGAGAAATACTTATCAATTCCAGAAAAAGTACAATGAATGACAGGAGACAAAATAAATGAGTCTGATTGCAAAGACCTGCCCTCAAAAAAATCAAGTGACCAAATTTATAATACTCATTCACCAAAAGATTAAGTGTCAAAGGACAGAAACATGCAGATATCAAAATACAAATCATTAACTCCATGAAAGTATTCAAACTAATGGAAGAAATGCCCATTGGAAAAGATTGTGAAAGCCAACATTTGATGCCAGCTAAGCTGGGGGAAAATGGACACACCGAGATGCTCACTGTTGGGGGAGCCATAAATTGGAATAATCTTCTCCATGGAATATGGTGTCATACAATAAACAATTACAATACTCATATCCTTTAACCTCAGGTATTTCTCTACTAGCTTACAACCTAGGACATAACAGGGGGAAGAGATGACTTCAGCTTGTACGAGATGTGGGGAGCAGCATTAGTTCTATGGGCAAAACCCTAGAAATCTACACGTGTAAACAACTGAAAAACGGCCGAACAGACCGTACCATCCCAACGTAATGCAATATTGTCACACCACAAGAAATTATAAATGAAAGAAATAAAACATGGGAAGACGTGAAATATTATAGCAGAGCTAAAAGAATATTAACACTGGTCAAAGTTATATAAACTCTAGAAAAAATACAAATGGTCAAAAGGGAAAATGTTATAGGTTAAGAAAATAAAAATCCACCAAAATTAATCAGGAAAGTTTGGTTTTGTACTTGTGTTTTTATATCCTAAAATTACCTACCACTCAGTCCGTTATACACCCATCTATCCAGAGCTGCTACTGGAAGTCCAAGAAATGTCACTACTGACTGACTACTACTACTACTATTGGCCAAGTTTTCAAAAGATGCAGCTGGAGGGTGGGGGTGGCAAGGAGAAAAGCATGTGGCAAAACAGAATACACCAACTGTTACCTGAAATATAACTTTGGACAGAAACCAGATGCTGCATGAGGCCTAGGGGGACGTCATTGTCAGGTGGAGCTGCGAGGAAGAGGACATGTCATATCACAACTGGATGGGGGGGGGACCACAAGGCATCGAGAACAAAAAATATTGAAATTCTGGAGGTCTAAAGGTAGGCACCAGATTACTGGGGTAAGGGTGGGAGGAGAGAGTGGGGAGAGGGGCATTGAACCACAGCAATATTAAAGAAGAGCATGGCTGTACGTACACGTGTACACACACACACACGCACACACACTCTCTCACAAAACCAGAAGAACACAGGGAATCTGAGGGCTGTAAATGAACTCACTCTCCTTTTCCTTTTCCTTCCCAGCAACACTAAGAAGAGGAAGTACGTAAATATGAGATTCGTGATAAATATTAACACGGGCTTGGATTCTGTGTGGTCATCCCATGGGGTTCAGTTTCAACACTTTAAGCATTTCCTGTTCATGGATCCTTCCACTAACAGCTTGGGGAAATAAGGAACAGATTAGATTACAGTCAGTCCCTGACGTGAACCACGACTATGAGGTGAGAACCAAGGCACTAATAATACCACAACACCAAGAGGAAAAACACAACGAATCAAAACAGTACTGAGCAGCTTTAGCAAAAACAGGATACCAGGGAACCCATAAAACTCAATATTCTTCCAACCAAAAGCAACAAGAAACTGATTGAAAGAGCATTTATAACAACAGAATCTATTTGATGTCTGGGCATTCACCTACGACACACACTAGACCTTAAGTCAACTCCACCACAGTTTTAGAGAAATAATTAAATTGGACACAGAGTCAACATACATGGTGACCAAAATATTCATTGAGTTTTGCTGTCTCCATAGCAAAATACACTAATGCAGTAATCAAAACTGATATATTAGATATAATTCCTATATAGACATATATAGATATAAATAAGAAATAAGTAAATTAAATAACCCTATATCAACCAAATGCATAATATTATGTGATAACCTATATTATCAAAATACCAGGGAAAGCACACGTTATCCAATAGACAGGGAAAATGAGATTAGATATATCTCACAATAAATATTCCAATAAACTGCAGAAGTGACCTAAATATTTTTAATTACCATAAAGAAGTTCTCTAAAACTACATGGAAATGTTCAGACTAGTAAGAAAAATGCAAACTAGGAGAACTCAGATAATATCTAATGACCAAACTGGCAAAGACTATGAAAGACATCCATTGCTGGTAGAACTGTGGCAAAAGAGGCATATTGTGACGCTGCTGTAGCAGCTAAGAGTTTGGCATCATTTTCTCAGTAAAACATGGGATCATACAATGAAAAGCTAACAGTGGTTCTTATACTTTTCATCCCTGGGATTCTACCACCAGGGCTATTCCTTAAAGAAATACAGGCCTCACTAAACAGGAGGCATGGCAGCCCTGTCCATAACAAACCCCTGGAAATCTACGTGTCTAACCATTGGGGAATGGCAGGACGAACCGTGGCAATCAGAATGTGATGAATACTGTTGTACCAAAAGAAATGACAATTATGAAGAAATAAAATATGGGAAGATAATCAAATACTGTAGAACCAAAATAATGTTCACATACATGGAGTGTGGATTCACAGGCATAGTGAAGAAATAAAATATTGGGAGATAATCAAATATCATAGAAACAAAATAACATTCACATAGACCACGACTATACATAATCAACAATACTAGGGGGTAGGGGTGGGAGAACAGAAATGTGCCGAAGAACTTGTTTTGTTTTGTATCTTAAAATGACCAACCTATATTATAGAATTAAAAACCAAGTTCTGCTTCTTGAGGCTCAAGCAAGGTCACTGCTGAATGAAATGAAAGCATCTGCCACGTGCTTTAACCAGAATCTAACTCCTGTGGCGGGGGGAGGGTGGAGAAAGTGCACCAGGAGGCCCCACCAGGTACAAAGGAAGTTGGAGAAGACAAATCAATGGAAGTTAAAAGTGGGACTTCATAGTAAACACTTCTTTTAAATATCAGAAGAGAATACCAATATAAGCCCCCTCAGAGGAGTCTGTATACAGTGGGATGATGGCATGGATGACCTCTTCCAGGCAATCACGTCCACCAACACTTGGTGTCCCACTGTGGTAGCCCTGGGTGAGACAGATATTTACCAAAGATACATACAAGGGTGGGAGAGGAGACATAAAACCTATTAATATAAAAACATCATATGAGAAGTATAGGAGAAGAAGAAACCAGGTGCTGTGGGTAGCACGTGGATTGGGATACATACAACATATAAAGAAAAGAAAGGTTGGATGTGTCAGGGCTGAAAAGCACAGCTTATGGGACCCCCAACAATCCAGCCTGGCTGGGGATATAAAGGGAGGGTGGGATTATGGGAGTAGGGAGAGGCTTTGAACCCCATTAAAGAGACACACGGGTAGTCACATGTACATAACACATATAACGAAAGGACACATGGAATTTCAGAATTATAAATGGATTATGATCTCATCCTATAGAGAGAGAACACTCACAGAAATACTCTGGAGAAGAGAAATAAGGGAAATATGGTCTTCAAAGTATTCCAAAGGGGCAGGGTCATCATGGTCATCCATGGTTGGCAGCCCCAGCTGTGGAGCAAATCAAAACCAGGATTAGACTCCACAGGGGGTCTGTGGGACAAGTGACGGATATTACCAACAGACAATAGCAAAATGGAATTGTCAAGATAGTAACTTCAGCAGAAACAGGATTACGGTAAAACCACAAAAGCCATTCCTTTAAAAATATTGTTCTTTAACAAATAAAAAGGAAATCAATGGAAATACCATTGGTGACAATTGAATGCACCATTCACCCACCAAGACACACAGTCACAGAATCACAGTCACAGAATCACAAGTCTTTAGGTAAACTTTTTTCTTTTTTACGAGCTATGGGAAGACATTAAAGCAGATCCAAAAGAATATTCACATGGCCAGAATTCTATACACCACAAACACCAGGAAAAAAAAAGAAATAATTGGAAGGGGAAAATGCTGTTTTTTAGTTAAAGAGAATAAAAATATGCCTTAAATAAAGACTACAAAACCCTCCCCACTTCTAGTGCTGATTTTATATTACATTCTCTTAGCATGATGTCCATAAGTTACTTCACACACCAGGGTGGTTGTTTGGGTGGAGCCAGTCAGACTAGAGTTTGAATCCTGCCTTTGGCATTTACTAACCTTGTGACAAGTCACTTAAACCTCTCTGGGCCTCAGTTTCCACAGCCACAAAGTGGGGATAATAAGAGTCAATTGAAATAATATAAGTAGAGGCTATTGTTATTATTATTTACATTGAGAAAAGAAGCTAAGTTAGGAGGAAAAGAAGGAAGAGAAGGTTATACAACTTGATCTCAAAATCTAAAGTAGTAATAATGAAAACCAACCAGTACTCGATCTAAAGCCAATGAAACAGATACTGTCATGTCACCTTAGGGGCAGGCAAATGCACACAAAAGGCAGAGAAATCCTGTAGGCCAAAGCCTTGGGAAGGCATGTGCCATTCCACTCTAGAGACCGACCCTACCATATCAAAAATTCCCAATTAACGTAATTATTTCTTAGAACTGTCCAAAGGAATAAGGAGACAGTGGAATGTCATATCACAATTAAACTGGGGGGGAATCCTTAGCTATTCAGCAAATAAAGCAATTGCAGGAGAGAAAGAAACGGATTTGATTGTAAAAGCCTGGTATCAAATATAAATTTATAGGAACAATGTTCATCCCCTCAAAGATTTTATAAGGGTCAAAAGATAGAAATATGCAGATTGGAAATACAAATCGTTGACTGTAGTCAAGAAAGCATTTAAACCCCTGGAAGACCTGGCACACTGGGTCACTGCTGGGGCATAATCTCAAACCCCGAAACCTCAGGAAGTCAGTAGCAGGCTACGCCCTAAGGAAATGATATGGACAGGAAGGGCCTTGCTGAACAGTGTGGATAGGCGCACAGGTCCAAACAGCAAAACCTTGGAAACCCTTGTGTGTAAGGACTGAGAAATGGCTGAACAAGCTGTACCGTCTGAAGGAAATGGAACACTGCTATTCCAAAGGAAACAATAAATACAGAATTTAAAAAGTTAAAAAACCAAGAGTATTTGTACCAGCCAAAATTACATAAACTACAAATACCAGAAAACAAATATCTGTATGATCAGAAGGGAACAATTGATATTGCTTTGCTATAAATAATATGAGTTTGTTTTCGTGATTTTTTTTCCAATGTTTTTATATCCTAACGTTACCAACTACTTAGTACACTACAGACCTATAAAACAAGGGCTGTCACTTGAGACCCAAGAAAGGTCACATTGTCTGAGTGGTGGGATGGGGGAGGGCCACAGGGGCGGCAGTGTTCCAGTTGTGTTTTAGAGCTCAGGAGAGGAATTCTAAGGAGAGCTCAGACTGGGGTGCTAAGAGGAAGGCAGGCCCAGGGCCAGGAAGGGAGGAACAGAAGAGCGCACTTCAGGAGAGAGAGGAGGCTGGAGGAGACAAATCACTGGAGGTCAGACAGAAGTAGGGCCTCTTATAAACGATAATCTTTAAATACCAAAGAAAAATGTGAGTACTCTCCCCTCCCTATGCAGAGCTCTCTGCATAGACACACCGGACACCGGGTAGATGGCCTCTTAATGGCATTCAAATCCACAGGCACCTGGCCTCAAACTATAGGCAAACCTGGGCTGGCACCAAGACCAAATATACAGATCAGAGGGGGATAGGACACAAAAAAGACTAAAATCCAGCATTCTTTGAGGAGTGTATTAGCGAGGTAGAAGTCTAAGGGGAAGGTCGCTGTCAGGGGGGCTATGAAAGAGAGGGTAGCGTTTGGGGGTGGGGAGAAGAAGGTATAGAACAAAGGGTGGAGATCTCAAGAGGCTGGAAGCCCAGCTATGGGAGACCCCAACAGTCCAGTCAGTTGGCGAGCTGGAAAGGGAGGATGGTCCCTCGTTATGGGGCTGGGGAGGCTTTGAACCACATGAAAAAGAAGCCTTGGCAAACACATACACACACATTAGAGAGGACAAACTATATAGGATTTTAGAGCAGTAAATGAATTAGTGTCCCCCTGCATTCACAGCAACACTATGAAGAATATGTATGGCCTCTTCAGAGAAGTGAGGGAAAGAATTTGATCTCCTAGAAAGTATTCCAAAGGGATAGGCCTTTATGGTCATCTCATGGGATTCAATTCCAACACAGGCAGCTTTGAAATGGTATAATCTCAAATCCTTTATCCTCAGAAAGTCAGTACTCGATATTACAGTCATCCCATAGGATGAAATTCCACTGTCATTAAGCACCTACTGTTTGCCTTACCATGGGGTGAGAACCAAGGTCCTAATAATAACATAAAGAGAAGAAAAACAAACCAAGTCACAGGAGTAAACAGCAAAAACTGGGTGCTGGGTAACCCATAAAAATCACCAACATTTCTGTACCGTTCTCTAACGAAAAACACAATTCACAGAAAACATTTACAACAACAGCACATAGGGCTTTTACCTCCCAAGACATACATTAGACCTTCCTAGTCAACTCTATCACAATTTTGAGAGAAATAATTAAATTGGACAGAGAGTCAATACAGACGGTACCCGAATACTTCATCTGTTGCCTCAGTCTCCACGGGCTACTTCTGAATGAAATAAAATTTAAGCAACAAGTAAGAAGGCAAAGTAAGGGGAGGCCTAAAGGGAGATTAATGCAAGTAAATCTCAAAGTTATTCAAACAGTAAAGAAACCTAGCCAGTCTGGAAAAGACTGACAAACCAAAAGTAAGAAAGCTTAAACGGAACCCATCATTTGATAGACTAAAAATACCAAATCACCAGAAGGGACACATTATCCAGCAGAGAGGGAGAGAGGGAAACCTATAGCTGTGTGTAGTGATCACGAGTGTCTTAAGTGATTAAATATTTTTAAACCATCATAAAGAATCATAATCTAATAGAATATTATAACACAATTCAGAGAGGTAGGAAATTATTAGCTATTTAAAATAAGGCAACTGTGGGAGACAAAAAATGAGTTTGTATAATACAGCACTTTTTGATATAAATGCAAAGTTTCGAGGGTAAAAGGTAAACAGATGGGGGGGCATGAATTTTACATAAAAGATTTAATGTAAGAGTCTGTCATCCAAAATATAAAGATACAACACATATATTAATTCACCAAATGACAAATGGTCAAAGGATATAAACACACATTTCTCAAAAAATATGAATCTAGGTGGAAATGTTCAAACTCGTAGGAGAACCGCAAACTAGAATTTAGATAATACTTCACAATCAAATTGGCAAAGATGTGAAAGACAACACGCAATGCTGTAGAGCTGGGGTAAAACAGGCACATTGTGCTGCTACTGGGGCAGCTGGGAAATTGGTCTACTTTCATCAATGCCACCCAGGATCCTATGATACAGAGCTACAATACTCCTTGGAACTTTTTACTACACGGATCTCACTACAAACTCTACTTTGCAGAAATATTCACTAGGGAAAAAAGAGACCTATTTGTAGAAGATATACAAAGTAGCATTATCTATAAAGAAAACCCAGGAAGCCAAGGCATCCAATTTGGCTGAACAAACTATACCATCATTGCGCTGGAGTGACAAAAGCTCCTGTAGACAACATGGCAGCCGGGCAGAGAAGGAGCACCGAGGCCTGCAGCCTGCTTCTGTTTCCTTCTAGCTGTCTGACTGGGTGACTCTGGGCAGGTCACTGGGGAATAACCATAGCACCTACCTGCCAGGCTCAGGTTAATGTTATTTCATCTGATCTGTATGTGGGAAGTACTTCGTAAACCTGATAAATGTTATTATTACAATTGAAGAAAAACTTGTATTACAAATTAAGACGGGAAAAAGGGAAATCTGCCAAGTTAGAGTGCAAAACATATTCCAATAAACAAAACCACATAAGGCCAATGGAACACATTGTCATCTTAAAGTGGAAAAAGTGGAAACATATGCCTACATCGAACTGTTTGGGAAACCCAGTATCACAAAGCACTGGGGAAGGGATGCATTATTAAATAGATAGGGAAACTGAATAGTAGCACATGGAAAAACGGATTAGACAGCCCTCACACCATATGTTCAAATAAACTGCAAGCCTGTGAGTGATCTAAATCATTTTAAAAGTCTCATAAAGAGTTAGGAGATAAAGGAATGTGGTATCCCAATTATACAGGCAGGAAATCCTTACCCATTCAGAACAGAGCAATTATAGAGCCCAATAGGTTTTATCATAAAAGCCTGACATCCAAAATATAAAGAACTTAAGAAAAACATTCATTTTCCAAAAGATAAAATGGGCAGAGGATATACACATGCAATTTAAAAATTGATAATCAGTCCCTACATTAAAACATTCAGACTAATCAGAGTAACACCAACTAGAAAGGGTCGTGTTCCACGGCAGAACAAGCCAAGCATGATGGGGTCACGTACATGACAAGCACAAGAATACGGAAACGGAGATCAAGCAGAACAGAGAGGATAAATGCAAACCCGAGGGGGAGAGACATCAGCAAGTTCAGGAGGGACCGACTGTCACCGTCTGGGACACTCTGCCACCAATAATGAAAGCTTGGCCTTGTACTTCTGTTGTACCACGTGGTTTCAGATGTTCCTTGATTAGCACTTGGTGCATCATGGGGATTGTCCACATGCTTATTCCATTTCTAACCCTAAGTCCCAGGGGAGTAATGATGCTCCCTCACCTACGAGGATTTAGGCTAGAAAGCAGAAAGTAGAAACAGAGGCTAGATCACCTCCAGGATCAAAGCCCTTTGCTACCTTTTCAGCCTTCTTACCCCTCAGTCCCCAGGGACACTGACCTTCCTGCAGATCTTCAAACAAGCCACTCCACCTCCCAATTCTGGGCATTTTCACTGCCTGTCCCCTAAGCCTGGAACTCTCACGCCTCACACAGGAGCATCTCCTGGCTTCTTCAAGCCGTGGCTAAAATCTCACCTTTGCCAGGACACTTACCATTCCCCCCTTAGAGCCACTATCGCCAACTGAGCCTGTCTACACCTCGTGTGTACTCTGGTGTTTGTACATTACTTCCCCCCACTAGACTGGGAGCTGCCTGAGGGCAAGGACTGTCTTCTGTCGCTCTCTATATCCCCAGAGTTTAGTATGGTGCCCTGCACTTAGTAGGTGCTTAAAGAAATACCTGTTGATAACTTGGGGAGAAAAAACAGGCTATAATAATCCTACAAAAATAAGCAACTAATAGAAAAACCATTTATAATAGAACACGTAGAATACATGGGCATTGCCAAAGACAGTTATAAAATAATTTAGAGAAATAAGCTGAATAGTGATTATCCATACACATGCATGACAAAGATGATAAAAGACAGAAATGAGTTCATCAACTATACATCATACCAAGTGTCTGTACCCACAGGCTACCTCACTGAATTGTAAACTGTAAAATCTGTGTAACAAATGAAAAAGGAAATTATGGAGAGAAGGGAGCCTTCTTAGAGCAGGGATCTAACTACCCAGCACTAGATAGAAATAACAAAATCTCAAGGAACACATTAATCTTCAAGTAGAACCAAATCTCTACATCACAAAAAAGGGCACCTGTTACCAATAACGGAAAAGTGAAGGCAGTACGGGGGGAGGGGAGGTGACTGGCAGAGGCTGTGGGCAGTGGGTACGAGCTGGTGAGAGGTAACTGGCCACAAGGCCTGGTTGGATGATAGAGGAAGGCACAAAAATGATGCATAAACTCAATATACAAAAGGAGGATAAACAGCACACCAGGTATTTCCCAATACATTGCAAATGCACGGTATGTTTTTAAATGAATTAAAAATGAGGAGATAATGGATTACTGAATCTATCACACTGAGTTAGGGAAATTCTCAGCCATTCAACAAAGAAGTTACAGGAAATGAAATAAACGCTTCATAAGAATAGTTTTGTACAAGAAAACATAATGATCTACAATAAGAAGTAAAGACTGTAATATGCATTTCAAATAAATGTGACATCCACAATATTAAAATGAAGGTATTGGTACAAATGCTCAAATGCAAAATGGGGGTTGGGAGTGTGCGTCAAAGGAAGGAAGTCACCCTTTGCACATTGCTCACCACCTCAGAGCTGGACATGGTGCAGCCAGCTCCCAAGCATCTTTCCTCATTATTTCCTCAGGGCTGAACCAGCCCTGTTTTAGGGGCTGGAGACATTTTAGACACAGGATAGACAGGAATTTGGAACAAAGTGTCATTAGGGCCAGGGAAGAAACCACTTTTACTCATCAAGGGAATGGAAGAAAAGAGGAGGTACACAGTATGAAGCTAGACTTTTAAAGGCTGGGCAGGCACTGACCAGGTGAGGGTGACGGGCCATTAGAACGCAATTGCCGGGAAAGGACACCATTCACTCCACAGGGAGCTGGGCAGATATGCAAGCAAAGAGTAAAGAGCTTCTAGGCAGGGAGGGACATAAGACAAGTCTGGGGTGAGTCTGAGGGGGGATATGCAAACCTGTGCCCACATACTCCAAGAAGCACGTATGCATACATGCACATATACACATGGCACACGCAAGTTCCACTCAGTATGCAAGAGAAGGTAGAGGGAGGTTGGCTTTCAGAGGAAAGTCCTATTCAAAAACCCAAGATAAATGAATAAAGCTGAACCTATGCCATTCTGAAAGTGAAAAAGGTTGGATCAGCCTGTCCTAGAGCCACTGGAACCAGACCTCACCTAATGCCAAGGATCAGAGTGGGCGCTGAGAGACCTTAGGTCTTGTGGAAGCTCAGGCCTGCCTGATTAGAAGGTGGGCAACCATGACCTTTCCATCCAAGTCCCCCAGTGCATATGCCAGCGTACTTGCCTTTAGCCACTGTTTTAAAGGAAGGAATGGGAGGCGAGGCCAAATTGGATCTCAAAGTAATTAGTGCAAGGATTTCAACATTGACAATCAATCTACTGGTCTCTCCTCAGATTACTGCAGGGTTAATAAATATTTGATAATATATTTTAAAACTGAGATCAGATCTACTTCATACCATTATCATACTCAATTATAAAAGTGCTAGTAAACTAATGAAAAGGCCACAATAAGAAAAACCGAAAAATGGGTTCACAACTATAGGAATCTTCTTTTCTACTTAAAGCATTCATTTGATTATATAAAGTTTCTAATGTAGCAAAAAAAGCAATATATCCAAAATAAGAATATGCAGATGAGAAAATCACACCCAAACACAAGTTAAATTCTATTCAAGATTCATTTCTGATTAGATAACTGGTCACCACAAAATACATGCTCTACATAGTTCACAACCATTAGACGAGGTACAAAATGCTGGAAGATTGAGGCCATGATGGTAAGTTGAAGGAGGCTAGAAAAAACAGCATGAGACCAGAAGGCAGTAAAGGGGTGGAAGTAACTAACGTCCAGGCAGGCACAGCTAGAACCTCCAGACCACATCAAGCAAGGTGGCTACCAACAAGCTACATTATGGGAGGCAGTGATTAGGCTTCTTGAGACCATGAAGATACAGAACAGACAGCAGGACAGACAGAGAAGGAACCATGAGGCAGAAAATTAAGGAAGGTTCAGGGTAGATGGGCACGAGACCCAGATGTGAGGTCACCGATCTGAGAAGGACCTTCCAGGTAGGGAAACAAGAAAAGGTGACTTGTCTAAGACCACACCAGAAAAGCTGTCGGGAAACCTGCCTTCCCTGTGGGCCAGGGCACCTCCGTCTGTCTCATCCTGATCACTGTCCACCTATAGAGAAAGAGAAAGAGCAGAACAGCCTTATCCCCTATTTAGCCAAGAGCCGTAAGATGGCAAACAATGGTTGTGAAAGAAGAGGGGAAAGGTCAAATGATCAAACTACAACTTGGTTTTTTAGCTCTGTTCCTTCCTTTCTCAGGGGCCTCCATAGGTGGTCCAGAGGCTAATGAATTCTTGACACCAACAGTGCTGAGCTAAGGCAGCAGAGAAGTGGGGGCAGGCCTGCACAGGAATAGGCCAGTGAACACCCTACAGTAGGGGAGGGAACGCCCTGGCACACCAAGAGAGCTGAAACTTCCCTGCTGACCCAACATCCTGGGTACCTGGGAGGCTCTGGCGCCCAGAGGCAGGGAAACAGACCCGCTCAGCACTAACCTGAGATTATCTCATCAAGGCATTTCACGACTGACTGCAGGGACCCAAGTGAGATGTAGGGGAAGTACTTGTCTCCTCTATCCTGATTAAATTTTATCATGACAAAACCAGAGGAACAGAGCCTCTGTGCTGACCCTTACCGGGTACAAAATACCCAAGACAGAAGCCTGTGGTGACCAGCCATCCACGCCAGGTCTCATGCTTATGCCAAGGACCAAGCAGAAGCCTGACTAGAATAACTCCATGCTTTATACCATTTGTCCTGACCTTCCCTGAACTGGGTCTATACAAGTTGACTGAACTGGCACTCAGCAAGTCAAAGTTTTTCACCTGCTCATTTTAAACTTTTCCCAAATACAGCAAACACAAAAGTCCCTGTAGCACATAACACCAGGCTGGCTAGAGTAGGCACTCAGTTGGTTAATAACAAAAGTTTCTTTTTGCAGATAGGAAAAACCAACCAGGCTAACCGGTAGATCTACAGACACAGTATGTTTCAGGAGTAAAGGGGGGGAGAAGAATGTACCAAGGTTGGCACCCACCAACACAGTGCTGAAGAGTCCAGCGGGCAGAAGCGGGAATGCCTTCCTCGAGGTGGATGCTACTTATGAGAGCCACAAACAGCCCCCACACAAAGGACACCATTTGTCCTCAAACCTGGACAGTTTGCCAAGGCCACATGTAATTCTAGGCTACTAGCCTTTGTTAAACTCCCAACTTTGCCACTGGACGTTGTTTCTGAACTCAGGAGCACGTTTGCATCATTTTCTGATTCACTGAAAGGCTTTCCAACATCTGGCTCTTTATCTCAACCCACTCTACGGCACACCCCAATTCTGAGCCCCTTGTTGACTTCTGACAACTCCTCACCTAGTACAAAAGTAGAAAAGCAGTTTCAGAATTTCACTAAATCCAAGGATCCAGAATCACAGTATCATCACATTAATGAAAACAGGGACAAAATATCCCCTACAAAAGTTGGCTCACCTGAGAAGTCCAGTCTGGCACCAAGAAGAAGAAAACTGAATTTAGAGATTACTTACTTGAATTCTGGGAACATGTGCGCTTGCTCCAGAAGGGTGGCAGGTGATTGACACTAGACTTAATTCTGATCTCCGATTCTGGCCTAGGACAGACCCTTGGAGAGCACTCACGCACCCCTCCCCCATGCCAATGTGGGTTTATTCTTCAGAATCAAACTCAATCTTTACCTTTGTGTGGGGAAGCCAGAGTCAGGAGATTCAGAGGGCTATAACCCTTACCTTCAGCTTTAGGCTATTTGATAAGCAACCTGGTACACATTTACCATTCGAAGAGCCCCCTTCCATTAAGCTTTGCTAAATGCCCAAGTACCCTAAACCCAGTTGGTGGCATCCTAAATGGCACAACTGTGATAGAACTTCACAGCTGCTGTGCCTTAAGGTGCTGACCAAGCACTAGGCCTACCCCTCCCCTATGCCCAACGCACATCAGATCCACACCCCCCAGAAGCCAAAAGAATCTTTGAAAACATGCTGTTACCAAACCAGGAGAAGGGAGGTTAGGGGGAGGGGCATTTTTCTATTACTCTATCTCCCAAATGTTACATTTCGGTTCTACCATCAGTAAGCTTGGTGCCCAGAGGACATCTCAGTAACCCCGGCCCTAGTCAGGTATGTTTATTATCCAGAAGGGTATGGCATCCAGCTCCCAAGACAAAATGAAGCAGAAGGCCACGAGAGCGAACTATGATAATCCCACCATGGCCCCAGAGGCAGAGATGCTTCCTTTCCTACATGGATTCGTCTCGCTGTTTCCAATGTATTCTCTCCATGACGATACTCAGCCAAGTGCTTATGCTAACATACTACTGTCCCGTCACAGGGCTTAGCAATTTTTACTTCATCCAGAAAGCCAACCGGGCTAGATTACAGTTCATTTGCATCAGAAGTAACTTTGAAACATTTCCATTGTTTAGTCCTCAGAAATAAGGCGCTTTAGTCCCTCCTGGGAGCACACGCCAAGGACCCTTATTAACAAATTACAACTTGGAATATGACCAAGCAATGTATCAGCAATTCCATACACAGGTTAAGTCAGCTCATTATACTACTTAGCACAATCTTACTTCTTATCATTGCATATCGGAAGAAGCAAAGTACCACTCCACGTACCCCAACTGGTCTGATAGAGCAATTATGTGTTAGGTCAACCAAGAGTAAACAAGTTTCCCTTGCTTTGAGTACAGGTAGAAAAGGTGAGAAATACAATAGCAACTTGTAACTTTTAAATTTTTATTTGTGCTGTTCAAGAGAGAAAAATGTTAATCATTTACAAGACATCACCAGTTCACGCCAAGATCAAAAAAGGCCAACATACTTTGTAACCACTAAGTTTTATACATTTTTAAGACCACCTATGTTGCCAGTAAACAAAGTTTTCTGGTACAAGTTTTGTTTGTATCATGCACCAAGACCGAAATTCACCTTTAGAACTGCCAAGTTATCAGAAACAAAGATGGCAGAAAACCAAGGGCAAAGTGGGGCTCTCTACAATTACTCTTTAAAGCTCAGTTTTGGCAAAGGAACATGATACAAAATCACATTTTCTAAACAATCACATTATTAGAGACTCTGCAAAATCTGCAAGTACCAGCAACTCAAAATGAAAAACAAACCCAAGTTCACTGAGGAAAATTGCAATTTCACACCCCCCCATTTACACCTTAGAAAAACCCAATCTTGTTTCCCCAAGGTATACTAAGTCCCCAGTTTCATTCACATTTAGTTACAGATCATCCAGTCCAAAGTCAATCCTAACAGCACATGCCTTTGTTCAAGTTCACAGCACAGTTCTGATGGTACTTTATTGAAACTTTACAATGATCCCTAAGATAGAGGTTATACATACACATCCTTGCAGTAGGCCCATGAAACCCCACGCAAAACCATTAGGAGACGACCTTCTGACAGTACTTGAAACTAAAGTTTAGAGAATGACCATCCATCACCTGCTTCTACAATACCATTAGTATTTTTTTTTTTTTAGAATTCCTTTCCTACAAGCCCATGCTGATACTCCACAGTTTCCAATTCTTTTCAGAGTGCAAGTATCAGCTTCATAGCCAGATTTGTTGCCAATTAACCTTTCCCTTTAAATGGCTACATTTTAAGAAACTGGACTTTTGGGTTTTCTCCCATCTGCCCTCGTCATTATATAAAAAGCCCTTTCCTGAATTCACAAATCCTTGGGCATAGATACCTGGTTGGACCACACTTGTCAAAAAAACACTTTTTTCCAAGGCCCAAAAGGATCTCTGGCATGTATCCACTGCCAGCTAACTTAGCTTTTTATAGACTTAAGTTTCTCTTCCTGGTTCCAAAAGCAGGCTTAATTTATTTGTGGGCTAACCTCACCTCCCCCCCCCAACCTTATCAGCCCCCTAACCACTCATATACCCTTGGCTTCCCTCACTCCTCCTCCCATACCCCAAACCTACCCTAGATGCTTCCCCTCCCCCTTAAGAGGAACACCCTTTCCCTTCCTCTCCCCCCCCCCCTTTTCTTCCCACCCCCCCCCCCCCAAAAGGCAGCTGGGAACTCAGGTAAAATACAATTATAGGTGACTCCTGACCAGCATGTCCTTACTCAACAGGGCGGCTAAAGTAATTGCCCCCACTTCACACCCTCTCAGATTGGCCTTCTATACTTCTCCCTGAGACTAACCCAATCCCGTAGCTAATTTGTCCCCACCCACTTAAGCCTTCCCTCCATATTTAACCTAAATAAATCAATCCCTAATACCCAAACCCCTTTCACGTTTAATCCAGCTCTACCAAGAGCTCACTCTTTCTTCCTTTAGCTTTAAACACTCATCGAATTACGTCAGCAGAAAACCATTAGCCACTCTAGAAATGGCTACACGGCAATGAGGTGTCCATTCTCGGCAAGTTCCGATTTTAGGCCAGTTTGTAGCATCGACCAAGTATTACAGCTCAGTCTTCTTGCCCCAAGAAGTTCCTTATCACCAAACCGGAACTTATGCGAAGAAGCCTCAAATTTGGAAGATAGCACCTGACAAGGAACCCCCAAGCCCCACCCCCCCAAATTTTTAAAAGGTCAGCAGAGGGACTGCTAGCCTTATTAACGAAACACGGCAGAGGGTGCCAAGAGCTCCAGGGCAGCAGCACATCCACAGCAGATACACAGGGATGTGAACTGGGTTTTTTTTCCCCCCGAGGTTGCTCACTGCCAGCTGTGGTCGAATTATCAACACACCCATCTGAAAACTTAAAGGGCCAGCAACCTCAACGGCAGAACTTCCTGAGCAGGCTCTGCAAACATTAGCTGATGAACTTCCTTTACAAGGCTCTGGAGGCATCAACTACGATGGCTCTGAAGACAAGGAAACAAGCTTTCTCCTTCGGCTCTCTCCCTGCCGCACTGCTTGCTAGGGACTCACATTGGGCAAACTGCTCCATTTCTGATGGTGGCATCAGATGTCCAGATGAACACTATAATCACGTTCCAAAAGGCATTTACTTTATTGCAAAACCCACTTTTTAACTTGCTTTTAAGAGCCACCCCGCCCAAAGGGTCAACTAAAACAAACATCACCAAGTCTCATTTGCCGGAGCCCCACCCATTCTATCCGGAACACCCAGCCTCTTGAAGAAGCCTCATTCCCCATATTGGGACCTGCGGTGGGGCATCTCCAACCTTAGAATGCCGCCCCACCCAAGGGCTTAAGGACAACTCCCTCTGGCTGCCGAGTCAGTTTGGCTCACAGCCAATACTGACAATACTACACTGAGCCAACGGGCACCATGAAAGGACGTATTCAGGATATTCCCCTTATTTACTTACGCCTCACCAGAACCAGTAAGAATTTAAAAACTGAACTTATCGACTGATAACCTCGTGAAATAAAGGAAGGAGAAGCAGAGGTAGAGGGAGTAGACTGGGTACGCCACACCTAAAGAGGTTAGCTTCCAACCTATAGGAAAGAAAGGTTCCCCACGGAGAATCCTGCCACCTGTAAGATAAAACGTGTCAATTCCCCGGCCCTTCCCCATCCCTGTAATTGACAACACATCAATCCCTGCAGCGCCACCTAGCCACTCAACAGAGTAAGTGCCCTTTCAACGCTCCTTAGTGGAGCTGTCCATGGACCACCCGGGGCCCCAGGCTGCTGCGGGCCCCTCCAGCATCCACTCCAGCCCTCCCTGGCTTGGAGCGCCCGTTCTCGCCGACCCAATTACATACCACCCTGAGCCTCCAGGAGCTAAGTTCTTTTCCACAACATCTGTGCTCAGCAGCACCTCCTGGGGCTTTCCCAGTCTCACACCCCCAGCAAGGTCCACAAACCCTTTGCTTTGCCTGGAAAAAAAAGTAACTGCTGGTATGACACGTCCGAGCTCAGTCCCCGACCCAGACAGCCCACGCTTTCTCGGAAACAGCCATCTGCTTCCTCCCAATCTACATCAAGTCGCCGGGGGACACCGAGTCTCACCCCAGCCTATAACAGAGCCATCCCTTAGCACCGCTTCCTCCTCCCTCCATACAATCCAGGGCACCCCCGCCTCTCTTAACCAGCATCTCTTAGGGTGCCCTTTTGGAAATCTTTCTCTTTCCTCCTCCGCCAGGATCCTCACCCCTACACCTCAAATCAGCAGCCTCATCCCACAAAGCTTTTTCTCTCCACCCTCCCCTCTCTTGTCTTCTCCCTCCATAACTCATTTAGCTCCCCACAGCTTTCTACTAAGTGCTTCTTTCTCCCAAAGGCCCCTCCTCTCTCTCCCCAAGCCATCCTCAGCACCCCCACCCAAATCCCTCTGATGTCTGTCTGCTCTGCGGGCTATCACACCCTACACTCGCAGCCCTCCTACACTATGCCTCCTAGGGCCCGGGAAGCCCGGCTTTTATAGGATTCGGGACGCATCACTGAGTTGACTCTATCGGAGCGATTCCTCCGCGGCCGCCAAAAAAGAGTTCCTCTCGACGCTTTGTCCTTTGGCCTCATCCTTTCCCAACTCTTCCTCCGAGCCTTTCGCCCTTCTAATTCAAAGCTGAACACTGGAAGTTCGGGGTGGAGGGAGCCCCGCGCCCCCTCCACCGCACTGTACCCCTGAAAGCCTTGCAGTACTGTGATACGAGACCCCAACTTAAGAATTACTAGAAACATTTTTGAAAGGGTCTCACGTCTCCTGGCAAGCCTTGGGGACCTCAATTTGTGTGGGAAGCCCCCGAACCCCACTCTAAATCCGAGCTTCCCGCTCTCAAAACAAAGGGAAAAGAGGGTCCGGCGCTCCCCAGGGCGCGGCCGGCGGACGGATCTCCGCGGAGGAACCGCATAACTTGGACGGCGCCGCGTCCTCCAAGAAGGCGGGGGAAGGGTGGGGGAGGAAGAATGCGCAATCATCCTGGGGCCGTGTGCAGAGAGGCGCGTGACTCCGGGCGGGGGCGGCAGCAGCTGCAGCCTCGTGATTTGTCCGTTGACGTCAGCGTCGCCTCGCGCTCCCTCTAGGCCCGGGCGGGAGGCCCAGCGCGCGTGCGCAGAAAGAACCCAGGGGCTGCAAAATGGGGTTGGAGGCGGGGTGGAGCCTTGGTTAGAGAAAGAAAAATGGGTCAGCCGGCAGCTTCCCCCACTTTATACACAAGGGGAAAATGAGGCCCAGAGAGGAGGAAGGCCCTAGAGCCTGGCAGTCCAGCCCCCCGACCTTGTACACAAGGGGAAACTGAGGGCCTTAGAGCTTGGCAGTCCAGC